>NC_071390.1:62102728-62418561 GCF_022682495.2 Desmodus rotundus
CCGAGTGAAGGACCGACTAGGCCCGCGGGGTTCGCGCCTGCGCACGGACGTCCGGGGCGGGGCTGCGCGCGCGCGCGCGCGCCGTCCGAGGGCTCTGAGGGCGGAGTCCCGGCGGGCGCGGGCTGTGGGAGGGGGTGCGGTGGCTTTGAAGTCAGACGCTCCTTCAGGCCACTGGCGATATGTCGGCTGCTACGGATCGGGCCCCAAGGCTGGCGGGGATGTGACAGGGGGTCCTTGCCCTTACCTGCGGTCCTTGTGCCCGTAGGTCGCTGGGCGAACCGCAGGTGGGCCGCGGCTGGAGAGGAAGCACACATCCGCACGGTAGGAGCCAGGGTCGGGGCGGGACTGGGACAGCCTCTGCTACTGATTGGGCAGGGGGCGCGGTCCGGGTCCTCAGGCCCAGGTGCCTGAGATGAGGCTTTGGAGCCCTTCCGCCTTCTGCCCTCCGGGGTGACCATCTTGAGCCCCCAGCGAGCTTCCTATGGCGAGACAGGCGTGACCCCGGGAAGCAGACATCCCCCGCCTCCAGCCCAGCGGGCTGTGACAGGAGCGCCTGGGGCCTCGGCCTCTAGGGCTGCGCCTTTCCCTCCGGAGAAATCGGGGCGAGGCTGACTTGCCCAGTGATTTCAGAGTGAGGATGCTGTGAGGATTGATAAGGGAAAGTACCGGGGTGCCCCAATGACTGCTTTTTGGGGGGGCGGGTGGTTATTATTGGGCCACAACAAAGACACACCCTAAACACATCCTGAGATGAAACTTTGGCAAACCACGCCGTTTCATAGATCCAGGTGCTTCTGTCTCCTTAGATATCTGCTATTTTTATAGTACATCTATATTATGTGTACCTACTTTTTTTTTTGGTCAAAGTAAAAGGAGGAATGACTTCTCTTAGGTAGTCGTTTGCGACTGAGCTTGAGTTTGAATTTCAGTAATTGCAAATTCATCTTTGTACGCTACCCAGCCAATTAGGCTTGCTGTTCCAAGACTAGGCCTTAGCATTGTGGAAATTACTGGTGCAGGGACTCTTTAGTGGTCCCAGATTGGCATATGCATATTTCACTCCCAGTGGTGAAATAAATTGAATTTAAGGCTTCTCCAAATAGCCATTTGAAGATTTTTTCTTCTTTGTTCCTGAGCATTAAAATATAACAATCTATTAATTTTGCCGTTAAAATCTTCTCTTAGGCTAGTTTAAAGAAATTAGTGATGATAGCTCTTCTTTATTAGTGATAAAGCTCTTCTTTAACCAAAAGAATTTAAAATAACCTCCTCTTGCAAAAGATAGGCACAAAACATGTCTTATTGGAAATCAATAAGTGATAAGGATTTAAACATTTCTTGATGTTTTTCCTGAAGTCAGTCTTCACAGATGTTCTTACTGTGTGCCTCTCTTAATTTATTATATAGATCTTTAGAGTTTTTTTATTTGGTTGTTTTCTTTAGTGTTGTCAACGAAATTGACTTCGAATAATCCTTAGATTAAAAAAACACATGATCTTGAGTCTTTACCTGTAATTTTACTTGAGTGATATATTAATATGCCATAGTAAGAAACTGCTGGAAGCCATCCTGAGAGCATACACTCTCCATTTAAATAAACACAGTTTATTCTGTCTTTCTGCATCCAGACCTGCATTTTTTTTGTTTGTTGCCTTGACTCAACTCCTTTGACTGTATGGTGGAAGATAGGACTTTGGTTCCACGTTTAAAAGTCCATCAGTGACACTCCATAATCTGTATTTGATAAAAGTCAAAGTCCTTCACAATTCTGGTACTTGTGTATGTTTTTAATTTCATTTTCTACCATTTTGCCTGCCTTGTTCATACAAAGACTACGTAGAATTTCTGAAAATGACATCTTCCTTTGTGGTTTTACACTGTACTCTGTTGAGAATTCTTCTCTACCTAGTAAACAACTTGCCTTTCAAGACCTAACCAAAATATCACCTCTGAATCTTGTCCAGACATCTTACCCTACTCGTCCTGACTGATCCAATAGTATGTTGTACATTATACAGTAAGCATTTGTCAGTTAGTAGTTAATGATTTGCTTGTTTGTGTCCACCAGACTTTTGGACTTCTTAAGGAAAGGGACCTTTGCACATACTGTTGTGTGGCACAGGTGCTCAAAAACTATTTATTGAATACATTTTTGAGGAATGCTTTCAGTCTTGACTATAACTTTAAGATAGGCAATATGTGTTAGTTACTTCTCTCAATACCAGAAAATTTAGAAAAGATGAATGCACAAGGTACTTTTAAATTTCCAAGAATGAAGTCAAAATTACTGTTCCTAGTTAGGAAGGAAACCCCAGTTATGACAGAAGAAACCAGTGCATTGTGTAACACAAGAATAAAAGGGTATGGCCAGTAAGGATTACTACTTTGATTTTAGGACTTTGAGGCACAGTAATTTGCCCAAGATCATGCAGTTATATAGAAAGAAACAGGCCTCGCTGGGATACAATCCAGGCATTTGATCACCTGTGTATTTTACATTTGCCCCCAGTTTCCTAATTGTAAGTCTTAATAATTGTTTTATAATATGAGCAGGGAATTTTGAGTGGGCAGTTTTAATTCTATTAAATTGATAAGAGTATTGAACTTGAAAGAATTAACAGATTATTTGGTTCATCTTTAAAAATTTTGCCCATTAAACAACTAAAGCCCAAAAGGGCCAGTTACTTGAGGTTAGAATCACCTGTATCCCACATGTTCTGACCTCATGCTTGTGTATTTTTCATTACTCTGTGGTGCTTTGGGGAAAAAATGAGAACGTTCCCAATTTTCAGAGGCAGAGCAAATCAGCTTACACATTCTCCCTCCTTGAATTCTTAGCCTTTTAGTGGCTAAGAAACATGATAATTCATTTGGGGATATAGGAGAAATCTGAGCTTTACTATTCCATTTGGTCCGATAGTTTTTAACCTCAGTGCTTGAGGCCCTCTCTCCAAATGCCCCATAGAAAATGGCTTCTGCTCACCATATGGAGATTACACATACAGTTAGGTTTTGGTGGTAAAATGAGATTTTAATATAACAATGTTCCAGCTGGCTAATAGCATGGCTAAAATTACATGTAAGTCTGCTTTGTATGTGAGAAGAGCCTGTCTGATTACTCTATGTGATAGGTTTTTTGGGGAAAAAATTGTGGTTTTATGCTTCTGAAAAATCAATTTTAAAATGTGTACTTACTGTGGTGGGCCTGATCAATTCCAACGGGCTTTTTATTTTCCAAACAACTTAATGGTCAAAGAAATAAGAAAAAAATTAAACTTAAATTTTTTTCTTATTTCTCACCTTACGATTTTATACTATAATCAGAGCATAAATGTAATGCTTAATAATAGCTTTCATAGTTAATGTTTTCTTTTTACTAAAGTTTTTGTACATTTAAATTATATTATTATTACGAGCTGAGTTTCTTATTTTTAAAAATTGGACATTTAAGTTGCCTCTCATTTTGCAAGTAATACAGTTAATACATAGCTGTCCTTTCCTTTAGGCTAAAGTTTTAGGAGAGGGATTACAAGGTCAGACGGTATGAAGGTTTTTGTCACTTTTGAAAAATATTGCCAGACTGATTTCTGAAAGGTTGTATTGATTTACACTGCCTCCTGCAGTTTGGTTGACAGTTTTATCATGCTTTTATAGGCTTTTGCTTTTTAAAAATGAGTATAAGGGTACCTGCTGTCTAACATACTGTCTACAATAGAAAAGCAAATGCAGTATTTTCCTAGTTTTATTTTCTTCTTTGTTGGGATTGTTTGTCCTTTGTGCATACATTTACTAGGATCTTCTTACTAATTTCTCTTAGCACTTAATATCATAAATACATTAATGCCTTGAAATATGTTTCTGATTTTTTAATTGTGTTTATTGTTGTAGACTTTGTGGTTTTTGTGGTTTAAAAAATTTTTAAAATCGTTGACTTTTAAACAAAATTTTGTGATTTCATCTTTTGATTATGAGGTCTGTTTGACTGACTGCCCATCATCTGGTGTACACTTATTTTCTTAAGCGTCTAGAATTTGTTTTGTTGTATTTATATATCTTAGGAAATTATATATGCAGTTCAGATTGAGTTTAATTCATGTGGATTTTATACTGTAGAGAATCACATTCTTAAATACCTAAGTGAGTTTCCATTGGTAAGGCACTGTTTTCCTTCTGAAGTTTAATAGGAAACCAAACAAAACTAACGTAGTTATTTTTTAAATAAATGAGTAGTTGTGTTTTTAATAAAATACAATAAAGTTAGACAAACCAAAATTTTCATGAAAGCAGTATTTTGGTTAATTGAAGTTTTTGTTGGTTCAGGATTAACCAGCAGGCCATTTATGATTTAACTCTTACTATTAATCATTCTAAAATACGTGAAAGTAAGACCTTGATTATGTACTTCCTTAGGGGAGTGAGACATTCTAGGTAGATGACACATCCCAGGGTAATAGTATTGAGTGAGTGCTTGGTACTGTGCTGGTGTTTGGCATGGGCCTTCTTATTTTTGGTAACAACCTCGAGAGAGGTAGGTTCTTTTCATGGCCCCATTTTGCAAATGGGAAAACTTAGGAAGAGTGACGCTCCAAAGTAACATAGCTGGTAAGCAGTGAAATTGGAACTTCATCTTCCTACTTTTAAAAGGCTCTATTTGAAAAAATGTATTATATAAGCTTATTTTTTTGTGCTAAGGATTTGAACTTTGTTAGGTATTGGAAGGATAATAGATGTTTCAAAGCAAGGGGATATTATGGTATGTTATGTCTTTTAGGGAGATGGCTGGTGCAACAGTGTGGAAATATATTAAATTGTGCTTCTGATACAAAGTGGTAGCAGAAAGTCATACGAGAAATGAAGTCTGAACTGCAAGGTAGTGTTGGAGATCGGGATGTGATGGAAAGATAAGGGACTTCGTAACTGACTTACAAGAGAGTGGGAAGCTAGAGTGTTGATTTGGAAAATATCAAATAGGGTAATGACAGATGAATATGCTCTCACAGCCCTTGGCTGTATTTCTTTCATAGCATTGACTGTGGTGTACTGTACCCAATCTAGTGACACATCTGACTCCCGCGCTGGATTGATTGTGTGCTTGTCAAGGACAGGACTGAGTAGAAGGCATGAGCTAATACACGATGAGCTAATACAGGAAGAGGGCAAGAGACCTAACTGCCTGTGGGAAATACTAGATCACCAGAATGGGAGAGTGATGGAAGAAGAGGAGCTGTAGAAAGTGAAGGCTGTCAGGGAGGTGGTAGAGGAGAGCCATCAGTGTCATATCTGGTGAGTAAAGTTAAGGAGCAGGAAGTGCTAGCAAAGAAGTAAATACAGAATGCCACCTCAGGCTGCAAATTCTGGTTGGTGGGTCCTAGATATGTTGATGGCCAGTGGTTGTATAGAGCTATAAATTGTCTTTTCCTTTGTTATACACTCAGCACTGCCCCCCTCCACACACACACACACCATACCTTTCTCCCTTTCTCAGTGTGTACTGCTGTCTCCTGCTTCTTTTAGCTTCTTACATCTATCTGCTTGGACAGGTGCTGATGCTGGGATTTGACCCAGCCTAATGAGAGTACCCAATCAGAACCCTCCTTTCTTTTTAACTGAATCGATCAAACAGAGTATATTAGGTGTAATCTCTTGAGTTTTCAGCTCCTCTCTGATGAGTTGATGGCTTTTGAATGCCCTCAGTGTTATTTCTCTGACTTCAAGACTTTTAATTGGTTATTTTGAGATTTGGAGCTGTTGGGAAGGCAGAGGATTTTTAAAGGCTGGGTCCATGAGAGCTGAGTATTTTTTTTTACCAGTTTACTTTTGCATGTTGATGAGTAGATTAGTTTAAATATAATTGGATCATCTTGGAGGATTGTTGATTTTAGCAATGCTACAGGACCATTATTCCAAATAATTAAGAATTTCTGTTCTCTTCGAAGATTTTCTGTTCTCTATAGAGAATTTCTGTTCTCTCTAGACTCTGTGGACAGGTCTATAGTTACCTAAGGTATGGGCCTGTTTAAAATTTGTTTGGTCAATTCCTAACTTAATTCTGTGTCTGCTTTTCAAAGACATGTTCCTTAGAAAAGGAATTTGTGCTTGATTTCTTCAGCTACCATTTACCCCAGAACATCCTTACCCTTCACCCTGCCTTCTCCTACCCAGTTTTCATCGGCCCACTTTCTGTACCTGTTTAGTACAATGGGAAGAAAAAAGAAAAACAGAACAAAACATGGGTAATTACTTCTCTCATCCCTTTCCATGATTCACCACCCTCCTCTCCCAGCTGTCCAATTGGGCTTGGCCTCCTGACCCACGGCTTCAGTTCCATATGTGACAATGAAATGCTGGCTTTCTCATGGTTTTGGTCCTTCTGTGATTGATGTTTTGTTGTCTGATATTGACAAGTCCAGGTGACATGTCTTAGTAGATGCTTTCTATTCCTTGGCAATCTTTAAAATGCAAAAAATAATCTAGGTCCTGTTTTTTAAAAAAAATTCATTCTCCCTTGCCCTCTTCCTCTGTCCCTCGGTCTCCCTCTGTCTCTCCCTCTCTACCCTCACCTTCTCCCTGTCCCCCTTTCAGTTCCTTTCCCGCTTCCTCCCACATGCCTACCCCCATACCAAGATACCACAATCTTTGATGCCTGAGCCCTTAGTGAATAAATACACTAGGGACAATGAAGATAGGCAGACACCAAAGGTACTTTGAATTGTTGTTGTCATCTTATTAATGATATTTGATTGCAACCTGAGTGCTTTGGAGAAATTTGAGAGCATACTGTGACCATTATGTCTTGGCAGCCAGTGTTAGGGTTGGTAGTTAAAATTTTCTCTGAAGATCATAGCTTAGAAAAGCAGGAAATACTCATAACGTCTATTTAAGTGTGTAGAATGGGTCTGGTAATATGTTGATGTGAGTTGAAAAGCCAGCTTACAGGAAACATCTAGATGGTATTTCTTTTTTTTTTTAAATATATTTAATATTTTTAAAGGTTTTATTTTATTTATTTTTAGAGAGAGGGGAAGGGAGGGAGAAAGAGAGGGAGAGAAACATCAATGTGTGGTTGCCTCTCATGTGGCCCTCACTGGGGACCTGGCCCGCAACCCAGGCATGTTCCCTGACTGGGAATCGAACTGGCGACCATTTGGTTCACAGCCCGCACTCAGTCCACTGATCTACACCAGTCAGGGCTACTTGGTGTTTCTTTACAGGAAGTGTGGAGTCAGGGATGGCCATTTTTTCCCCTTATTCTTATTTTTACTTTCAATTTTTTTCAAGTTTATTCATTTTAGGATAGTCTGGACTTGTCAACACTTATTTATTATTGGCTTCAGCTGGAGTTGGAAGATTTGCCATTGTTGTGGCCACTCTTGCAATCAACTTCTTTCCAGGGCATGTTATACACTGCAGATGCCCTCCACATAGACTTTGAGACCAGATACTGAGTCTGGATTTTCCTCATTCATGTCATCTGCCCATGCAAGAAATATCTGCTGAGCGCTTGCTAGTAATAATGCAGTGAGGAAAACACATTTTCTGCCCCGTGACACTTACATTCTAATGACAACATATAAGAAATAAACAAGTATATATGTGATATATCTGAGATTATAGGGCTGTGGAGAAAAAACAGAATAAGGTGGAAATAGCATTTGATTGGGGAACTATTGTTTTATATAAGGTGGTTAGAGAAGGCTGTAGTGATGAATGGTATTATAACAGATACACATGTCTGTTGGAAGAAGTGATATTGTGATCTAATCTGAGCAGATTTTAGGGGAGAGAACATTTGAGGAAGATGGAACAAGAGTGCAAATGTCTTGTGGTTGAAGCACGCTAGTCCTGTTTGAGGAGTAGCAAGTAGTTCGGGGAGGCATTGAAGGGAATGATTGGTGGTGGATGAGGTGGTGGTGGGGGAACATGAGGGTGGGGGGGGAGGAGAGAGGTGCATTATAAATCATATATGGCCTTCTTGGCCAGTGGGACTTTGACTTTTATTCTGAAGATGGGAAGCCATGGAAGGGTTTTGACTTCTTTTAAATAGGCCTCTCAACTGCTCTTTAGAGAATGTTAGAGGCAGGGCATAAGGATATCCTTCAGCAGGCTCCAGCAATAATCCTGGATGGGAGACAGTGGTGATTTTAGGCAGGGATTGGGAGAAGTGCTCACCTTCTGTATACACTTTGGTGGTAGAGCCAACAGATTTTGATGGTAGATTGGATACGGGCTATGGATTTTGGCCTGAACAACTGGAAGAATGGAGCTGCCATTTACTGAGATGCGGAAGCTTCAGAATAAGCAGGTTTTTAGGTGGAAGTAATGAGTTCAGTTTTGAACATGTTAAATTAGCAGTCCAAGTAGAGATACTGTCTGGACACCTGGGTATACATGAGTCCGCAGTTCAGGGCAGAGGACTGGGCTGGAGATAATAAATTTTTAGTCATTGGCATAGAAATGTGAGAACTGATTAAGATAATCTAGGGCAGGGGTGTCAAACTCATTTTCACAGGGGGAGGGGGGCCACGTCAGCCTCTCGGTTGCCTTCAAAGGGCCAAATGTAATTTCAACTCCTTAACAGTTAAGGAGTAGTTACATTTATACAGTACTAAAATTATTTCGGCCCTTTGAAGGCAGCCACAAGGCTGATGTGGCCCCTGGCGAAAATGAGTTTGACACTCCTGATCTAGGGAGTGAATGTGGCTGGAGAAATCCTAAGACTTTGCCTTGGGATCCTGGAATGTTTACAGTGAGAAAGAGAGAAAGAGGGATAGAGGGACAGAGAGAGGGGCGAGTTAGAGCAAGAGCTAACAAAGGAGACTAACATGCATCCCAGTGAGGAATGAGGAAACTTAAGAGTGAATGGTACCACTGAAGTCAAGTGAAATATTTTTAGAAGGAAGGAGTGAGTGATCAGCTGTGTCAGATGCTGTTAGGTCATGGACTAAGATGTGGCTGTTAGATTTAACAATATGAAAATCACTGGTAACCTTAATAGGTTGTTTGTGGTAGAGTGGTAGAGATGCAACTTGATTGGGGTGGGTTTAAGAGAACTTTAGGGGAGGAATTGGAGGTAGCCAATCCATTCAAGGAGTTTGCTGTAAATTGAAGTTGAAATCAGTAGGGTGATAGCTGGAGGGGATGTAGAGTCAAGGATTTTTTTTTTAGATGGGTGCTTTTCTAGTATATTTGTATAACTAGAGAATATTTACAGCTGATGGAATAATCCAGGAGAGTGAAAAAAAATTATAGGAACCATATTTTTGAAAAACAAATGAAATTAATTGTATCCTAATCGGTGTACCCAAGGTCTATCATTATCATACATATATCCTTATATATTAACCTATTTTTTTCAAATGAAGAGAGTGGCTGCCTGGGAGAGGTGTTAAAAAACATTCCCTCTACCCAATTTGGTGAATTTTTATCAGTTCAAAACTGTAGTTTTTATATATGTGGGTAACAAATTTATTTTATGAATTGTTAGTAAATGGGTTAACTGGGTTTTTTTCCCCCTAACCTATTTTTGTCTGGTAACTTTTACCTGTTTATCATTCTCAGCAGTTTTGCACAGTGCTTGCCCAGTGGTAGGTTCTAAATTTTGATTTGGTAATCTCTGTCTATTATGGTAATTTACCATCAGTACCTTTTTAAGAAAGAAAAATATATTTAAATTTTTTTTGAATAAAGCATAAATGAAGCATTTTTAAGGGGAAAATTTGATGGCCACTGTTTTTCCTTTCTGTAATGTACCCGACCACACTTGTACTGTAATTGCTTCTGATTATTGAGTTGCTATCTGAGATGAGTTCAGAAAATTAAGTTGAAAGCCCACATTACAGTTAGAGCACTTTATGTGTCTCTTTCTGTGGTTCACTTATGTTTCAATAAGTAGTTGTCAATATTTAGTGCTGGAGCATCATTGCAGTAGCTTTTTTTTTTTTTTTTAATCCTCACCCGAGGATATGTTTTTTGATTAGAGGGAGAGAGAAAGAGAAACATCGATTGGTTGCCTCCAGTAGGCATCAAATCTGCCATGTAGGTATGCCTTGACTGGGGATCGAACCTGCAACCTTTTGGTATATGGAACGACACTCCAAACAACTAAGCCACTCTGCCAGAGCTCATTGTGGTAGGTTCTTAATCTTCTTTGCTGGTCTTCCTCCAGATTTTCTTCCCTTAGCCACTGACCCATGCTACTGACTTTGGATTTCTAAAACACAGATCTGATCAGGTTCTGTTGTTGCTTAAAAATCTTCTGTGGCTTCCTGTTTATGGAAGTTAGTTTGCTCTCTTTTTTGCGTCTTGTTCACCTCCCTGAACTTGCTTTCTGCTTTAGGGGATCTGGAGTGTTCCCAGGGGGGTTTTAATGCACATCTGATGTTTCTTATCACAGGGCTACGGGATAGTGGTCAAATTCTTTTACCAGTGTACAGAAAGTCCTGTGTGAGCTGTGGCCCTCATCTTCTGTCATGGTTCCATGAAGATGAGAAATTCTTCGACATCTCTGTGTTTTTGCACATACTATTCCTTTTTTTCCAGAATACCATTCAACTTCTTAGCTATCTTGTTGAATCACTTCTTCTTTTTAATAGCTCAATATAGGACTTCCAGCCAAGATGGAGGTGTAGGTAGACACACTGTGCCTCCTCGCCAACCAAAAGAAGGACAACAACAATTTAAAAACAAAAAACAACCAGAACTGACAGAAAATCAAACTATATGGAAGTCCAACAACCAAGGAGTTAAAGAAGACACATTCATCCAGACCGGTAGGAGGGGCAGAGATGGGCAGCCAGGCAGAGAGGACCTGTAGCAAGGTGGCGGCTGGCGGATCTAGCGAGGTGGCAGATTGTGGAGCAGGGTAGGCAAAGCTGCAGCTGGCCAGCTAGGCAGCAGCTGGTGGACCAGGTGATAGACCACGCAACCCAGAGTTCCAGTTTGGGGAAATAAAGCCTCAAACCACTGATTGAAAATACCTGTGGGGGGTGAGGAGCCAGCAGGAGAAACTCCCAGCCTCACAGGAGAGGTCACTGGAGAGACCCACAGGGGCCTAGAATGTACACAAACCCACCCACTTGGGAACCAGCACCAGAAGGGCCCAATTTGATTGTGGGTAGTGGAGGGAGTGACTGGAAGCTGGCAGAGAGTGGAGCAAGCGCCATTGCTCCCTCTCAGACCCCTCCCCCACAGACAGCGTCACAGTGCAGTGACCAGCGTTACCCCACCCTGGTGAATACCTAAGGCTTCGCCCCTTTATGTAACAGGCACGATGAGACCAAAAAAAAAAAAAAAAAAAAAAATGGCCCAAATAAAAGAACAGATCAAAGCTCCAGAAAAAATACAAGTAAGCAACGAAGAGATAGCCAACCTCTCTGATGATGCACAGTTCAAAACACTGGCAATCGGGAAGCTCACAGAATTGGTTGAATTTGGTTGCAAATTAGATGAAACAATGAAGGCTATGCTAAGAAACAAAGGAAAATGTACAGGGAACCAATAGTGATGGGAAGGAAACTGGAACTCAAGTCAACGGCATGGACCAGAAGGAAGAAAGAAGCATCCAACCAGAAAAGAATGAAGAAACAAGAGTTCAAAAAAATGAGGAGAGGCTTAGGAACCTCCAGGACATCTTTAAACATTCTGACATCTGAATTATAGGGGTGCCAGAAGGAGAAGAGGAAGAACAAAAAATTGAAAACTTATTTGAACAAATAATGAAGGAGAACTTCTCCAATCTGGCAAAGGAAATAGATTTCCAGGAAGTCCAGGAAGTTCAGAGAGTCCCAAAGAAGCTGGACCCAAGGAGGAACACACCAAGGCACATCATAATTACATTACCCAAGATTAAAGATAAGGAGAGAATCTTAGAAGCAGCAAGAGAAAAGGAGACAGTTACCTACAAAGGAATTCCCATAAGACTGTCAGCTGATTTCTCAAAAGAAACCTTACAGGCAAGAAAGGGCTGGAAAGAAGTATTCCAAGTCATGAAAAGCAAGGACCTACATCCAAGATTACTGTATCCAGCAAAGCTTTCATTTAGAATGGAAGGGCAGATAAAGTGCTTCTCAGATAAGGTTAAGTTAAAGGTGTTCATCATCACCAAGCCCTTATTATATGAAATGTTTAAAGGGACTTATGTAAGAAAAAGAAGATAAAAAAATATGAACAGTAAAAATGACAGCAAACTCACAGTTATTAACAACCACATCTAAAACAAAAGCAAACTAAGCAAACAACTAGAACAGGAACAGAACCACAGAAATGGAGATCACATGGAGGGTTATCAACAGGGGAGTGGGAGGGGGAGTGAGGGGGAAAGGTACAGAGAATAAGTAGCATAAATGGTAGGTAGAAAATAGACAGGGGGAGGGTAAGAATAGTATAGGAAATGTAGAAGCCAAAGAACTTATAAGTATGACCCATGGACATGAACTATAGGGGGGGAATGTGGGAGGGAGGCGGTGTGCAGGATGGAGTGGAGTAAAGAGGGGGGAAATGGGACAACTGTAATAGCATAATCAATGAAATATATTTTAAAAACATTAAAAAAATAAAAGCTCAATGTAGTGTTTCCTTTTCTAGGAAAGCTTTTAGGCATATTTTTTATCAATGATTCTTCTACCTATTCTCCATATATTCTCTGTTACTTGTGTTCCTAAAATATTTTCATTTATTTCATTGTAGTAATTGCTGTATTTTACTCTGTTTGCTTTTGTGTGCAGCCCCCCTTGTCCCAACACAAACTTATAATCACTCAGATTTTCTTTGAATGAATGATGGAATAAAGTAAATTATTATTCAACATTGACCTAGTTTTGATTGACCCATTTGGTTGGGCTTTTACATTAATTTAATTTGTAAAAAACATACAAATGAGCAATTCATATAGCATGTTTAAGACAGAGTCAGATCCCAAAGTGTCTTAAGAAATTAACATTTTATTAAGTATTTGTTCTCATGGGCAAATAATAAGATTTGTTGATTTTATTGTACATGTATATTGCAAATCTATTTTTGTCTAAATGTCTGAAAATTTTCCTCTGTGGTGTAATTTTTTTTCTCTTTGGCATTTCTATTTAGATGTTGACCTTAGTCACCCTCCACCCTAAACATATCTTAAATTAATTCCTTAAATTTGATCTTGACTTATCCATTAGTGTTTTTTCTATTACTATGTTGTTATTTAAAATACTTAGAATTCTCTGCTGTATCTTTAAGTCTCACTTCTATATCTTATCATTACTGAGTTCTGTTGTAATTCAACAAGTGGTGTGTCTGATTTCTTAGTATTAATGATGAGAGACTGAAAAAAGAGAGGGTCCCAGTCAACAAATGATTATGATACAATGTAGTGAGTATAATAACGTAGTAGTAGAGGAAAATCTTGGGCACCCTAGGAGTAGAGATTATCTCTTTCTTGCATCCCTTAATTCTTACCTGGTTCCTGCCAGCCTCTTTTAGGTCCTCATTACTATGTTCAAATAATTTTAGGACTGTTAAGTATCTTGCCCCACCTTAACTCTTTGTCATTCTAGTTCATCATGGACGCTGGTCACCAGAGTAGTTGTCTGGGGGTGGAGGGGCGGGGGCAGTGGAAAGCTACCTGTCTTTCTTTTTCCTTCCCACAGAATAAAGTCCAAAGTAGAGTAAAATCTGGAATGCAGAGCCTTTGGCCTAGACTTTCTTTTTTGTCTTCAGCTATGTGAATCTTCCATTTCAGCAGAACTCTTCTACATACTGTTGTAAACACTTACACTTTACCTTTTTGCCTTGTTTGTTTGAGCCATACCCTCTCCCAAAAGTATTTTTACTCTTGTTTCCTCTACTTACTGAAATTGTATCTCTCCTTGGACATAGTTCCTAATTGTTAAATCCCTTGTGAAGTTGTTATATGATCATGCCCATGTTTTTAATACCTTCTTTTTTCCTTTGTGTTTATGACATCACTCTCTCCTATTTCTTTTTTTTTTCTTTTTTCTTTTTTCTTTTTTTTTTTACCTAGTCTTTCTCAGCTGTCTTTACTCACTCCTGTCCCTTAGTGTTCATGTTTCCTGAGGTTGCAAGCTGACCTCTTTTTTTCCCTTCCTTCTGCCATGTGTCTTTATCTCCTTTATGTGTTCATTTCCTCAGCCCATTTTTCTGCTAAGCACTTCTAGTCCTTAGGTTTGCTACTTAGAATGCCCATCTGATTGTCTAGTAAAAACATGAAACTTAGAGTATCAAAAATTAAGAACATGGTTTTCTCCAGAGGGCATGTGTTCATCTCATTTTCGTATCTTGATTAATGATGCTGCCAGTCACTCAGTTACCCTCATCATAAACCTGAGAATCATCTTGGTTTCTGTTCCCCTAACCCTTACTGTTTCCTCTCCATTCCATTTACTGTTTCCTTGAGCCAGGCTCTAAAATCCTGACTAGACCATTGCAGAAAGCCTCTTCAAGGTAAGTCTTCTGCCTGGTCCTGTATTTTCTATAGGAAATGGCATGTTGGTCATATTATGTAGGAATGCCAAAGGCAGAATAGTTTTGGGTCTGCCACCCTAGAATATTGTTTGAACTATAGACTAATGCATGTGTATCCATTAAAGGTCAATTTCCTACATATTTTTAGTAGATGACATGGTTAGGAAATAATTTATGCTTTTATAAGGCTTAAGGATTAAGAATATTATTGATAAAGATTAGAGGGAAAAAGTGAAAAAAGATACATGGAAAATGAAGTCAGGCTGGGATAAGTGCCAGAAATGATCTTATAGGACATTTTCTTAACAAGCTAGAAAAGAAATTAAAGTTTGAAAGTACTGTCGTACTTGGTGCTTGGTGTCAAAATACCAGTTAAGAGCAGTTAACTAGAGAAAGATTTGAGACTGAATAGACAAAAATGAGAGATTTGGTATTGGGAATTGTAAGCCAATATATTTGAGTAATACTTTGAAGAGATGCTACTAACTTTCAGTTAATACCCAAGAGAGACTCCTGATTTTGGTATTGTATGTTCCTGGAAGATACTGGCTTAATGTGGTAATACTACAAATGTGGTAACATAATCACTGTATCTTTACATCATCTAACATGTTTCATAACCACAGGTCATTTAGTATAGAATCATTCTTTTTTGAATCCAGATATAGTTATGGAAATACTCTTAGTTTCTTGAAATTTGGGGGGGGGGGCTGGTTTGTGAAGAGTATATTTTAGAATTTGTCTTGCTTGTAACATTTTAAAAAGTCCAAATTTGCACCAGAAAGTACTTGAAAATTTGAGCCTCTTATATTCTACATGACAACACGTATTTTAAAATAATTGAGTTTTACTGATTGTGACTATTTTGCAAAAGTATTAAATGCATTTATTTACATTAGCTTTTGCTGTGTTATTGGTCTTTATTCACTTTCAGATGAATTTTGGGTCTGTGAGACTGGCACCAGATTCTCACTTGTAACTTACCTTGGAAGATCTATTCAAACCTTCTGTATTATAATATTTTGAAGTTGAGAATGGAGTGTGTGTATCGTTTTGGATTATATCGCTCTGCCTAGGAACTCCCCTGTGGAGGAGGTGAAAAAGAAAGGAAAAAGCTTCAGAGAGAGTTCCCAAGGTGGACCAAGGTGGATGAGTGGCATTTTGAGCCAAGGGAATAGCATGTGCTCTGATAAGGAGTCCTGAAAGATCATGGTGTGATTATGGATGGAAGGCAGGGTTTGTTGGGTAGTGGTGGGAAAGTAGCTGCCAAGGAATACCAGAGCCAGATTTTGAAAGCCTTTGTAATCTTAGCTGCACTCACTTTCTATCTACAGGTAGACCGTGATTTTTACAAGTTTTAATTTCTTTAAATCTCAATAAGAATAATAAATTTATCTACATTGTAGCATTTTTGTGAGATTTAAATGATATAATCTAGGTCGCTGACACACAAGTGCTCAATAGGTATCAGCTGCCATTGTTAGTACTGTTTTCTGGCATTTGTCATTTGGAGAGCCACTGAAAAGTTTTAAATCGGAGTGACATGATCAGATTTATAACTGTGAATATTAACTCAGGGAAAAGTGTAAAGGATAGATTGAAGGGGAAGAATGTGAAGGTAGGGACTTTAGGACACATGCTAGAATTCTGGCTAGAGATGGTAAGATTCTAGATTGAGAAATGAGATAGTGTTGGAGAAGACAGGGTGAATTTGAGAATTATTACAAATTGACCTGTGCATTGTGTTTCATGAGTTGGGAAGAACTAAAGGGAACTAGGAAAATAGCAAGAATGTATACAGAATACCCTGCTGAGTAGGATACTTGTACATTGTACTCTCCTATTCATAATAAGAGAGAGCCGAAGAGGGTGATTAGAGGCACATGCTCACAATTGGCAAGGATCTAATGGCTGATCTGGGCTGCCTACCATTCCCCTGATGCAGCGGCAGCATTTGGGTAACCCTAGATGAGTCTAGAGCAGTAACTTTGGGAGCACACAGTGATAATGTGCCAACTATTAGGAAGCTCTTACCAGTGCAGGTAAGAAACAATCGTAAACCACAAGTAGACTTGTACTGGTCAGTACCAGGCACGAAACAAGAGGACAAGCTAGTTCCTAAGGGACTGAAGGACAACAGTGTTGCATTATATTTGGGTTTCAATCTCTGGGTTCTGCTCTTTCCAGTGCCAAAAGAGGATTGGGTCCTACTATGGACTCACCTAGATTTTGTTAATTTTATAAGCTCTGAAGTATTTTTTAAGCATTTGGTATTCTGATATTTGATAGTGGAACATTTTGAAATGTTACCATATAGTCATTTAGGGCAAAGATGCATTTCTACTTGATAATTTTGTTTTTGGAGTACTTTATGTATATTCTCATTTAATCACATTCTCTTTGGCAAGTTTAACTGTAGCATTTAAAAAACTCTCATAGTAAAATGATTAGTTTTTTATGTTCTTAATATTATTTTAATTATTAATTAATTTTATCTTTTATTTTTTATTGTTGTTCAAGTACAGTTGTCTCCATTTTTACCCCACCACACCCCCTCACCCCATCCATTCCCACCTTCCACCCTTGAACCTACCCCCTTTGGCTTTGTCCATATGTCCTGTATACATGTTTCTTGATGGCCCTTCCCCTATTATCCCTCTCCTCCCTCCTCTCTGGTTGCTGTGTTTGTTCTTTATTTCAATGTTTCTGCTTGTATTATGCTTTCTTGTTTGTTTTGTTGATTAGGTTCCACTTTTAGGTGAGATCATATGGTATTTGTCTTTTATCTACTGGATTACTTCACTTAGCATAATGCCCTCCAGATCCATCCAAGCTGTTGCAAAAGGTAGGAGCTCCTTCTTTCTTTCTGCTGCATAGTATTCCATTGTGTAAATGTACCACAGTTTTTTGAGCCACTCATTTTCTAATGGGCACTTAGGTTGCTTCCAGCACTTGGCTATTGTAAATTGTGCTGCTATGAACATTGGGGTGCATAGGTTCTTTTGGATTGGTGTTTCAGGATTCTTATGGTATAATACCAGGAGTGGGATTGCTGGGTCAAAAGGCAGTTCCATTTTTAGTTTTCTGAGGAAATTCCATACTGTTTTCCACAGTGGCTGCACCAGTCTGTGTTCCCACCAATAGTGCACTAGGGTTCCCTTTTCTCCACATCCTCTCCAACATTTGTTTGTTGATTGGTTAATGATGGCCATTCTGACTGGTGTGAAGTGGTATCTTATTGTGGTTTTAATTTGCATCTTTCTGATGGCTAGTGATGATGAGCATCTTTTCATAGGTCTCTGGGCCTTCTATATGTCCTCCTT
Source organism: Desmodus rotundus (assembly GCF_022682495.2). Classification (NCBI taxonomy): domain Eukaryota; kingdom Metazoa; phylum Chordata; class Mammalia; order Chiroptera; family Phyllostomidae; genus Desmodus; species Desmodus rotundus. The sequence continues at coordinate 62,120,515 of NC_071390.1, forward strand.
GGAGAAGTGTCTGTTCAGGTCCTTTGACCATTTTTTAATTGGATTGTTTGTCTTCCTCAAGTGGAGTCATGTAAGTTCTTTATATATTTTGGAGGTCAAGTTCTTGTCCGAGATATCATTTGCAAATATATTTTCCCATGCAGTTCATTCCCTTTTTATTTTGCTGCTGTTTTCTTTAGCTGTGCAGAAGCTTTTTATTTTGATGAAGTCCCATTTGTTTATTCTTTCCTTTAAGTCCCTTGCTCCATAGCGGGGACATATCGGTGAAATGTTTCTTGTATCTTGTATTGTCTTCAATAAATATCACTATTTTTCATATTGCATGGCTGGATACTTTCTGGACAGGCCTCATATTCCCTTTTTTATACTTTTATACTTTACAGTTATAAAATAAGTATATAACTGGACATTTGTACCTGTTATTCCCCTTCACCTTTTTCACACATCTCCCCACCCCACCTCCCTCTAGCAACATCAGTTTTTTTCTCTGTGTCTATGAGTCTGTTTCTGTTTTGAAAAACTGCAATTTTTATATTATTATTTTTAGTTCTTTCAGAGGTTCCAGAAACTTTTCTTTTCTTCTAATTTTGGATACTTGTGTTTGGTGGCCATGCGCTTTTTCTCTTATTAAATTGAGCATCTTCTTCAGGTTTCTTTCTCAGTCCCTTTTCCTCATATTCTTCTAAAAGTTTCCTGAAGTGTTGATTTCTTTAAAAATAGATTATTCTTTGGAGTTTTTCATTGAAATTGACTTTATAGTTACTTTGAATAATTCTTAAATGTTTTCTCTTTCTATTCTGTACCAGCTTACATTGATACTAGAAGAAACAGATTTTCGGATTTGTGCTCCATGAATAGTTCTCGAATATTTTTTATTGTTAAATTTGACTGTTTTCTTCCCTACCCATTACAGAGCTAAACACATTAATTACATAATTTTTTTCTGCAGTTTGCCACCCTCAGCTTCTCGGCTGTCGTGTCTAGCACCAGAGAGGGTACTGGAAAAAGAATAGAGCAGTCAGTTCTATCCTAGTATTTTCATTGACAACAAAACTTGCTTGTTGTAAAAGAATAAACTGCTGTTACAATAATCAGCAGTTTGAAAACACGGTATATTAAGTGTCTTAAGAAAATGAATTGGAAGAGGTCATATAGGGTAATGGTTAACTTTCAATCCTGGTCCTACCACTCGCCAACTTTGTGATCTTGGGAAAAACTACTTAACCCTTCTATATTTAGTATTTTCATTTATAAAATAAACATTATATTTACTTCATAAAGTAGTTGTGACAATTATACAGGTAAATATATATGAAACCCTAAGAACATTGCCTAACACATGGCAAGAGCTATAAAAGTGTGAGCTGGTGTTGCTGTTGCTACTACTACCACTACTCATTCATAGTGAGTGCCACTGACTTGGTCAGTAGTCTTGGTTCTTTATTATTTGTATGAACTTGGACAAGTCACTTAACCTCTGCAACCTCAGTTTCTTCTTCTCTGAAATGGGAATAAATGTACCTGTCCTGTGTTGTAGTGAGGTTAATTTATGATCATTCTTATAAACTGCTTAGCACAGTGCTATACACATACTGTTCTTGTTAAAATTAGCTATTATCATAAGGTCTCTCACAGTCATGTTGTCCTCTTTTGTTTTCGGCAGGGACAATTAGGTCTTTCCACCCTGCTGGTCCCATAGGAAGGACAGTTTCTTGCCCAGGTCATGGAGATACTGCATAGCCTACCTTCCATAGCTGTTTCTGTCTCTTGGGATATTGGCCTGAAGCCAACCCCAAAACATTCATTTGAAGACACTGATGTCTGTTATGTGTCAGACTCTGTGCTAGAAGCAGAGAATTTTAAAAATGCATTTTTAAATTAAGCTACTGAGTATATAATTTTCATTACACTTATATTTTTGAAATTGTTTGTATCACCAAAGTTCCACATGCTCTTGCTGGTTGAGTTTGCTCATAACATTTAGTAAGATATAGTCCTTGCCTTCTCCAGCCCCATTTAGCTGCAAGCCTGGTTCCTACACACTGCAGACTCAGCCAGTCCTGACTAAGGTGGGTGAGTGGGGCCTGCAGTTAGTGTGGGTACTGTAGCTGAAGTGTTCAGTGTCCCCTGAGCAATGTGCCTTTCAAGCTGACACCGTTTCTCTACTCAGCTGTAAATCAGACCCTCTGATTTGTTTTACTGACTAGCATTCCAGGTCTTATAACAGGACTGGAAGCTTACCTTTATCTCACATCCTGTTGGATCTTGCTCCAGCAATTGTTCCCATCATTTTCTTTATTTTTAACCTTCGTTTTAGCGTTTCCCTTGTATCATAGAAACACAAAAAAAGGATACCCCCCCCACCACAAAACTATTGCCTTTATATCCTGTCAAGTTATTGCCTTTTTCTTTCTTTGAAAGAAGGGGTTAATTTCCTGATTCCATTTCTTTATCTTTTTTACTCTTGAACTTGCTGTAGTCAGTTTTCTGTGCCATATCTTGTCTGTTGAAAAACTGCTCTGGCAAAGGTGACTAAACTTTCAAACTACCGAGTTCAGTCATTCTATCCAATTACTAGTTTTTCTTTGCTTATCTGTGGAATCTGACACTACTGCCTCTTACCATTTTCAAATTGTCTTGCATTTCTTTTCTTTCCTCCCAGGTCATACATTCTCAGCCTTCCTTCCCTCCCTCTCTTTCTTCCTTGCTTTCTTTCTTTTTGTCCATTCCTTAAATGTTGATCCTCTGGGCAGTGTCCTTAACCTTTGTCTTTCTTTGATCTACATCTTTCCCAGGTTACCTCAACTGTTCTGGTGGAGCATTTGACCATTATCTCTGTGTTGACAATTCATAAATTATCATCTCCCATTAAGACCCTTTCCTTGCATTTCAGACTCCGTTATGCGGCTAGTAATCACTCCACCTGCACCACCTGGAGGTACCAGAAATTTAGCTTGACATGTTAAGTTTATGATCCTTCTCCAGGCATGTTTGCCCTCAAGTAAAGGTACCATCTTGTTTAGTCTGTTAAGCCTGGAATCCTGAAACTTTTCTTCTCTTTCATCTCCTACAGCTAATTGGTCAATCAGTTATCCATTTATTCATTAAATATTGTGCTCTTATTTTGTGCCCACTATTGTGATAAAATTCTTAAGATTCAATATTGCTAATATTTTTTGCATTGGTACCTTTTCTCTACCTTTTTGCTATAATCCCTGCCACTTATCTCATGTTATAACTGCCTAACCTTTCTTCCTGTAGTCCATCCTCCATACTGAAATCAGAGTGACTACAAAATTGCGGTCAGTCATTTCATTGTTTTTCAGCTTAAAACCCTTTGATTTCCTAACTGTCTTTAGTAAAGTCCAAATTTCTTAGTATTACACAAAAGGCCTTCTGCAGGCTGTGTTTTCTCCAGTGTTCTCTTTTTCCTGTCACATTTCTCTGAACCCTGTTCTCTACCCTTGTTTAATAACAGTTTCCTAAATGTGCCATGCTGGCTTTCTGCGCTCTTGCTTGTGCTCTTTACTCAGGCTTAATTGCTTTTCACGTTCAGTGTCTTTATTTTAATTACTATATACTGAGATCCAGCTCAAGCATTCCCTCCTCTGTGAAGCCATTTATGATATCCCCTTCTCCAGTTAAGCACTTTCTTTTGTGTGCCCCCAGGCACTTTCTTTTTGTGCTGTAGCAATGAAAGCACTTAATTGCCATTTTCTTGTCTATATGTCTTTCTACTAGGGTGCTGTGGCAGAGGCGGGGCTCAGATGAGAATAAGTCTACTAAGACATGATCTGCTTGTGGAGGAAAGGTGGCCAATCTCTCAGAGGAAAAGGGCCTTGAGCTTGTTCCTCAATGGTCTTTTATTGGGTTAATTTGCATAAGAATACAGAGTGTTTAGTAAAGCTCATCAGTCATTGTCAGGCAGTAATGATCAAACAATAGATAACATTCAAAGAACTATGAGGGCTATTTTGAGTCTGGGTCAGATAGCCAAAGGGCCATAAAACTGTGGGAAACAAACTCATTTTATGCTTAGACCCTTATCATTTAGATTGAGGGCATTCTTAGCAAAACAGGTTTCACAGGATTTTATGCATTCTTTCTTATGCCTGATCACCCTGGAGAACCGCCCATTCCAGCACAGGGTCACACCCACCTCCGGCATTGTTTAAGGCTGAAGTCAGGTGGGGAAGTAAGGCAGCCAAGGGATTAGAAGACTTTTTACAGATAGAATGAGGACTCAGGCTATGACAAAGCCAAAGGGTGAGGGTTCATCACCCCTTTTCTATCATCCCCTAAGTCCTTTCCTGATGGCCCCTTTGCAACTGTGCCTGTCTTAGGTTGTCCCTTCCTTGAGGAATCTTACCCATCATTGGCTAACCAGTCATCCGCCTGGGGCCAAGCAGGGTGAAGTAAAGGGAGACAGAGGCTGCACCCCTGCCAGGAGGATAAGCTTTGTCTCCTTAGTGGCTTATGGTCCCAAGGTCTTTTTACTCAGCCTCAGCCATAGGTTACAGCTTCTGAAACCAGGCAGGGCGGTTCCCAACAGGGTGCCTTATTTTATCTCCAGCCTTCAGCATAGAACCTGGTTCATAATAGGCTTTCAATAAATGTTTGATGACTGAATGAATATATTTTAAGTCAGTATGTCATGAGAGCATTCCTTCCTTTCCCAGATCATGAACTTCTAGCAGGTATTACATCTAACTTTGTTTATGTTTCAGGATCTTGTCATAGGTGCTTAATGAAAAAGTGTTGTAGTAATCTGAGGTGGAGGTATGCAGTGGATTAAAGCAGGGCTTCCCTGCAGAGAAAGAGAGTGAACTGTGTGGTCCGAAGCACGATAAGATTTTCTTATATTTCATGGTCTTCATGTTATGTCATGATGTCATGATCATTTGGTAGATGCACCTAGCTTTCATCTTCTTTGGTATTTGCCAAATAAAGAAGATTATTTATATGAATACTCTGGGGATTGATTAAATGCTGTTAATTAGTATGGGGATTTTTACTTTCTACAAATATTAAACTATGGGTTTCCTAGTTGCTATTAAAATTTACAAAGTAATTATCTAAAATACTTTGTAATAAATCAGACAAAGAGTCACCATTGGAAGAGCATAGCCATGTCTTTTTTGTCCCATTTCTTTTGTAATTTAGTTTTTTTAAATTGCAGTTTACATTCAATGTTATTATGTATTAGTTTCAGGTGTACAGGTATAGTGGTTAGACAGTCATATGCTTTGCAAAGTGGCCCCTCTTGTATTTCAAGTACCCACCTGAAACCATACATACTTATTAGTACAATATTATTGACTCTATTCCCTATGCTGTATTTTACATCCCTGTGGCTGTTTTATCATTACCAATTTGTACTTCCTAATCCTTCACCTTTTTTACCCAGTACCCCAAACCCTCTCCTATCTGGCAACCTTCACTTTGTTCTCTATATCTATGAGCCTGTCCCTATTTTGTTCATTCATTTACTTTATTTCCATATATGAGTAAAATCATATGGTATTTATGTTTCTCTGACTTATTTCACTAAAAATAATACCCTCTACATTTATCCATATTGTCAAAAATGATAAGATTTCATTCTTTTTTATGGCTAATATTTCATTGTATATATGTACTACAGCTTTTTTATCCACTTGTCTATTGATGGGCACTTGAGTTGCTTCCATAGCTTGGCTATTGTAAATAATGCTACAATGAACATAGGCGTGCATATATCTTTTTAAATTAGTGTTTTGAATTTCTTCAGATAAATACCCAAAGTGGAACTGCTTTTAATTTTGGGGGGAACCTCCATACTGTCTCCCATAGTGGCTGCCCCAGTCTGCATCCAGCAACAGTGCACGAGGGTTCCTCACTACCATGTTGTTTGTGCATTTATTGATGATAGTCATTGGCAGGTGTGAGCTGATATCTCATTGTGGTTTTAATTTGCACTTTTCTGAAACTATAAAACTCCTAGAAGGAAACATAGGCAGTAAATCCTCTGACATTGCTTTTAGTAATTTTTGTGATATATCTCCTTGGGCAAGGGAAACAAAAGAAAAAATGAACAAATGGGACTACATCAAACTAAAGGTTTTGCACAACAAAGGAAACCATCAACAAGATGAAAAGACAGCCAACTAAATGGAAGAAGATATTCACCAATGATTCATCTGATAAAAGGTTATTATAATTAGTGATGTTGAACATCTTTTCAGACGTCTGTTGGCCAGCTGTATGTACTCTTTGGAGAAGTGTCTATTCAGGGCCTCTGCCCATTTTTTAATTGGATTATTTGGGTTTTTTGGTGTTAAGTTGTATGTGTTCTTTCTTTATAAATTTTGATTAGTAATCCCTTTAGATGTTTCCTATGTTGTGCAAAAACTTTTTAGTTTCACGTAGTCCCATTTGTTTATTTTTTTCTTTTGTTTCCCTTGCCTGAGGACATACATCAGAAAAAATATTGCGGAGAGAAATGTCAGAGATACTATTGCCAATGTTTTCCTCTAGGGGTTTAATGGTTTTGAATCTTACATTTAAGTCTTTAATCCATTTTAAGTTTATTCTTGTATATGGTGTAAGAAGGTGGTCTAGTTTTATTTTATTACATGTCTCTGGTCATTTTCCCCAACTCACTTATTGAATAGACTATCTCTTACCCCATTGTATGTTCTTGCCTCCTTTGTCATATATTAATTGACCACATAGGGATGGGCTTATTTCTGAACTCTCTATTCTATTCCATTGATCTTTTTAAAAAAAATTATTTTATTGTTCAATTACAGTTGCCTGCATTTACTGCCCAGCTATCCCCACCCCAAATATCCCTACCTCCTTGCCTCGCTTCCCTCCCCCCTTGGTTTTATCCATGTGTCCTTTATAACTATAACTATAAAGGACACATGGTTCCTGCGTTCCATTGATCTTGTGTCTGTTTTTATGCCAGTAGTGTGCTGTTTTGAGTACTATAGACTTGTATAGTTTGATATCAGGTAGCATGATACCTTCAACTTTGTTCTGTCTTTTCAAAATTGCTGTGGCTATTTTGGGTCTTTTGTCATTTAGGTTTTTTAAAAATAATATTTTATACTGTGAGTTTTATATTTCTTTTTGAAAAACACTGAAGAGTTAGGTGCCATATATATAGGTAGGGATTGACGTTCCAAATTTTAAAAAATTATTAAGCAAGAAGGAAGTCATCAGGGAAGGGATTGGTTTGTTAATTGAGTTTAATAACCCAGTGTGGTTTGTGGAAGGTTGGGGGAAAAAATCAGTATAATGAATTTGGGTACGTGTTTTAACCTGGGAAAACAGGATCTTATACACAGAAGCTGGTAAGTCAGTTCTGTATGATCTTAGATAATACCGGTAGTTGAAATGTACTACCTAATTTGTGTCAAGGTCTGTTAGGCTTTATGTATAGTATATGTGTTGGTGTTGTGCATCTGAGGTAAAACAAAAATTCTCATCAAGACACTGTTAAGGTCTTGTACTATTTTTTCTTGGCTTTCAATCTACATTTATAAAACACCAGTTTTGTGCCAGGCTATATCCTAGGATTGGAGTGAGGAAACAAATGAGTAGAAGGCATAGTCTGTGTTCTCAAAGAACTTGGCCTCCAGTGAAGGGAACATAAAACTGGAGTAGTCTGAGGAGCACTTCTTGACTTGTTGACAAGAAATAGGAGCCCACAACCTAGCCTGGGCTCTGGCTCTGCAGAGGTTGTGTGATGCTGTAAAGAAGGTGTGTATTTCAGGCAGAAGAAACTCTTATGTGCAAACAAATGTTGGTGGAACAGTATTGTCTGTTGTGGGAGCTGTGAGTCCCAAAACTCCTCAAAAATCAGCCATGAGCTCTTATAAGTAATGGAACATTATCCTGGGCTGATTACTGACTACACAGTCCACACAAACCTTGAAAATTCCCTGACCCATTTACCCCACATTAAACTTCATTCTCAGTGTATGCTGACACCACATTTTATAACATTAAGTTTTATTTTTATGCATATCTTGCTGTCTAATCTTTGCTGGACCATTAGCTCTGTGAATATAAGGTTCATGCTCGTTTTAGTCACAACTGTATTCCCAGTACCTTGTACAGTGGTTGGCACATAATCAGTATTGAGCAAATATTTAGTCAACAAATAAATGGTACTATGGATAACACTGTGATAGTGTTTATGGAGAGCATACAGTAATAGCTTTGTTAGAGAAGAGAATGTGTTTTAATGTATGATTTTTCAGTTATGTGTTCTTTTCCTTTTAATTTCAACTCTGACTTTTTTTCCTTTCCTACTAGATGGAGATTAGCCTTCCAGACTTCATAGAGAACACACTTGTTTCTTAAGTTGCTTACCTATGTTTCACCTGCCTCTGGTGATTTGGAGGGCGTACATAACTACAAAATAGGACATCTTGTTAGATGTTAGGCTTAGGTTAACAAGTAGGTTAAAAATCTTGTAAAGTCAAAAGTTTTTGGAAAATCAGATGGTGACCAAAGATCAACTTTTCTTTGCAGCTTTTTTTGAGCATCGGTTCAAGTAGTTGGCTTATGCAAAAAAAACCTGTCTTCCGATAAGTATTGGACTTGGTAACATGCTCATGCTGACAGGCATGTCCACACTGAGACGTTGAGGGGTGAAGAGATTCATACCCTCCTTTGTGTGCTCACTTTGCTTTGCTCACACGTACAAAGGCTTATAAGTTGACAGTGAGTAGAAGAGCTTCTCTGTTTGGGGCCTGTGAACCTTCAGCATTTGTTTTGTGAAGTTTGTTCCTCAAAAGGACCCCTATAACTTCCTCCCACTGTTACGGATTCAAAGTGATGGGAATCTAACTCTTAGCACATAGGTGACTTTTTAAAGTTTGATTTTCAAAGGATTACTTAACTTAGGCATTACTGTGCTAACAATATTTTATACAGTTGAAGAATTGACAGGGAACTTGATTTATCTGCTTTATGGGCACTTGCAACTCCAAAGGATCTAGAACAAAATGACTGTACACTTTTTTCCCGAAAATTTGTGAGAATGGAAGACTGCAATCCAGCTCTTCTTTTAGCTAGACATCTCTAATTGGTTTTTTAGTGAAATAAATGAGTCATTTTAATAACTGAGAAAGATCCTGTTATCTTGAGATGTTTTCTGAATTATCAGAGAGCTTACAGTAGGTGTCAGTATAGGTCTAGCTCCATGTATATTATTGAATTCTGAGTATCACTCAGTGTTTGGTTATCAGAAAAATTTGTTCCCTGATTTCACCAGGTTGGTTTATTGTTTAAACATTTGTTGTTCAGTAATATTTGAGATTAATGTTAAAATATGAGCTTTGTAATTTAATATATTGTTTTATATATTAAATGCTGTCCTTTCAAAGCTTGAATATGATGTGAGCTGGGGGTATTGTAGAGAGGCTTTGTGCCATGCTGATATGAAACCGAATACGGATGTATCACATTGTGACTTGGTTGGATACATTGTGTCATAACCTGGCCACTTCAGTGGAAACATTTTGTTGTACTTAAAAAATAAATGATTAAATGTCTCACTTATGTGAACCACAAAGTAATATGTGACAGCCACTTCTACATCGTCTGTAATCTTTGTGTCAGGGCAGTACTCAGATGTGATAAAGGTCAAGGATGCCTGTTGTTCATACTGCTTTTTGATAGTGTTTTCACAAAATATCCCTTCGAGAGTGTCAAAATAACAGGGCCAGATTGGCTACAAGAGATTGCTCTGTTAATCTGAAAATAGTCATCTAAGATAAAAGCTATGATTAGGTACTATTATTTATCCATAGTTTACATATGAGAAAACAAGTTTAATGATGACCAAGTAATTTGCCCTAGGCTACACTTCTAGGTAGTAGTGAGCCTAGATTTCTAATCTGGGCAACTCCACAACACTCTTTTGACCATTACCCTTTACCACTTTTCAAGACAGTTTTTCCTCTTATTGGAACTTCTCAAACCTTGGTTAGACCAGTTTATTGCTCACGGTGCTGCTAATTTAGGGAGGACAATGTAGAATAATCTGTAGTTTATTACATATCTCTTCCTCTTATGAAAGCATCCTTATTTGGAATTTACTTTTTTAAAGGAAAAATTATATATAGACCCAAACATAGTAAGTAGAGAAAACAGTATGTTACCATTCAGCTTTTACCAGTTACTGTTTTATCTATAACACCTTTTTTGAGTGGGGGTGGGGTATGATATTTAATAGAGTATTTCAAAGCAAATCCCAACATACAATTTCATGTTTAGACTTTGGTATTTGTAGTGCTAATGTAACACAGACTTCTTGTGTAAGTATCAGCATTATAGTTATCACTCCCAACAGAAATAGTGAAGTCCTTCATATGATTCAATTCCTATTCCTCAATTTTGCTGAATTGTCTCAAAAACAGTTCTTCATTACTGGGGCTTGATTAAATTAGGACCCATACAAGGTCCACACGTTGCATTTGGTTAATGTGAATCAAACTTGTAACATTTCCTTTCCATTTATTTGTTGAGGAAAGAAACTGAATCCTCCTCCTTACAGATTTTTCACATTCTAGATTTGACTGGTTATGTCCTTGTGTTGTTTTAACACGTTTTTATGTTCTTTTTCTTGTAAACGGATAGATCTAGAGGCTTGGATGGATTCAGATTAAGTTTGTTTTGGCAAGAATATTTAATAGATGGTACTGTGTATGTTTCTGCATCTCATAATAAGGCCTTAAGACTGATTCAGGTTCAGGTGTCTTTTTCACCTAATGGATTTAGTAATCATTAGTGATTGCTACCTGGATCTGTTGGTTCATTATGAATTGCTTGCTAATTATACCAGATACAGCTGATTTTCTTATTTTGTGATTCCATTACTTTTCTGCATTTATTAGTATGATTCTTCTATAGAGAAACCTTTTATCATCAGTTATTTGATTATCTTGAAGTACAGCAAAGGCAGGAGGGTTTGCTGCCCCATCCCTGCAGTTTAAGGCTGTGCTTATAGGATAGAAGGATGCAGGGAAGCAGGTGGGACTGGCCTTGTCCCAGCACAACCTCTGATCACCTCCTGCATGCTTGTGCCATTGAGAGGGGGCTCTCTCATGTCTTTCCCTTAACAACCAGGGTGAGGCCCATGGGGAAGAGTTTGCTATTTCAAACTAACATTATTACTCCACATTTGGCTTTTAAGCACACATGAAAATGTTAGCCCGTTACTCCTTTTATGGTGGTTACCTCTTCCTCTTATGCTCTGCCAGAAGCAAAACTGGTAAAATGTCTTGTTTCTCCTAGGAGGATCTTGGCTCCCTTTGGAATTTGTCTTGCTTACCTTGCAATGTCAACTTTCTGATAGGCTCAAGAAAAATTAGGATTTTAAATATTACCTAGCTCTTGCAGGTTGTTAGGTAGTAGTGGAATTCATTGCAGTGGTTTCCCATCCAAAGTGGAAATGGAAGTCTTATCTTCCTATAAATGGAATGATGCTATGTATACTTTTAAATATCTGGATTCTTTTGTTTAAAGGATTTTATTAGATTTATCTATGTTGTTGGATGTAACCTATAGTTAGCTTTTTTATTACTGTGTTGTATTCTATTATGTCAAAATTACTATTAAAATTTATTTTTCTATGACACTATACTTTCAATACATGTAAATTTTAACAAAATGTTTTATTTTGGGGTATTTATTGAGTGTCTGCCATATACTGAACAAGCTTGGGGTTAATGTATACCGGTAGAGCAAACCCCAGTTTGTGTCATCAGTGAACTTACAGCCTAATAATTATCCATCCATGGTCATTTTACCTGGTCACCTTCTCCCTGACACCTGACCCTTCAAACCCAGTTCTCATTGCCTGTTTAATTTAATTTAGAAATTTTGCTCCAGCAGGCCCTAAACAGACCAAAATGCAAGTGATTGTATGCTGTGATTTTTTTCAAGCACCTACTGTTTGTAAAATGTCTGGGCTTAATTGTTATGCCTGTATACTATTTTAAAAGGCAATGCAAACTACTCAGATATTGGGCTTAATCATTATTCCTGTAGCTTGTCGCCTGTCTTTACCTAGCCCCTACTCAGCACTTTAATGACATATACATACCCCACACATTCAAGTTTTACCTGAACTAAATGGTAAAATTTGGAAGTACTTTTTGTGGTTTGGCCAGGGCCAGTTCTGTTTCCTCTTTCTCTGCTAGTATTCTCCTTGTCCCTTAAATTAAAATTCAGGAGGTAATATACCTTGAATCTACATTTAATAACATTGTTTAATGTTTCTAAACCACAAATTCATTTAAAGCCTGTCACAAGTTGCTTTGATTCCCATCTGCCCAAGTAAAAAATTGTAGCTAGAGGTCAGCTTGATTCAGTAATGAGGCTTTGCTGAGATTTGGTGTACTCTGGTTAAAACCATGAAGAATCTGTAATGAAATTCAACTGTTAAACTTTTGCTTTCAGCTGAAGGTGTCATTTTTGCTTATTTAATTGCCATAATGAGGCCTTTGAATCAGCTTGTGCAACAGATGGAAACCAGGAAAACCAGAGGAGAAGGGGACATGGGGGTAATGGTTGAGTACCACAAGTAGAAAAAAAAAAAACAATTTTGTTTTTAAAATTCAGATGTAGTTACCTGAATGTGAAAGCAGATTTCCAGAAGTGACTGGTTATAGGTATGTAGTCACCAGCATTGTTCAGTTAATTATTTGCTCTTGAACTCAGTAGTGAATTTATGCTTGTTTAAATCCCTAAAATACAAGCAATTTATACCTTCTGAAAAGCTATTTGAATACTTAAAAAAAGGAATGTGAGTAGGTGGTTCCTTGGATGATAAGGTAGTGGATATGAAAGGAGTTTGACAGAGTGCAAGCTCCCTTTCTCTGCAAAACTTCTCCTTTACTTAATACTTAGGTCCTTCGTAGTCCTTTCACTTCTTTAACCTTAGCTATCCAGCTCCTTCCGTCACTGTTGCCCCTAGTTATCAGTAAGCCTCTCAGAATATTTCATTCTTTTGTCAGGAAGGCAGTTTGCATGGACCCTGGAATCAGGTAGATTTGAACCTGAATCCTAAGTTCCAATTTAGGAACTTGTGACTTTGAACAAGAATTTTAGCCTTTCTGAACTTCGGTTTATCTATTTAAAATGGGATAAAATGTACCACCTTATGTTGCTATGAAAATTAAACAAGGATAAAGTGGTAAGCACCTATTGTGTAAGTGCTCAGTAATGTTTACTACTTCTTTTCCCTTTTCATCCAATTGTGGATCCCTTTAAAAGCAAAAATCTTTGATTTATTAGTTCTTTAAAAAGGAATTTATAAGTAGTTTTAAAAAAATTTTCAAATGTGAAATACCAGTACTGTTAATTTGCTGTACTTTTAAAAATTATTCTCAAAGAAACTAGCTCTGAAAATCTCAGACCTCTTTCTAAGCCCTGTACCAGCAATCAATATTGAAGTGTTTTAGAGATTATGTCATTAGATTTTATAGCCACCGTGTACTTTTTCAGTTTATTGTAACTCCATTTTTTTTGTTGAGCAAGTTTTATTTATTTTTAATTAAATTTATCTCAGTAACATTGGTTAATATTACATAAATTTCAGATATACAACTTTATAACTTGGTATCTCTACATTGTGTGTTACCACCAAAAATCTAGTTTCCTTCCATAACCATATATTTGACCCCATTTACCCAATTTTTCCACTCCCATCCTACTTTCCCTCTGATACCCACCATTCTGTTGTCTGAATCTATGAGTTTGTTTTTGTCTTGTTTGTTACTTTTTTGTTTTATATTCTACATATGAGTGAAGTCATAGTTTTTGTCCTTTTCCATTTTCACTTAGCATAATACCTTCAAGATCCATCTATGTTGTCAGAAAATGCTGTATTGCATCTTTTTATGACTGAGTAGTATTCCATTGTACAGATACCACGTCATCTTTTCCATTCATTCATGGACTTACTCAGGGAAAGTACACATCAGGATAGCATAGCTCCTGAAGTGAGCTAGACTTACAATGTCTTATTTTATTTCAAAGTTGCAAGTTAATGTAGGAGAAAGTTTCACGAATATTTAGAAACAGAAGGTAGGTCATCAACAAATGAAGTGACATAAATTATAAGCATATATGGCAACTTTACAATTGAGCCCTCAGATTAGCTTAGACTTTATTTTTAACTAGGATAACTTTTCTTAAAATATTTTTTATTTTTCAATTACAGTTGATGTACAATATTATATTAATTAGTTTCTGTTGTACAATGCAGAGATTAGACACTTATGTAACTTACAAAGTGATCACCCCGGTAAATCTTGTACCCATCTGACACCAAACATAGTTATTACAATATTTTTTACTATCTTCCGTATGTTATTCTTTACATCCCTGTGACTATTCTGTAACTACCAATTGTACTTCTTATCCCCTTCACCTTTTTCACCCGTACCCCTAATCCCCCTTCCATCTGTCAACTGTCAAAATATTCTTTGATTCAGTGTGTTTCTGTTACGCCTGTTTATTTTGTTTTTTAAGATTCCACATATGAGTGAAATCATGTGGTATTTGTCTTTCTCTGTTTGACCTGTTTCACTCAGCAAAATACCCTGTAGGTCCATCTATGTTGTTGAAAATGGCAAAATTTCATTCTCTATGTGGCTGAGTCATGTTCCATTCTATATATGTACCACTTCTTTATTTATTTATCTATTGATGGGCACTTAGGTTGCTTCTGTATCTTGGCAATTGTAAATAATGCAGCAGTAAACATGTGGTTATATATGGTTTTTCAATTTAGGGTTTTGGGTTTCTTTGGATAAATACCCAGAGTGGAGTTGCTGGATCCTTCTTTTTCTCTTGTGATAGCCTTTGTTTTAAAGTTTATTTTGTCTGGTAGAGTACTGCTACCTCAACATTTTTAAAATTCTATTTTCATGGAATATCGTTTTCCATCCCTTTATTTTCTAATCTGTGTGTGTCTTTCAATCTGAAGTGAGTCTCTTGTAGACAACATATGTAAGAGTCTTGTATTGTTATTTATTCAGCCACTGTATGTCTTTTGGAGCATTTAATCCATTTGCATTTAAAGTAGTTGTTGAAAGATATGTATAATTGCCATTTTATTACTCATTTTTAATCTTTTCTTCTTCAAGAAGACCATTTAACATTTCTTGTAATAATGGTTTGGTGGAGATGAACTCCTTCAGATTTTTTTTTGTCTGCGAAGCTCTTTATCTGTCATTCAATTATAAATGATAGCTTTGCTGGATAGAGTAATCTTGGCTGTAGGTCCTTGTATTTCATCACTTTGAATGATGCCAATCATTTCTTGCCTGCAAAGTTTCTGTTGAGAAATCAGGTGACAGTCTTATAGGAACCCTATGTAGTCAATTAACTGCTTTTCTCTTGCTACTTTTAAGATTCTCTCTTTGTCTTTAACCTTTGACATTTTAATTGTGATGTATCTTGATGTGGACCTCTTTGAGTTCCTGAACTATTTCCTTCATCAGGTTAGGGAAGTTTTCTGTCACTAATTTTCAAACAGGTTTTCAACTTGCTCTCCTGATTCTCCTTCTGGCACCCCCATGATATGAATGTTGGTATGTTTGAAATTGTCCCAGAGACTCCTTAAACTATCCTCATTTTTTTTTTTTTTTGGATTCTTTGGTTTGTTTGTGTATGTGTGTGTGTTCTGATCCATTATTTCCTGCTTCCTTATCTTCCAAATTGCTGATTCAGTCCTCTGCCTTCTCTGCTCTTAATTTCCTGTAATTTATTCTTTATTTTAGTTATTATATTCTTCATTTCTGACAGGTTCTTTTTATGTTTTCTATCTCTTTGTTGAAGGTCTCACTAAGTTTTTCTACTCTTCAGCTAAGTTCATTGAGCATCCTTAGAAGCAGTGTTTTGAATTCTCCATCTGGTTAGATTGCTAGTCTTCATTTTCTTTGGTTCTTTTCCTGGAGTATTGTTCTGTTTTTTCATGTGGGACATGTTTCTTTGTCTTTTCATTTTGGCTGCCTTCCTATGTTTGTTTCTATGTATTAGGTAGAACTACTACATTTCCTGGTCTTGGTAGGGTGGCCTTATGTAATTGGTGTCCTATAGGGTCCACTGGCACATCCTCCCGTCATCCAGCTGTTGGCATGTCAGTGGGAGGGATTTACCCCCAGACCTATTGACTGTGAGGATTGACTGTGACCACAATAGAGGATCTGCTGTGCAGGGGCCCCAGCTCAGTAGCAGGACTCGCTTCAGCAGGGCTCTGGTGCTCACTGAGTCCACACCTTGAGTGTGTTGCTCATGGAGGTGGTTGGGTGGTGCTTTGGTGTGGACTGAATCTGTGCACTGGGTGGGCTGTCTCTGGGGCCTCCTGGGAGCTGCAGGCCTGAGTCAGCCACTGCCTGTGCCCTGCCTGAGGCCACCTGGCATGAGTTACAAAGTGATCTGCAGAGGGTTGCTAATTTGCTGGACTTGGAAGTGCTATCGAGAGGCCAAGCTGTGAACCAAAGTTAGTTGCTGCTAGTGCTGGTCCTGGGCCATTTAGAAGGATATACAGGACAGGAGGCCAGATGTTGTTTAGGGTTTGTGAACTTTTGAGAGATTTTTAGAAAACCTGAAGCATGAGCCAAGACTGGGTATTTGTATGGAAATCCACTTGTGGGAGGACCCACAAGTTAGGTGGGCCAAGGTCTCAGGGAATCATCACCAGGGCAGGACAAACAGTGTTAGCCAGGTTGATGGAGACTCTCATATGGTGCCTGCCTGCTGGGCTCTGTTGGGGGAGAGCTTAGCAAAGGAACAGTGTCCTCTGCTAGCACTTCTACCTGGGAGAAAGCTGCCCCTCTAGCTATTGCCCTGAGGCCCAGACATTTCAGTTTCTCCACGTATGTCCCAGGGACCTTGTAAGCTGCTGTCCCAGTGCTGGAGCTCAGTGCAAGTGAATCTTGAGTACATCTGTGCATGGGCCCTTTAAGAGGTACTCCAGAAGCTGTCTGTATTACTCAGCCACAATTCCTGCTGGTTTTCACAGCCACAAGTTATGGGGATTTTTCTTCCCAACACTGGAACCTTGGGCTGGGTGGTCTGGTGTGGGACTGGGTTCCCTCAATCCTCAGTGGGGATTTCACAGCTGAGATATTCCTCCCAATTTTTAATATTAAGAATTTTTAGGTCTTTATTTTTTTTTTAAGTGAGAGGGTAAGGGAGAGAGAAAGGGAGGGAGAAAAACATTGATTGGTTGCCTCTCACACAAGCCCCAACCAGGGACTGGGCCTGCAACCCAGGCATGTGCCCTGCCTGGGAATTGAACCAGTGATCTTTCACTTTGCAAGATGATGCTCAATCAACTGAGCTATGCTGGTCAGGGCTTTTCCAGGTTTTTAGCTGCCACATGTGAATGTGGGACCAGTGGATTCCACATATCTGCCCCTCCTACCATCTTGATTTATCTTCTTTGTATCCTTAGTTATAGTACTTCTGTTCAGCTAGATTTCAGGTGGTTCTGAATGTTGATTGTTCTGTAGTTTAGTTGTAATTTTGATGTGGTTGTGTGAGTATATGAGTATCACATTTACCTACTCCACCATCTCCACCTAGCTTAGACTTAAGACCATAGTCCAAGATGATTAGTATTTATGTGGTAATTATTTGTGCATTTAGAAATCAATGAATATTCTTGATAGGAAATAGTACATTCAAGCTCTAATCTTTTTATATTTTCCAAGTGGTAGCATCCTGGATACTTTGGAATAACAGTGTGTTTTTCTTGTGGGCTGATCTTGTGACTCTAAACTGTTAATCCTTTAGATGTTTTTAGCAGATAACATAAATTATCCTCATTTTAGACAGTAAAATAGAGGCATACAGAAGTGAAAGAATAGAATGTTCAGTCCTCAGTGTACTTGTGACAGTCAGGGAAATGTCCTTTCTTACAGAGTGACTCACCAGAGGGCAGAATCCTTAATCTGAGTTGTTTGCAAAATGACCCTTATGTCTAATATTTCCAGTTTCCTTATGATTATCCTGGAAGTGTTTTGTTCTTGTGGGAGTGTGTTTTGTGGTGAAGACCGTTATCAAAAATGGAGGTGGCAATCATCTGGCATGGATATTGCCACTGTTCTCTTTTCTGCTCATGGCAGATATTGCTGTTTGGTTGTGGTGCTTTATAATAGTCTGCATTTGACTTCAGAATCTTTTTCTACATAATGCTCAAGGAAGCTACTGCCAGTTAATCACAGGCATTCAAAGCAAAGTTATTCTTCAGTTTTGATTCACTATTTATTAAATTCATTTGTACTAAGAGATTGTGAATTTACTTAAAAATTGAGGATCTGTCAAATTTGTGGTCCTATAGCAGACCCCAATTATATGGGGTTCAGTTTATGTTCTCAGCAGATTTACTTTCTTATGGGTTAAGTAGGCATGCATACAATTATAATACAGACTTAGCTATATTGTTGGTATAAAGGAAATAGAGAAGGAAGCAAGATTAATTCTAACTGGAAAGGTTCGTGGGTGTAGGGATTTTGGACCTTGAGGGTAGGACCTTCAGGTGGTCTTTACAACTTTAGCAAAAGCATAAAAGGAAGAAAATATGGGATGGATTTTGGGGAATGACAAGCAATGCATCTTGGCTTGAATGTATAATACTGCAAAGGTAGAGTTTAGAACCAAAGAGAGAAGCTTGATCTCAGTAAAACAGAGTTTGAGTTTTATTTAATATTTTGTTGTTCCTCGGTCACATATAGTTTTTAATCATTAGAATGATATGATCAGATCTGTGCCTTAAGAGAATAATTATTGACAGTTTGAGTAGAAGTGAATTGTCTTTTTAAAAAATACATATTTTATTGATTATGCTATTATAGTCCCATTTCCCCCCTTTATTCCCCTCCACCCTGCACACCCCCTCCCACCCACATTCCTCCCCTTTAGTTCATGTCCATGGGTCATACATACAAGTTCTTTGGCTTCCACATTTCCTATACTATTCCTAACTTCCCTCTGTCTATTTTCTACCTACCATTTATGCTACTTATTCTCTGTACCTTTCCCCTTTCTTTCCCCCTCCCATTCTCCCACTGATAACCCTCCATGTGATCTCCATTTCTGTGATTCTGTTCCTGTTATAGTTGTTGGCTTAGTTCGTTGTTGTTCGTTTGTTTTTTTAGGTTCGGTTGTTAATAGCTGTGAGTTTGTTGTCATTTTACTGTTCATGTTTTTGATCTTCTTTTTTTTTAGATAAATCCCTTTAACATTTCATATAATAAGGGCTTGGTGATGATGAACTCCTTCAACTTGACCTTATCTGGGAAACACTTTATCTGCCCTTCCATTCTAAATGATGGTTTTGCTGGATAGAGTAATTTTTGGTGTAGGTCCTTGCTTTTCATGACTTCATATACTTCTTGCCAGCCTCTTCTTGCCTGCAAGGTCTCTTTTGAGAAATGAGTTGACAGTCTTATGGGAACTCCTTTGTTGGTAGCTGCCTCCTTTTCTCTTGCTGCTTTTAAGATTCTCTCCTTATCTTTAATCTTGGGTAATGTAATTATGATGTGCCTTGGTGTATTCCTCCTTGGGTCCAACTTCTTTGGGACTCTCTGAGCTTCCTGGACTTCCTGAAAGTCTGTTTCCTTTGACAGATTGGGGAAGTTCTGCTCCATTATTTTTTAAAATAACTTTTCAATTTCTGGCTCTTCTTCTTCTCCTTCTGGCAACCCTATGATTTGGTTGTTGGAATATTTAAAGATGTCCTGGAGGTTCCTAAACGTCTCCTCATTTTTTTGAATTCTTGTTTCTTCATTCTGTTTTGGTTGAATGTTTCTTTATTCCTTCTGCTCCAAATCGTTGATACGAGTCCTGGTTTCCTTCCTGTCACTGTTGGTTCCCTATAGATTTTTCTTTCACGTAATGCAACCTTCATTGCTGCCTGGATCTTTTTTATGCTGTTGAAGTACCCAGTAAGTACTAAAGCATCCTGATTACCAGTGTTTTGAACTGTGCATCTGATTGGTTGGCTATCTCTTTGTCGCTTGGTTGTATTTTTTCTGGAGCGTTGAACTGTTCTTTCATTTGGGTCATTTTTTTTTTTTTTGGTCTGGGCACGCCTGTTACATAGTGAGGGGTAGAGCCTTAGGTGTTCACCAGGGCTGGGGAAGTTGCTGGTTGTCACGCTGTATGTGGGAGAGTGGCCTGGGAGGGAACAGTGCCGCCTGCTCCTCTCTCTGCCAGTGTCCAGTCACTTCCCTGCAACCCACAATCAAGTTGGATGCTTCTGGTGCTGATTCCCAGGTGGGTGGGTTTGTGTACATTCTAGGACCCTGTGGGTGTCCAACGAACTCTCCTGTGAGGCTGGGAGTTTCTCCCAATGCTGCCTCAACCCTCATAGGTGTTTCAGTCAGAGATTTTGAGGCTTTATTTCCATATGTTGGAACCCTGGGTTGAGCGGTCTGTCTTGCTCCCTTGTTGTTCCTCCTGGTTTATCTGCACATGAATGTGGGACTGCCCAGTCTGCAAGCCACCGCCTTGCCTGGTCCCCCAGCTGCTGCCTTTCCTTGAGTTCTCTCCACCCTACTGCCCATCTCTGCCCCTCCTACCAGTCTGGATGAATGTTTCTTTTTTAAGTCCTTGGTTGTCGGACTTCCATACAGTTCCATTTTCTGTCAGTTCTGGTTCTGTTTTGTTTTTAAATTTGTTGTTGCCCTTCTTTTGGTTGTGCGAGGAGGCACAGTATGTCTACCTATGCCTCCATCTTGGCTGGAAAAGATTGAGTCTTGATAATGTAGGAAGCCTTTGTAGTAATTGCAGAAAGAGATGATGAGGGTAAGCACGAGAATTGTGGAATGGAAATAGTGAATTTAGAATCAGTTTTAAAGATAAAATTGGTAAGTAAAACATACTAAACTTAGGTTGAAGTCTGGAAAAACTGAAATGGAATTTATGAAGTAATATCTGTTGAATAAAAAAATATTTTTTTACCCAATATTATTCTGTCTTTTAAATATATTTTATATAATATTAAACTTAATTTTAAATAATTTTTTTGGTTAGATTGAACTGTTAAGTCTTGTTTTGGTATTGAATAGATGGGTTTTATTTTTAAAATGTAACTTTTAGTTAAGTTTTTAAAATGGAAAGAATGTGAACAAATGCAAATATTTAAATAATAATGATTTAAAGGTAAAAAGAAGCCTTTCACCTAAGTCTCACTTCTCTAATGGTAACCACTATTAACAGGTTATTGTGTTTAAATATATGTACACACATATCTTTATGTGGTATCTATTTCTATCGACCTTCAGTTACTTTCATAAAAATGGGATCCAGTGTACAATTTCTCAAAGTAGCAAAAATTCATTTATGTCTTCCAAAGATACATTCTGTGTGTAGCATATAACAAGAAGCAAAAGCATATGAACTTGAAATTATGCTTATCAGTGTTTTAGCATTCTTACTTTGAAATGATCTAATTATATGAACTTGGTTCTTAAAACCTTTCTGAGTCAGTTTCTTTAAGAGTAATAAAAAAAGTATAACAATCAAAATACTAGACAAGCTTATTTTCTGGTCTAATTTTTGGTAATATTCTGCATATTTACCTGTTAGCCAATCAGAACAGAGTTGCTTTATAAGTTTTTATAATATAATTTATTAGTACTCTCTGTAGTTAGGAAAGCCTTATATACTCACAAAGAAAGGTAGAACCTTTATGAATTATAGACATATAACCATACAAACACCGAGAGACCTTATCATTTCCAGTTTTACAATTTTAGCCATGGCTGTAGAGTTAACACAGAAATATAAAACTGGATCTGTCCAGATACCAAAAAGCTGTTCTCCTTTCTGTCAGCATGACATTGTAAATTGATTTGAGCTCAAAAGAGGTACACAAAAGAGATAAATGAACAAGTAACTAATGAATCAGATTTTCCTTTTCCTCTCACCCAACACAACAGATCTGTGCCAGGGGTGTGCAACTGTTCTGCATCTCTGGGCCACACTGGAAGAAGAAGAGTTGTATTGGGCCTCACATTAAATACATAAACACTGACGAAAACAGATGAGCACAAAAATAAAAGATTCTAAGTAAATTTATAATTTTGTGTTGGGCTTGCATTCATAGCCATCCTGGGCCGCATGCAGCCCACGGGCCATGGGTTGGACACCCATGGAACTATTAATTTGTTCATAAAGATTCCTTAAATGGCAATCCATAAAATCAAATTCACAATCATTGTTATCACCAAGGGGAATAACTTACTGACCATAAAAAAAAAAAAAAAAAAAACTAAAAGCAAAAACAAAACAAAATTAGAAGAGAAGCAAATTAAAACTAGAAAGACAGAGTTAGCAAAGTTCTGTTGCTGTTCTTGATTCACTTCTGGAAGACAAAGACATATCTGGGCCTAAGCTGTGATGTCTACCATTCTGGCAAAGAAATGACCCAGCTCTGTTGGGTTAATCTACTGGGTATCTTGGTGGAATTTCCAAACTGTTAAAGGATATATTTTAGAAGAGACAAAATCATGACTTCCATTTAGATATCAAATGAACACATGTTTAAGATTTTATTTATCTTATTATTAACAAGGTAGTCAGAGAGATGTTATAGCTGGTTCAAAGGAGAATGCAAAGAACAGGTACAGTTATAGATCAGGAATATTAAAGTGAATTTGCAAATGGATACAAGGCTGGCTTCTTCCACAGCAGTGGAAGGAAGTCAGCTGTTTAGGACAATTTACTTGCATATCTGTAGACAATAATTACTTGCATTACTGTTAGTTTTCTATATGTTAACCTCTGTTTTCACAGAGTTGTAAAATAGCCCAATGATAATTCCTGTAGGATTAAATTACCATGGAGGCTCCAGCCATTTATTTCATTGGAAGGCTATCCAGTACTCTCTTGCTTATTCTGAAGTCTTAAAATTTTCTTTACAAAATGATTTTTTCTGCCTTTATTCTTGGAGAATTGTCTTTGGTTTTGGTATTTTATTAACTTAGCCTCAATATGTATTTGAATCTATGGTTTAGTTTACATTTCCTTCTCTTCTGTAGATTTTTTTTCTCCTTTATTTTAGGGATATTTCCTATTATGTCTGTGTGCTTTTTCTCTTCTATTTATTCAGGTATCCTACTTTTCAGGTGTACTAATTATGTTTCTCTTCAGTGTGTGTCCTACATCTTCTGTCTAATTGCTTTGATATATTTACCTTTTCCCCCTCAATACTCAGGTTATTTTAAGATTTTTATTGTTGCCATCAGTTTCATTTTTTTTTGTCTTTGGTTCTTTTCTTTTTTTGCTTCCCCCCCCAAATCCGTTGTTCTTGTTAATTGATTTCTTTAGCTCTGTAACTTCTCAGTTTACCTGGTTTGTCTTCTCATCTGTGAGCTTTTGTTTTTTAAAATATATGTTCTTTGTAGGTTGTTCTCTGTTACAAAGAACTCACTGGAGATTTCCTTATTTTTTTATGTTTTTTTTCTTTTCAGACTGGGGTCTCCCTTTGTTTTTCATGCTGTAGTCATTATTTGTATCTCTCCTTCCTTCCACCCCTTTGTTTATATGTAACCAAACTGCAGGTCTGGCTGCCTGCTACTATGAAAGCCAATACGCCAGAAGCAGGTGCTGATGTAAAGTGGTTTATTTTTAGGTGCTGGCCACCTGGAAGATGCAAGACTCATGTCTCAAAGCCCATCTCCAACATCTCAGTGGAGGGAGAGGTTTTTACGAGGAGGGAGAGGGGAATGAGCAAAGAGATCAAGGAAGGAGGTTGAAAAGTTTTCTATGTGAAGACTAGCACAGTCCATTCTAATAAAGCAAATATTGGTCCAGTGTGCATCATCCTGGGTTAGTCATCCTGGGCTTACATCATCCTGATTTTATGTCATCCTGGCTTCATTTCGAAGGTCAGCAAATCTCCCAGAGCTAGGATGCCTGAAGGTTGGAGTCTGTATCTTTTGAATTTAGTTCCTAGGACTCTTATACAAACATGCTCTTTATACAGAGTCAGTACTGACAGAAACAATGTCAAAAGAATCCACTGTTGCATACACAGTTGAGTGGCGATTACTTTTTATCTTGCTAGGTACAAGCTTAGATAGCTAGATCAGACATTTTATTTTCCCTGATGTAACATGAGTTATTTCCCCAAGCCTTTTTCACTTTAGCTCTGACTGTTTCCTTCTTTTACTGCACCCCCTGAATGTACCTTGTGGGGTTCTCTGTTTTCTCTTTAGTAGAAGGGTATAAGGTAGTGTTGGGGGAAGAGCTTTTCCGACACTTCAGGCTCTCTGTCTTTCCTGTCTCTTTAGATTTTGTTAAGTGTCCTCACTCCATCATGTTGAGGGTGTAATATATTTCTAGTAGCAGATTCTTCCTGTAGTTCAGAATAGTGCCTTGGAAATCAACAGGTTCTGATGGCCACTCTGCCTCAGCTGAGGTTTCAAAGCTTCTGTGCGGAAGATGTTTCCTAGACTTTTCTAGGGCATGCCAAGTTGGATCTTTCCTTCCAAACTGGAGGATATTCATTAAAACTTTCCAGTTTTATTAACTCACCTATTTTTTGCACTACTACTGCCAGGCAGTGTAATCAGGCTAGGAGCCAGATCATACTGCACAGAATCTCACTGACCACTTTTTAAAGTTTAGAGGTACTTAGTTTAAACAGTTTCTTGTTTGACAGCAGCTGGTGGGTTTTTTGCTAAAAGAAAATTATACACACGCACACACATACACACATATGCATATATATTTTTCCTTTTTTAAAAAAATTATTGGGGACAAGAAGTTTGGTAATTCTGCTTCACTCCGCCATCTTTACTTGAAAGTCTATATGATTTCCTAAGTATATTACTTTTGACATAATTAATAACAAATATATACTTTGGAAATTCTCTAAATTCTTAAGGTCAGGGATGACTTGGAGCCAATTTTTAAATTAAAAAAATAAAACTAACAAATTAAAGACAGTATCATAAGATACATAAGTTTAAAAACATCAGTGATCTTCAAGCATATATTTTTCTTTTATTTGCATTTTGCTCTTGTGAGTGCTTTAGTAAAATTTAATATAATCTCAGTGAACATATAGTTTATGACCATATCATATTTCTGTTAATGTTAGGGTAAACATTTCAGTATTTCTATCTCATCTTTTTAATATCATCATATGACATATCATAATTTATTAAAGTTAAATAAAGGACACTAATTGTTTCTAGTTTTATGTTCTTATCTGTGCATTGAATCTTTTTCTATTTGTTGTATTACCTTTAAAATAAATTGGAGAGGTTGAGACTAATGTACTAATCAACTTTATCAAATCATTATACTTTTTATTCTGACACTAACTGCAGTGTCTTTATATTACTGGGTAAAAATTCTTTTAAGATGTTGCTTAAAATTACAGCTGATATCTTCACCCTTAATGCCATTCGACTTTTTGGTGCTATTGTATTCTTTGCCTATATCCTTCCCATGGCTTAAATTATGAGAGTTTAAACATGTAGTCTAGTTTTTATAAGGTCAGGTATGCTTACAAATAAACCAAAAATCACATGTTCATATTGTTAAAAGATATAATAGTATCTAAAGTGAAAAAATAGTTTGGATTAAAATTAAAATATATGCTACAGAAATGTTTTTTTTTTTTAAATACATTCTTTAGTAGTCAAATTTTATTATTTGTGGACTTTGCTATCATCATTCATAGATCAGGTATATAAAAGTGTTTATAAAAATATTCTTTGTTCTACCATAAAATTATTAATTTAATCATTGCATTCAATATTTATGAGTTCTGTAAAAATCATGAGTAGTTTTGTGGGCTTTGTTGCATTTAATTATATAAAAATATGCATTCACGTTATGTAATAATCTATGTAATTGTCCTTACTTAGGGATGTGTAATCTGTTTTTTTTTCCTCCTCAGATTCTGTCGAATTTTAAGAACAAATGTACATTATAGCTCATGGAAGAAAAAACACAAATCAAGACTTTTTTGGGTTCCAAGTTGCCAAAGTATGGAACAAAATCTGTAAGAAGTACACTGCAGCCAATGTCAAGTGGTACACCTGTTAATTTATTAGGAACTTCCAAGAGTAGCAATGTGAAAAGTTACATAAAAAATAATGGCTCTGATTGTCCATCATCTCATCCTTTGAATTGGAGACCGGCAACTAAATACCAACTTAGTGCACAAAGTACTGAAGAGTCTAAGGATACCCAAAGTTCACATGATAAAGTAATTAATCCTGAAAAACATACACCTGCTCAAGGAATGTTTGCTAAAAATGGGATAAAGGGAGGTTTGAAAAGTGTTTCTTTATTCACGTCAAAGTTAGCAAAGCCAGCCGCTATGTTTGTATCATCTACAGAAGAGTTAAAACAAAAGTCTTTGTCTGGACCATCTAATTTGGGTAAATTCACCAAAGGCACATTTCTAGGAAGGACTTCATATTCTTCAATCAGTGCTCCAAAATCACAGTTGAATGGATTTTATGGAAGTCGGTTGGCTGGTAGCACACAAAGGCCTAGAGCAAACTCCTGTGCTACCAGAAGCAGTTCTGGAGAAAGCTTAGCACAATCCCTAGACAATATTAAATCTCTTACTTGTGAAAAAATGGTAAGGTCACAGAGTTTTTCACATTCCATTCAGAATTCATTCCTTCCACCTTCATCTATAACCAGATCACATTCCTTCAATAGAGCTGCAGATCTTATTAAGCCTTATCAGAACCAACAGCTGCCCATTAGAGTGCCTCTTCGGTCCACTATGCTAACAAGAAATTCCCAGCAGTCAGAAGTACTCAGTGGGAATGAACATTTAGGGTACGGATTTAATAGGCCTTATGCTGCTAGTGGAAAGAAGTTGGCTATACCAAATGGCCCAGGTATAACTTCCACTTTGGGTTATAGGATGGCTCATCCCCCTCTACTGAAATCTAGTCGATCTCCATTTTCTATCACAGTTGATGGTAATAAAAATTCACCTGCTGGCACATATGTAGAGGAAGATACTGCACTTTTGGCTAAGGACAGAGCTACCGACAAGGACCAAGAACTAATTGAAAATGATAATTATAGAACAGAAAATGGCCAGGACATGAAGCATGATGCTAAAATTAGATACTTGAGTGATGATGTGGATGACATTTCCTTGTCTTCTTTGTCATCTTCTGATAAGAATGATTTAAGTGAAGACTTCAGTGATGATTTTATAGATATAGAAGATTCCAACAGAACTCGAATAACTCCAGAGGAAATTTCTCTCAAAGAAGAAAAGCATGAAAATATACCATCAAAGGATATATTTGATTCCCCCAAGGAAAATGAAAAATCCTTCAGTAAAACTGATGAATGGATAGATATAAGTGTCTCTGGTAAATATTAATATCCTTAAGTTTATATGATTTCTCCTAGATAATATAACTGAATTTACATTTAGGGTTACCTTCTGATTAATTCCATGATATTATCAATTTCATGGAGGGGTGAACCTAAATAAAATAGTAGTGGGGCAACAATTTTCTTTTTTGTGGCTTTTGCTTCCTGTCCTATTTTCACTTTAGAATATCAATAAAAACATTCTTCTCCTAAAGTATCTTACCTTTGTTCTTTTTTGACTGTCAAAATTCTTTGGCTACTCCGTTTTTTATACTGTTTTTAATGTCCCCCTGTCTATTTTGTACCTCCAATTTGTGCTTCTTAATCCCTGCACCTTTTCCCTCTTTTGTCCCTTCCCCCTCCCAGCTGATAACCTTCCATGTGATCTCCATATCTATGATTCTGTTCCTGTTCTGCTTGTTTGCTTACTTTGTTACTTGGATTCAGTTATTGATAGCATTGAATTTAATGCCATTTTAATGTTCATTGTTTTGACTATCTTCTTTTTCTTATATAATTCCCTTTAGCATTTCATATAATAATGGCTTGGTGAAGATGAACTCCTTTAGTTTTACCTCGTATGGGAAGCACTTTATCTGCCCTTCAATTCTAAATGATAGCTTTGCTGGATAGAGTACTCTACGTTGTAGCTCCTTGCTTTTCATCACTTTGAATACTTCTTGCCAGTCTTTTCTAGCCTGCAAAGTTTTCTTTTGAGAAATCAGCTCACAGTCTTATGGGAACTCCCTGGTAGGTAACTCTCTGCTTCTTTCTTGCTGCTTTTAAGATTATCTCTTTACCTTTAACCTTTGGCATTTTAATTATGATGTGTCTTGGTGTGGCCCTCTTTGGGTCCATCTTCTTTGGGACTCTCTGTGCTCCCTGGACTTGTATGTCTGTTTCCTTCACCAAATTAGGCAAGTTTTCTTTCATTATTTTTTTAAATAAGTTTTCAATTTCTTGCTCTTCCTCTTCTCCTTCAGGCCCCCCTATGATTTGGATGTTGGTGTGTTTAAAGATGTCCCAGAGGTTCCTAAGGCTATTCTCATTTTTTTTAAAAATTATTTTTCCTTCCTTCTCTTCTGATTGAATGCTTTATTCTTCCTTATGTTCCAAATCATTGATTTGGTTCTCAGGTTCATCCCTTTCACTGTTGGTTCCCTGTAGATTTTGCTTTATTTCACTAAATGGAGCCTTCATTTTTGCCTGGGTATTTTTTATGGCATTGATGTACCCAGTGAGTTCCTGGAGCATCCTGATAACCAAGTGTTTTGAATTGTGCATCTGATAGGTTGCTTATCTCCATTTCATTTAGTTCTTTTTCTGGAGTTTTGTTTTGTTCTTTCATTTGGGTCATATTTCTTTGTCTCCTCATTTTGGCAGCTTCCTCGTGTTTGTTTCTGTGTTATCAGGTAGAGCTGCTGCTTTGATTCCCTTTCTCAGCACACCTGTTAAGTTGTATGGGGAGGAGCCTTAGGTAATCACGAGGGCAGGGCAACCCATGTATACACTCTTGCTTTGTGTGGAGGAGGGCTCACAGAAGGGACAATGCTGCTGCTTGGCTTCTGGAGTTTTGCCCAGAAGGAAGCTGTCTCCCCACTCGCACTTCGCTTTCTCCCCATATGCCACTGGTGGCCTTTCAGCTGTTGCCCTGGTGCTGAATCCAAGACGGGGTGGGTCTGCCTGAGTCCTAGGGCCATTTTGGGCCCTTTAAGAGGACACAGTTTCTTCTGCTGCACCAACCCTCACTGGTTTTTACAGCGAGAAGTTATGGGGACTTATCTTCCTGGTGCTGGGACTCTGGTCTGGGTGGTCTGTTCTGGGGCTGGAATCCCTCGCTCCTAAAGTATTCCTCCTATTTTTTAATCCACCACATGTGGATGTGAGACTGCCTGTTCCTGTCTCTGCGCCACATCTCCACACCTCTCTGTGCCTCTCCGTGTCTCTGCCTCTCCTACCTGTCTGGATGAATGTGGCTTCTTTAAATCCTTAGTTGTCTGACTTCCACACAGCTCAATTTTCTGACAATTCTGGGTGATATTTGTTTTGTAGTGTAGCTATATTTCTTGCTATAGTTGTTTATGGAGACAAGGCATGTTTACCTACGCCTCCATCTTGACCAGAAGTCTGGCATGCCATTTTAAGCCATCTCTTTTCTTAGGGTAGTAGATCATTGCTATTTTTTAGGAATAAAACTATACCAAAGGATAAATGATCAGTTATGTCTACTCTAATGAGTTTTTGTACCCTAGGAATTTTAATTTTTTAACAGAAGACTTAGATTTATTGTTAGAGCAATCTTTATAGTTAATACTTTCAGAGGAGCTTTATTTTTTTAATTAAGGAAAGTGAGATAGCATATGTTAAACATTTCCTCTTATTCTTGGTTTTCTTAGCACTAAGTGCCAGAGAAAATTTATCCTTGTGCTCATATAGTCTAAAAGAAGAACAAACTGAAGGATTGGATAAAGGCATGTGGCCTGGTCAAGGCACTGGGCCATTCTTGGAGATGTGTATAACCCTTGACTGTGTGAGAGTGTTCTAGTTAGGAAAGTTTGCCAGAACAACTTTTGTCCTTATAGGGAGGCAACTGTGAGGGTAAAAAGATATAATATACACAGAGGAAGGAGTTTCCTGGCTAGTGCTTAAATGTAAGTTCCTTAGGAAATATTAAATGAATATTAGGCTTTACTTACATTTCTAGAAATGTTACAGAAGTGAAAGATGACCCAGTGAATTTTCTTTATATCTATTGAGAAACATTCCAGTAGGTTATTTTCAAGATTTCACCTTTTGATTTATTTATTGTTTAGAAGTTAGAAAATGCTACAGGTGTGAATGCTTTATGCTAAACTTTTTGCTATAATGTATCAAATTATTATTATATAATATTTATAAAATATTTGTATTTTTGGAACCTGAGAAATAATTCTATTTTGTGAATTAATAACTGTTTCTCTCTCTCTTTTTAAAAAAACAACTGAAGACAGGAGTGAATGTACGAAACATAATTCTGGGAATAACTTGATTTCACCAGATACAGACTACAGAGTTGGTTCTTCATTTGAACTCTCTCCATCTGATAGCTCTGATGGAACATACATGTGGGATGAAGAGGGCTTGGAGCCCATTGGAAATGTCCACCCAGTTGGGAGCTATGAGTCCTCCGAAATGAACAGCATAGTATGTATGGAATTCTATCTCTTTTGGAATGATTTGTTTACCTTACTGTAGCAGGGGTGTGATACCTTTTGGCATCTCTGGGCCACTCTGGAAGAAGTGTTCTCTTGGGCCACACATTAAATACATTGTGACACATAATCACAAAAAAGTCTCACCGTGCTTTAAGTAAATTTACAAATTTGTCTTAGGCAGCTTTCATAGCCATCCTGAGCAGGATGCAGCCCGAAGGCTGCAGGTTGCACACTCCTGCTAGAGAGACTTGTGATACTGATTAGATTATTGTTAAGTTAGGGAACTAGCTCTCCTAGTTAGAGAATGGAATTTTACATCCATTAAGGGCCTACAAAACATCTTGTCTTAATACACAATAAAGCATATATTTGTGTCACGTGGCATGGTTAAATATACTCTTACACACACATTTGTAATACGTACATATATACATAGAGACATTTGCATTCTTCAGGTTAAGCTAGGCTAATGGTTCTCAAAGTGGAGGGAAGGGCAATGTTAAGAGATATTTTTGGTTGTCACATTGAGGGATGCTATTGGTAAATAAAGGGTAAACACCAGGAATGCTGCTTAATGTCCTATAATGCACAGGACAGCAAGCATAGCAAAGAAGTATCCAGCTCAAGATGTCAGTAGTGCTACATTTGAGAAACCCTGGCTTAGGCTAGGCTTGGTAACTTTGCCAACTCTCAGGCTTAACACAGTAAAACATTATTTTTTGCTCTTACAGAGTTTATTGTAGGTTTGAACAACTCTCTAGAGCAGCCTCTTAAGTATTCTAAGCTGTTTTACTAAGCTGTTTTACCTTGAGACTTTACCATCTTTTGAGGCCCTGTGTTGTCACTGTGGTAGAGGAAGAGTGCCTGCGGGTCTCAAACATGCAGTTACTAGCTTTGGCCTGCAGATGGCACATGGAACTCACACGCACAGTTTATGACCCAAACTAAGGTTATGTACTTAGGTACTAAGCAATTTTCCCATGTGCTTGGAAGGCGAGGAAACCAAATATGGGTGAGTACTAGAACACCCGCCATGCATATTTATACATGTGTATTTTAAGAAACATTGCAAGTAATGTGTATGATATGCCGTATGTTTAAAGTGTACTTGGTGTGTTTAAAGTGACTCATTGTATTTATTCATTATATAAAATACGATTTTTCAGTAGGCGTCTGGAAAATTGGTAGGCTTTGTGGATATATTAAATTCTGTGGATTTCAGGCAATGTAATTTTTTATACTCATACAAACTTGTAACTTGGAAAAAGTAACCATTTTACCAAAGGTTTATTAAGTTGCACAAACATAGGGAGATTACAGATTTAATTCAGAGTATCTCTATCCTATTAGATAAAAGAAGTTAAGAAAAGATTACATTTAAGAAAAGATTACATCTTATGTGCTTATTACTAGGAATTTTTAAAGCAAATGTGATTGAAATGGAAATGAACATTGTGTCCAGCAGATGGCAACAATAATCCACTTCGTACTTCACATTTCTCAGAAGGTTCACCATATTCAGTTCATACTTCCTGTAACTTAATGACAAAATAGCTTTTAAGAGTTCACAATGCCTGGATTGACCATTAGTCTTTAAGATCTTAGGTCTTTTGATCTAAAAGGGAGGCAATCTGAAAAATAATGGAGAATTGATGGCACAAGTTTAAAAGTGTATACTGTGATAGCGTTTTCTTTTAAAAGATTTATTTTTTAACCTTTCACATTTAAAGCTACAAAGCCATCTGGAAATTATTCCTGTGCATGGTGTGAGGTAGAGGTCAAGATTAATTGTTTTTTGAAAACTCATCTTTCCTTCTCTCTAAGGTTATTTTTGTCATATATTTTTTGACTCTCTTTTGGTTCTTTGTTCTCTCTCTGCTTATTATCCTTATGTCATTGCTACACTGTTTTAATTACTGTAGCTTTAAAATAACTATAAACATCTGGTAGTGTAAGTCTTCCATCTTTGTTCTTTTCCAAGGGTTGCTTAACTCACCTTTTTCAATCTATGTAAATATTAAAATGAACCTGTCAATTTCTGCAAAAAACGTGCAGGAATTTTGGATGGGATTACATTGAATTTTTTGACGAATTTGGGAAAAATTGACATATTTACTATAGCAAGTCTTCCAATTCATGATGTATGTCAATATTTGTTCTATTTATTTGGGACTTTAGAAATATTTTTTGCTAATGTTTTGTACATGTCTGTAAAATTTAATACATATTTGCTCTATTTTAGGTATCTGATTTTGTTGTTATAAATGGTACTTTAAATTTCTATTTTTTAAGTTTGTATTGTATCTGCAAATATACTTGATTTTTGTATTTTGACCTATTTTTCCAATGCCCTTGGTAAATTCACTTATTAGTCTAATAATTTGCCTGTGGATGTGAATTCTACATATACTATACAATCATATCACTTGCAAAGTCTCTATTATCCTCCTCTCCCCTTTATTACATTTGTTAGGACCTCTAACATAATGTTGAATTGAAATGATGATAGAATTTAAAGAAAGTTTTAATAGTTGACCATTAAAGTTTCTGTATGTGTGCATGTGTGTTGGGGGGTGGTTAATATATATCTTTCATTGGATTAAGGAAGTTTCCTTTTATTTCATTTACTGAATTTTTGTTGTGAGTGGATATTAATTGTTACTACATGCTTTCTCTACTATTGAAATTATTCAGATTATTATTATTCTGTTCTATATTTGCTGTTAGTGTAGTAGATTGCATTTCTTGATTTTCAAATATTAATTCACCTTTTCATTCCTGGAATGAATTCACTTGATTGTGATATATTATTGTTTTAAATGTTGTTAGAATTGCTTTCCTATTAGTTTATTTAGGATTTTTGCATTTATGCTCATGAACAACACTGCACACTCGTGCTCCCTCTCTCTCTGTCTCTCTCTTTTTTTTTTGGTCACATTTTGGTATCAGGGTTATGCTGACTTTATAAGTGAGTTGAGAAGTATTTTCCTGTTTTTTGCCCTTTGCAAGAGTTTATGTACCCTTGATGTTACTACTTCTTTGAAGGTATAAAGGAATTTACTAATGAAACCTTTTGACCCTGGAGTTTACTTCGTGAGAAGGTTTTTAATAACAGATTTTACTTTTAAAATAGATAGTGGCCTGTTAAAAAAAAATACATATATTTCTTTTTGTGTTGGCTTTTGAGAATTTGTCCATTTCATCTGAGTTGTCAGTTGTTGCTAAAAGTTGTTCAGAATTATCTTATTAACATCTTTGTAGTAGTGAGTCCACCTTTTCATTGCAGATACTGGTAATTGGTGATCCCTTCTTTTTCTTCGTTTCAAATAACCAAATTTGTCCTTTGCTGATTTTTGTCTATTGTTTACTATTTTTCTGTCTTACTGATTTTGGCTCATACCTTTTTATTTTCTTTCTACTTTCTTTTAGTTTGATTTTACCTTTTCTTTTCCAGACTTTTGACATGGAAATTAGAACATTGACTTTTTTCAGCCTTTCCCCCCCCAAATATATACACTGATGTCACATAAAGAGAAGGCTTTACTATATAGTAAATAGTGTGTTCAATAGCACTATAGTAATAAAGGTAACAGTGGGCTTCTTCTAATGTGTTTGGCTTTAAAACAGTGAATTCTAAGCCATGTTATATAGGCCATATTTAGTTTTTTTAACTTTTAATACATTTACTTTTCTGTGAACAATACATAATACTGTTTTGTATGTGTATGTACAACTTAAATGATGCATAATGTTTTGCAATGTTTTTAATTCAATTTTGTTTGTGTTACATGTGTATATATATTATAGGTGTAGCTTGTTCATTTCTACTGCTGGATAATATGTGTAATATGCTATATAATATCATTTAAATATATCAGTTTTTCTCTGTTCCC
Source organism: Desmodus rotundus (assembly GCF_022682495.2). NCBI lineage: Eukaryota > Metazoa > Chordata > Mammalia > Chiroptera > Phyllostomidae > Desmodus > Desmodus rotundus. The sequence continues at coordinate 62,154,992 of NC_071390.1, forward strand.
CAGCTAATGTACATTTGAGTTATTCCTCAGTAATATTAAAAAACATCAAGACAGTGAAGCAGTGAACACTCTTACTCATGTGTCTTTGATGTACATGTCAGGGTTTCTCTAGGATATAAACCTAGGAATACCATTAATGGATCAGAGGATTTATGGATCTTCAGCTTTATTAGCTTTTATTAGATACAGTCAAGTATCTCCCTAAAATCATTCTACCAATTTATACTTCCCAGCAGTGAATGAAGATTTCTGTTGCTACTCATCTTTATCCTACTTACTAATATCTGATTTTTAAAAAATGTAGCCAGTCTTGTGAGTGTCATTTTAGTTTACATGTATATTATTATTATTATTATTATTATTAATGTTATCATTTTGCATGTATTTACTAGCTGTTAGGTTTCCTTTGATGTGAATTATTTATTTACTTTGCTAATTTTTGTTTTTTTGCCTTTATCTTATTGATAAGGAAAAGTTTCTAATGTGTACATTTAATACTTATTAAGAGTGTCATAAATAATCTCTCAGCCAGTGTCTTCTAACTTTGTTTATCATGCCTTTTACCATACATAGTTTTACATTTTGATGTGATTAAATTATGTTTTTATTTATGGGTTTTGTGTGTTTATGTATAAGACATCCTTTCCATCCTAGGGCCATACAGGCATTTTTTTTTCTTTAAATATTGAGAGGCACTATAGCTCAGTGATTAAGGGTCAGCGTTTTGGAACAAACTAAGTTAAAAAATTCCATCTCTGTCATGTACTAGCTGTATATCTTGAATTCTGTATGTTTGTTTCTTTTCTAAAAATTAAAATGGGAGATAGTATATCAAAGGTAATAATAATAATAGTACTTATCTCCAGGGCTATTAGGAAGCACATGCCTGAATGATGTAGCAGCCATGTGATACTGGTTTTGAGTATTTTGAGTATCATTTCTGAATAGCTCATGGGGTTGCTATAAACATTAAAGATCATAAAGATAAAATACGTAATGCCAGGGATATAGCAAAAGCTCAGTAAATGTTAGCTATTTATTATTATTTTATTATCTTCTAGTTGTTTTAACTTTTTTTTACATTTAAGATTTTAATCCATCTAAAGTTGGTATGAGACATAATAATTTACCCTCATTAATATTCCTCCATAATATACTTGGGGAGAATAGAATTAACTTAGCAGTCCTGAGATTGCCTGTTCTTAGAAAGGCAAGCTCTTTCTGGTAAATAGTTCCTCTGCAGCACAGGTGGCAAACACAAGGCCCATGGGCTGAACCCGGCCCTCCACCTTGTTTTATCCAGTGTGGTGCCTTGTTTGTAACCAGAGGCAGCACCGAGTTCCCTGCCCCTAGTTAAGGAGTAGTTACATTTATACAGTCCTAAAATTACATTGGGCCCTTTGAAGGCAACTATGAGTCTGATGTGGCCTCCAGTGAAAATGAGTTTGACACCCCTGCTTTACAGTGTTATAAAACTTTACCTGAGTGATCAGAGTGGCTCACTGTGTCCAAAGTGTCTAATAAACAATGTGGCTCATGCTGGGCACATGCTTTCCTTGTGAGATGCTGGAGTTTTGGTATGTGCGAAGTCGAAGTACTCATGTAACTAGCCCTCAATTAAAATCACCGAATTTCTTAGGAATATCTGTAATAGACAACACTTTTCATGTGTTGTCCCTGCTTGTTCGAGGACTTAAGCACCACCTATGTTATTCCACTGGGAGAAGACTCTTGGAAGCTTTATACCTGATTTTCTTCAATTTCACCCCATGTATCTTTTTCTTTGCTTGTTTTGTTTTGTGTCCTTTTGCTGGAACTAAACTTAGCTGTGAATATGACTCTACGCTGAGTTCTGTGATTCTTCTTTGTGAATCCCCTAACTTGGGGGTGGTCTTAAGAACTCTGACGCAGGTACTAATTCAAAGTTTTCTTTGTTCATTGCATGGCAATATCTTTTTTTATTCATCATTTTTAATATTTTTATAATAATACTTTGAAGTAGCTATGGACCAGCTACTAACTCCTGTTTCAGATTTAGATGCATTTCAAAGTAAATACATATGGGTAGATTGGGAACAACTTTACTGATTATTATATTCTCAGTCTGGGAGCCTTGATTTTTAGCCGTGTATCTATCTACTCAGGATAAGTGAGCATTTTTTAAACTCAATAAACTTTTAATATCTTTGATATTTAACTTTTTGGAAGATGAAATATAGCAACTTTTTCTGGTAGATATTATCAGAATCATATTGTACAATACTTGCAGAATTTTAGGCAAAAAGTTTTTCCTCTTGTAAACTCAGTGAGCAATACTCAGAATCTTTTTTGCTGCAGTGTTGTAACCAATAGGAGATCTCTCATGGAAGAGGACTTGGAATTATTACAATGTTACCATGATTTTGATTTCCTAACATTAAAATATATAGGAATCATCACACGGAGTCATTTTATTTTTGGAAGGATTTTTATAGGAAGCCTAAAGAAGTACCATATTTTTCGGACTATAAGATGCACCTAGATTTTAGAGGAGGAACATAGGAAAAAATTTTTTTGAAGCAAAAAATGTGGTAAAATATTTAATAACATAAATAACATAATATTTCACCAATGTAAATGTGGCAAAACTTAACAGCAGCATTAACAACCATTATTACTAACTTTAAGCTTTAAGTACAGAAACTCCTTTAATCATCAGTGAACCCCAAGAACTCTTCATCACTACTGTCCACATTTATGAAGCTCAGTTCCTCAGAATCACTAGTATCGCTGTTTTCACTCGGTTCATAGAGGATGGCATCTTCAGAGCTGCCTAAGGCATTGCTGACACTGTTATGGGGGAGATCTGCTGCTGGAGGGCCACAGGCTGTGCAACACTCTTGTATGGGGACAGCAGTTTTGTACAACCTGTGTGGCTCTGCAGCTGTTGCCAAATTACAGCTCCCATCATCCCAACCAGTCCAAGCATGATGGGAGTTGTAGTTTTGCAACAGCTGCAGGGCCACATTGACAGGTGACCCTGCAGTGGAATTTGACTATGTTAATGCTAATGGGGTACACACCAGTCACGTGATGGAGGCATGTAAGGGCACTGCAGGCTTTCTTCTCCTAAGGTGCCTGCACCGCCTGTATCCTCCTCCGTAGCACTGTAGTATGCCGCAGCGGGGACTCTGCTCCCACCTCCCTTGCTTTGCACTGTGGGGACATTCCCTCCTCCCAGCCCAGTGCCCGCAGCATCGCCCCCCTCTTGCCACCGCCAGCTTCCTGCAACAGCGACCCTGCTCCTGCCTCTTGTGACTCTGTTCCACTGCCACGCCCCCCTCCCCAGCCAGCCAGGTAAGCAACATTCGGACTATAAGACGCACCACCACCCCAAATTTGGGGGAAAGGTGCGTCTTATAGTCCAAAAAATATGGTAGTTGAACTAGATGATCCCTGAAAGTGTTTAGGTTTCTTTTTCTTTTTTATTAGCCTCGACTTACCTTCACATAGTAGGTAAGTTTAACCTCCTTATCATTTAAATAGTATTTTTTTCACTTTAAAATTTAGATTGAAACTTTTGCTTGACTATTTTTGACACACCAGTAAGTATACCTTCATTTCTTTTTTTTTTAGAGATTTCACTATCTTTTTTTAAATTATTTTATTGTTCAATTATAGTTGTCGGCATTTACCCCCCACCACTCCCCCCAACCCCAGCCAAACCCACCTCCCTCCCTTGCTTCCACCCCTCCCCCACCTTGGTTTTGTCCATGTGTTCTTTATAGTCGTTCCTGAAAACCCTTCCCCCCATTATCCCCTCCCACCTCCCCTCTGGTTATTCTCAGATTGTTCTTAATTTCAATGTCTCTGGTTATATTTTGCTTGCTTTTTCTTTTGTTGATTAGGTTGCACTTAAAGGTGAGATCATATGATATTTGTACCTCACCGCCTAGCTTACTTCACTTAGCATAATGCTCTCCAGTTCCATCCATGTTGTTGCAAAGGGTTGGAACTCCTTCTTTCTCTCTGCTGCATAGTATTCCATTGTGTAAATGTGCCATAGTTTTTTTGATCCACTCCTACTGATGGGCACTTAGGTTGCTTCCAGCGCTTGGCTATTGTAAATTTGTGCTGCTATGAATATCGGGGTGCATAGGTTCCTTTGGATTGGTGTTTCAGGGTTCTTAGGGTATAATCCCAGCAGTGGAATAAATTGCTGGGTCAAAGGGCAGTTCCATTTTTAGTTTTCTGAGGAAATTCCATTCTGTTTTCCACAGTGGCTGCACCAGTTTTCATTCCCACCAACAGTGCACTAGGCTTCCCTTTTCTCCACATCCTCTCCAACACTTGTTTGTTGATTTGTTTATGATCGCCATTCTGACCAGTGTGAGATGGTACCTCTTTGTGGTTTTAATTTGCATCTCTCTGATGGCTAGTGATGCTGAGCATCTTTTCATATGTCTCTGGGTCCTCTGTAAGTCCTCCTTAGAGAAGTGTCTGTTCAAGCCTTTTGCCCATTTTTTAATTGTTTTTTTTGTCTTCCTGGAGTGGAGTTGTGTGAGTTCTTTATATATTTTGGAGGTCAAGTTCTGGTCCGAGGTATCATTGGAAAATATATTTTCCCATATAATTGATTCTCTTTTCATTTTGCTGCTGTTTTCTTCAGTCATGCAGAAGCTTTTTAATTTGATGAGGTCCCATTTGTTTATTCTTTCCTTTATGTCCCTTGCTTTAGGGGACACATAAGTGAAGATACTGCTGTATGGGATGTCTGAGATTTTCCTGCCAATGTTTTCCTCTAGGACTTTTATGGTGTCATGACTTATATTTAAGTCTTTTATCCACCTTGAATTTACTTTTGTTATACCTTCATTTCTTATGATGCTAACACATTTTTATTACACATTTCTTACTTAAGTTTTAATAAGGAAATGACCAGCTGGATTTGAGTTTCTGCCTTAGTGACTGATATTGCTTGACTTTATTGAGACTTAAATGTGTACCAAATGTAATAATATTTTCAGCAATTGTTTATGTGGGAATATGAGTTTCCTAGGTTATTTGTACTGAATTTTCAAATATTCTGTAGTCTATAACATAGCAGAGGAATATCAAATCTGGCTTGTATTTGCCTCTTAATAATTTTATTTTGAGGTTTTGAGAAAATCCCAATTATTTTTAAAATTATTTGTATCATGGTCTTACTGTAATTAAATGTAACCTGGGCTATTTTACTTTAAGGGGATGATTTGGGGATGCTTTAATTTCTTTAAAGTATATTTACAAATATTATCTTAGAGATGGTGGCAATTTGTCTCCATTCTGCTTGTTTTTCACCCCATTTAACAGCCTTTTATACCACTGTCAGACTGTTTTCAGTAAACTCTGGTGAGATTATGCTAATGGTTCTTCAAATCTATATCCATGTTTAGAGGCCTTTTAATATACTGTGTGTCTTACTTGCATCCCTGTGCAAAGACCATTTGGCATTATTTACATTTTTCTAAATGCTCCCATTCTGTGTCTTTACCTATGCTCTTCTTTAGTCTGTCATGCCTTCTTCTCATGATTCCTCTGCCTACCAAGTTTATTCATCCTCCAAAGCTATATTCAGACTTCTCCTCTCTCCCCTCCCCCTGAAAGTTAACTGTTTGATGATAAAACTCTGTAACAGTTCTCAGACACACTCTGGTTTTCTACTTTTCTTCTTCTTGTTAGATAAGTGAAGGCTGCCTGTTTTCATTTTTATCTCCCCCTGCCATACTGCCTCAGTGTATGTAGGTAGATATTAAGTAAACAGTTCCTTTAAGTTAGAATTAGTCACTCCTTCCTTTCTGCTTCTAACCATATTGCTTTCTCCTGGTTTTAGCACTTTATTTTGCCTTGTAGTGTACTACTTTTTATTGGTCTCCCTACATGCAATGAAGTATTTCTGAAGGCAAGAACAGCCTTGTGTCTTACTTATCTTTCTTCCTATCCCAAGATAGAACCTGTTGATATTTTGAAGTGAATTTAGAAATCTGGATAGTAATATGCCAGTGATGTGAATTATCTATGAAGTTTTTAATTTACTTTTGTCAAATTCTCATTTTCTAATGTTTTTGTCACCCCTCCCTTGGGTTTTACTCTAGATTTGGCATCAGTATTAAGTTCCTTGTAATTTATCTTTAAAATCTATTGTTTTTGTTTAAAATAAAGTCTCAAATTTTGGCCTGTAGTCCATAAGGCTATTTTCATGGCTGAACTTTTAACCTTATACATATTTGTCCTTTCTTTCACTGTTAATAGCCTTCTTATGATCTTTTTTACAGAGGTCACTATGTTGACTTATTTTTCCCATTTATTCGTATTAATGAAATAATGGGGAGAAGATTGGAATACATGGTATTGCTCTCCACAAAGTCATGCAGAGACCAATGTAGTTAGTTGTACATATTGAAAAGCATACAGTACAAATGACTTTTTCCTTGAGCCGTCTGAGAGTTCCCTACCTGATGTCCTATCACTTTTGAGATACTTTAATATGTATTTCTTAGAACACCACTCTCCTATGGAACTGTAGTAAACCATTCACATCATGAAATTAACATTGATACAGTACTACCATATAATCCTCAGAAGCTATTCAAGTTTCTCTAGTTGATTAATAACATCTGTAGCAAAGAGGTCCCAAGTTTTTAGTCTGTTTAGTCTCCTGGCCAATGAGTGCTTCTTCCAGCTGACTTGTATGTCTTTCTCTTCTATATTTATTATTCTTTGAGCATTCCTTTGCTTTCTTGTACGAGATGTTCTGGTTTCATTTAATACTTTTTCTGCTCTAGACCTATAATCAGCCATTTATCCAAGAGCCCTCATTCTTTTTAATGGAAAATGCTGTGTAGAAGCCAAGTTTGGGGGGGGGGTAGTTAGTATGCTCAAGGCTATTGAAAAGTTGCTGCTCCCAGGCATCTTCAGCAGCCAGAGGTAGAGACTCTGTGTGTGTGTGTGTGTGTGTGTGTGTGTTATATTTATTTCTGTGTTATCTATATATATTGAAAACTATGTGTTCGCACTGATACTACAATTCTAATCCATCGCTACAGGATTCATTCTAGTCTATATTTGTTACCTCCCATCTCTGATGGTGGTAAATCTGGCTTCTGTTATTAAAATATTATTTGATCATGTAACTAACTGCCCTTCTTTGTTACCACTTACTCTTCCCCATTGATGTCTTTTTCACTTTTAGGCTCTAAAACACCTATAGTAGGCCACTGCTGTGTGGGCCCTGACTCCACACATCATTCTCCCCACATATATTCTGCTTAAATTCTCATATCCGTAGCCAGTTTTATGCCTTAGATCCCCCCCTCCACTCTCCAACATGAGTATCATCTAATTAGCTCTGATGTGCTCAAGCACAGATATGCTGAGCCAGCAGTTTTCAACCTTTGTGCCATAAGAATTTTTAAAACATGCAATACCAGACTATTTAGTCAGGGGCACTGACCTCCTTTCCCTTAGATTGTCAAACAAACAAACAAAAACAACAGCAACACAATAGCTGTCCAGTGTGAATGAATCAAAATTATAACTATTTTTTTGTCAGATCAGCAAAAAATATATTTTTTGGTGTGCCACAAAATTTTAGTAATTTGTTTATGTGAGTCATGAGGTGAAAATCGCTGTGCTAGGCCAACCGGCGCATGATGTTCTTTTCATATTACTTGGGTTCCAGTTCCCCATGTTCAGCTGTCTCTCTGTGTGTGTGCCTTCCTCACCTTGCAGTTTATGACTCTTCATGCCTCACTGCCCCCACTCCCTATCCTGCCTGCCAATATCCTGGACTATATATGGAGATATCCTTAGACATCTTAATAAAATAGATACAGTGTCAACATTCCCAATCCTGCAGGTGTGTCTGTTTTATTACCCAAATCAGTGACAAAAAGTTTTAATGAAAATTATGAAAAATGCTTCTAGATGTAATAAATGCTTATAGATTTTTATAGGATCTGTATTATTTTATGTGATTAATATAGAAGGTTGGGTCTAGAAGGGTCCAGAGAGCTAAAAGCTTCATTTTTCAAACACTGGCTAAAGTCGAAATTTGGTGTAATCTACTCTTGATTTTTAGGAAATGTGAATTAGGTTATCACAATGGTCAATTTATAATTATTATCAATCAGCAAAGTACACAGCATCTTGTAGTAGAGAGATTTATAAGAATCTGGAATCAGTTCAATCCTAAAGACTTAAGAGGCATTTGATTCAAAATTATTTCAAAGGGGAAAGTGTTATTATTTAGTTGAAAAAATAGAGCACATATTACCACCTTTTTTGTAAGTTTCTGCAGATTAAGTATTACATAATTATATGTTTTTAAAGAATCTCATTAAGGATGGTTGGCACTCTGATTTTTGTTATAGTTTTTGTAGTCATATTTAGATGTTAATGAAAAATACATTTATAAATCTCTTGGTGTCTTAGTTTTGTCTTGTAACAAATTACCACAAACTTAGCTTAACACAATGCAAACATTATCTGACTTTTAGAACTCAGTTCAAAATGGGTCTGGGTCTCACTGGGCTAAAAAAAAGTTAGGCAAGGTTGTGTTCCTTTTAGGCAAGATGCGTTAGAAGACAATCTGTTTCCTTGCCCTTTCTAGCTTCTAGAGGCTTCCCTCATGCTTGCCTTATAGTGCCCTTCCATCTTCAGAGAGGGCAATGGCAGGTTGAGTCTCATAGCATCTCACCTTGACCTTCTGTCTCCCTCTTCCACTTAAGGGCCCTTGTGATTACATTAGGCCCATCTGGATAATCCAGAATACTATCCTATTTTGAGGTCATCTGATTAGCAACCTTAATTCCACCTATAATCTTAACTCCTCTCTGTCATGTAACCTAATATATTCACAGGTTCTAGGAATTAAGATGTGGACATCTTTGAGCAGGCTATTACTCTGTTGCCTAACATAACTGAAGACATTCCTTTCAGTTTTTTAAATAATACTGTTATTAACTTAAAAATTCATTCTTTGAGGTTAACAAATTTAGTTTTAATAACTTATAAATTTGACTTATAAAATAAATATTAAGTTATAAGCACAATTTAGTCAAACTTAATTTTTCACTTAAGGTTTTTTTAAAATGTATTTTATTGATTATCCCATTTCCCCCCTTTATTCCCCTCCACCCTACACTCCCCTTCCCACTCGCATTCCTCCGACCCATCCTTAGTTCTTGTCCATGGGTCATACATATAAGTTCTTTGACTTCTATATTTACTATACTATACTATATTATACTATCCCATCCCATCCCCCTGTTTGTTTTCTACCTTCCATTTATGCCACTTATTCCCCAGACCTTTCCGCCATTCTCCCCTCTCACCTTTTCTGCTGATAACCCTCCATGTGATCTCCATTTCTATTATTCTGTTCCTGTTCTAGCTGTTCGCTTAGTTCATTTTTGTTTCCTTAGGTTTGATGGTTGATAGTTGTGAGTTTGTTGTCATTTTACTGTTCATAGTTTTGATCTTCTTCTTTTTCTTAAGATAAGTCCCTTTAACATTTCATATAATAAGGGCTTGGTGATGATGAACTCCTTTAACTTGACCTTATCTGGGAAGCACTTTATCTGCCCTTCCATTCTAAGTGATAGCTTTGCTGGACAGAGTAATCTTGATGTAGGTCCTTGCTTGTCATGACTTTGAATACTTCTTTCAGCCCCTTCTTTCCTGCAGGGTTTCTTTTGAGAAATCAGCTGATAGTCTCATGAGAACTCCTTTGTAGGTAACTGTCTCCTTTTCTCTTGCTGCTTCTAAGATTCTCTCTTATCTTTCATCTTGGGTAATGTATGTGCCTTGGTGTGTGCTTCCTTGGGTCCAGCTTCTTTGGGACTCTCTGAGCTTCCTGGACTTCCTGGAAGTCTATTTCCTTTGCCAGATTGGTGAAGTTCTTCTCCATGATGTTTTCATGTAAGTTTTCAATTTCTTGCTCTTCCTCTTCTCCTTCTGGCACCCCTATGATTCAGATGTTGGAATGTTTAAAGTTGTCACAGAGGTTCCCAAGCCTCTCCTTGATTTTTTTTTTTTTTTGAATTCTTATTTCTTCATTCTGTTGTGGTTATCCTTCTGGTCCACACCGTTGATCTGAGTCCCGGTTTCCTTCCCTTCACTGTTGGTTCCCTATACATTTTCCTTGATTTCACTTTTCATAGCCTTCACTTTTTCCTCTATATTGTGACCATAGTCAACCATTTCTGTGAGCATCCTGATTACTAGTGTTTTGAACAGTGCATCTGATAGGTTGGCTATCTCTTCCTTGCTTAGTTGTAGTTTTTTCTGGAGCTTTGATCTGTTCTTTATTTGGGCCATTTCTTTTTTTTTTTTGTTCGTGCGCCTGGCACATAGTAAAGGGTGGAGCCTTAGGTATTTGCCAGGGTGGGACAACCCAGGTCACCCAGTATGGCACTGTATGTGTGGCGGGGGGTCTGAGAAGGAACAATGGCCATTTGTTTAGCTCTCTGCCGGCTTTCAGTCACTTCTCTCACTACCCACAAGAAAATTGGGCCTTCCTGTGCTGGTTCTCAGGTGGGTAGGTTTGTGTACATTCTAGGACCCCGTGGTGCTCTCCAACAAACTCTCCTGTGAGGCTGGGGTTTCTCCTGCTGCCTCAACCCCCACAGGTTTTTTTCAGTCAGAGGTTTTATTTCCCTATACTGGAACCCAAGGTTGCATGGTCTGTCTTGCTCCCTAGTTGTTTCCCCTGGTTTATCCACAGGCAAATGTAGGACCGCTTGCTCTACCAGCCTCTACCTTGCCGGGTGTCCTCTCTACCCCAGCTGCCCATCTCTGCCCCTCTTACTGGTCTGGATGAATGTTTCTTCAGCTCCTTGGTTGTCAGACTTCCATACAATTTGATTTTCTATCAGATCTGGTTGGTTTTTGTTTTTAAATTTGTTGTCCTTCTTTTGGTTGTGCACAGAGGCACAATGTGTCTACATACACCTCCATCTTGGCTGGAAGTCCTCCCTATCCGCAGTTTTTCAGTTAAGTTCATCTAAACTGATGGCACAGTTATTCAAGTGGCCTTCACTAAAGATTGTTACTGTGATAGCTAATTATAGGTTCTATTATTTGGAGATATTTGAATATTTTCATTCTTAATATTTGTTTTGATATCTTATGATTAGAAATAACTTATAGCAGCTTGTATATTTGTGTGTGTATGTGTTTGTATTTTCTGTGAATTGATTGACATGGAATTTAAAAATGACTCATTTCTAAGAAAGGCAATTAAGAGCAAATAGAATGATGAAATCATTGGCCTTGTTTAGATTTTAGGTATTTTTAACTCTATTTTCTAGGCAAAATTGTTTATAGACACTGACTTGAAAACAGTAGCTATTACTGTCAAATAAATTTTGAGTTGGCCAAAAAGTTCATTTGGTTTTTTCCATAAGATGGCTCTAGTAGTGCTTAGTTGTCTTTAACTTCACTCAACACAGTTTTGTTGGATTGTATTGTGGCAGCTATCATATTAGTATGCATTTAAAAAGAAAAAACTTGTCAAAATTATTGAATTTTTTTGAAACCATTTTAACATTGAAGATGGAAGAAAAGACACATTTTTGACATAGTATGCTTTATTATTTCAAGAAAGATAAAAATGCAACTGAAACACAGAAAAGGGTTTGTTCAGCATATGGAGAAAGTGCTGTGACTGACTGAAAGTATCAAAATTGGTTTGCGAAGTTTTCATGCTGGAAATTTCTCCCAATGCTCCTTGGTTGGGTAGACCAGTTGAAGTTGATAGCGATCAAATGGAGACATCCAGAACAATCAACATTAGCACATGGGAGATAGCTGACATACTCAAAATATCCCAATCAAGTGTGGATCACTTGAAAATCATTTGCACCAGCTCGGTTAATTGGTTTGATGTTTGGGTTCCACATAAGGTAATTGAAAAAAAACCTTCTTGACCATATTTCCTGATGCCATTCTCTATTTGAATGTAACAAAAGCATTCCATTTGTAAAACGTTGTGACTGGCAATGAAAAGTGGATACTTTAAAATAATGTGGAAAGGAAGAGATTGTGGAGCAAGTGAAGTGAACCACCATCAATCACACCAAAGGCCAGTCTTCATTCAAAGAAGGTGATGTTGTGTATATGGTGGGATTGGAAGGCAGTCCTCTATTATGAGCTCCTTCCCAAAAACCAAATGATTAATTCCAACAAGTACTGCTCCCAGTTAGACCAAATAAAAAGCACCCGGAATTGGTCAACAGAAAGCGCATAATCTTCCATGAAGATAATGCAAGACTGCAGGTTTTTTGATGACCAGGCAAAAACTGTTACAGCTTGGCTGGGAAGTTCTGATTCATCCGCTGTATTTATTCACCAGACAATGCACCTTTGGATTTCCACTTAATTTGGTCTTTACAAAATTTTAATGGAAAAAATTTCAATTTATTGGAATACTGCAAAAGCACCTGGAACAGTTTTTGCCCAAAAGGATAAAAAGTTTTGGGAAGATGGAATTATGAACTTGCCTGAAAGATGGCAGAAGGTAATGGAACAAAACAGTGAATACAAACTTTTTGGCAAACCCAATATAAAATTAGATTAGCGCTCCGTAGATTACAAAGTATAATGATATCCTTATTTACTAAGCATGCATGATAAATGCATATTTGATATTATTGATTGTCTTACATCAATAGCTATCTAAAATAATTCCAGATCTAGCTTCTTTTTTTAAATTTAATCTTATATTGCATTTTTTCCCATTAACATTTAGTCCCCTTATACCTCCTTCCCCGCACCAATGACCATACTGTTGTCCATGTCCATGACTCCCTTTTCCTTTTTGCTCAATCCCTCCACCCCCTGACCTCCCCCTCAACCCCTAGCTGTCATCCTGCTCTGCATCTATAAGTCTGTCCCTATTTTCCTTGTTAGCTCAGTTTGTTCATTAGATTCCACGTCCGAGTGAAATCATACAGTATTTATCTTCCTCTGACAGGCTTATTTCACTTAGCATAATGTTCTCCAGGTCCATCCATCCTGTCTTGGATCTAGATTCTTTATGACTTAGGGATAAAGTATTTGTTTTGTCTTGTTCCTATAAACTATTTTTACTCCTTTGATTATTTTAATTGTTTCACATTTCCTTTTGTTTCTGTTGAGATGTGAGTATATACTCAGCATACTAGGTGTGGCTGCACTGTGATTTAAGGTAAAAGAAGGATGCTTTACTTTATAACTTCCAGCTTTTGTTTCTTAGTCATTGGGCATATATATATTTTGTAACTTAAATTTAAACATTTAGTCTGAATTTTCATTTTAGATATGTTATACCTAACACAATAATACTTCCCTATTATTCAGTTTTGTGAGATTTTGCATTTGCTTTCATCCACTTGGCCATTTACTATTTGGTAAAGCTGTAGTGTCTTTTATACACGGGAAAATTAGATGCCATAGCATCAAGGACATGAAGATACTAAGTCTTATCCACTCGCTTTATAGATGAAGATACTGAGGCCTAGAAAGCTTAAGTCACACAGTCACTTAAGGGACACAGAGGAATTAAAACTTGGAATAACTGATTCCCAGTTTATTATCTACTGTACCATTGTAATCTTACTGGAAAATGCCTGGTTTGGAAATCAAAACATTTAGATTATCTGTGTCCCCTCTTTTTTTGTCTTTGTACCAAGCTATAGAAGATGGGGAGATTGAAAGGGGAACAGGCTAATATATGGAGGACTTCCTCTATATATTTCTTCCTTTCGGTTCATTCATTTGTTCAACTTGTATTTTTAAATTCCCACTTTGTGCTACTGCTACTCTAGTTACCGAGAAATACGCATGAAGAGACTGTTGATACCTTAGCAGAAACTCATGATCCAAATTAAGAGAAGCGACATACTTAATTTTCACCATTAAAGGAAGGTTCCACGTATGTTACTAATTAACAAATAGTCCATTTCCATTTCAAAGTTTGGAGAGGTTTGTATGGTATTTCAAAAACGATTCTTTATGAGTTTAAAATAGAGATTTAAAAAAAAAATTTTGGCATTAAACAATTAAAATTGTTTAATTTTTATCTCCTGTTTCTTTGGGTTATATTAATAGGGGCCAGCAAACAATAGCCTGCAGGCTGCCCTCCTGTTTTTGTAAATAAAGTTTTACTGGAACACAGCCATGCCCTTTAATTTACATATAGTCTGTGGCTGCTTTCATGCTACTGTGGTAGGATTGAGTGGTTGCAACATAGACTGTATTGCCCACAAACCTAAAATATTTACTATTTGGCCTTTTAGAAAAAGTTTGCTAACCCCTACCTTACTTAGAACACTGCACGTAATTTTAACGATTCAAATACTATTTTTCTAAACCAAATATAAATCTGTGTAAACTTTTTAGGCATTCAATTTTCTCTTTGTTGTGCTTCCTAGTACTGTTTTTCCTCTGGCCCCCAGTGGAAGGCATCCATCGTTATATTCAGCACATTTGAGCAACTGCTGTTATGTGCAAGGCACCAAGGGTACAGTGATTAAGACAGCTATAGGTTCTGTTTTAGTGTTGCTCATATTCGTTTTAAAATGTTTTTCAACTTTAGTATTTTTTAATTTTTTAATTACAGTTGACATTAAGTATTATTTTATATTAGTTTCAGCTGTACAGCATAGCAGGTACATAATGTATGAAGTGATCCCCACCCCGATAATTCTAGTACCCACCTGGCACCATGCATAGTTATTACAATATTATTAGGTATATTCTCTATGCTGTACTCTACCTCCCCATGACTATTTTGTAACTACTAATTTGTACTTCTTAATCCTTTCACCTTTTTAACCCCAGGCCCCCTTCCCCCTCCCATCTAGCAACTATCTGTTCTCCGTATCTATGAGTCTTTTTTTATTTATTTTGTTTTTATTTGTTTATTCTCTCTGCTCCCCAGTCTGTAGCTCCTGGTTAAAAGGGCCACTGGCAGGGGCAGTCAGCCCCAGTTATGCACAAGAATGCTATCTGGCGCAGCAGCCTGTTTTGTTCTTTAGATTGCATGTATAAGTACAACCATACGGTATTTGTCTTATTTCACTTAACATAATACCTTCTAGGTCCATCCATACTTTTGCAAATGGTAAGATTTCATTCTTTTTATGGCTGAGTAATAGTCCATTGTATATATGTACATTTTCTTAATCTACTTGTCTGTTGATGGGTACTTCGGTGGCTTCCGTGTCTTGGCTATTGTAAATGATGCTGCAGTGAGTATAGGGGTGTATATGTCTTTTCAAATGGTGTTTTGGATTTCTTTAGGTAAATATGAGAAGTGGAATTGCTAGGTTACAAGGTACTTCTGTTTTTAATTTTTTTGAGGAGCCCCTCCATACTGTTTCCATAGTGGCTGCACTAACTTGCAATCCTACCAACAGTGCACTAGGGTTCCTTTTTCTCCACATCCTCACCAACACTTGTTGTTTGTCATTTATTGATGGTAGCCATTTTGACAGCCATGAGGTGATAATCTTATTGTGGTTTTAATTTGCTTTTTTTCCCGAAACTATAAAACTCCTAGAAGAAACATAAGCAATAATTCTCTGACATTGCTCTTAGTAATTTTTTTGTGATATATCTTCTTGGGTAAGGGAAACAAAAGGAAAAGTAAACAAATGGGACTACCTCAAACTAAAGGTTTTGCACAGCAAAGGAAACTATCAACAAATGAAAAGACAGCCCATTGAATGGGAGAAGATATTCACCAGTGATACATCTGGTAAGGGGATATTATCCAAAATTTATAAAGAGCTCATGCAACTTAACCAAAAACCTCAAAAACATCCAATTAAGTGGGCAGAAGACCTGAGTAGACATTTCTACAATGAGGACATACAGATGATAAATAGACATATGAAAAGGTGCTTGATGTCACTAATCATTAGTGGTGCTTTGATGAGGCAGGTGTAGTTGAACTATTTAGCTAGCTCATTAACTGGTTATCTTCAGTTGATAAGTGAGGAAAGTGCTGCAGAGGAGAATTACAAAGTGTGAAAGTAAATCATTTGAAAACCCGTTCTGCTGGAGTTAGGTCCTAAGGCTTTTTCAGGAAATGATGTTTAGGCTAAGTTAGCCTAGAAATACAATAGGTAAAAAGGGTATATGTAATTGGAAGGGTATTAATGTGTTTTAGTAAGTTGCGCATTGGAATGCTTTGAGATCATGGAGTGTTTGAGGAACTCTGCAAAGGCCCATATTCACTGAGTATACAATGACACAGAGAGGAGGAGTGGCGGGAGAGGAGGCTCTGGTAAAGAGCTTTTATGGAACTCAAAGGATTTGGATCTTTACCCAGAGAAATCGAAGGGAAGCTTTGGAGGATTTTAAGCTGGAAAGGGGCATAATTCGATTTTATATTTTAAAAGTTCTCTCTATGAAGATTGAGTTAGAGGGGAGCTAGGCAGGATGCTAGAAACTACTATTCCAATGAGGGATTGTAGTAGCTTGGGCCAAGGTGGTAGAATGGAGATCTGGGGTGGGGTGGGGTACAATTGACAAATTTCTGTTCATTGACTGTAGGGGAGAAAAGTGTTACCTGCTCACTTTTAGAAGTTGAGATTAGTATTGTTGCTTCCATTTATTCTGCCAGGACCATCCTGAATTGCCAGTTTGACTTGTTATTTTCCTGTTGATTTTCCCATTGCTTATAATGTTAAACCTAAACTCCTGTTTTGACTGACTCTCCATGGCCTGTTCTCACCTTATACTTGTCTGTCTAGTTGCATTTAACCTCCATTTCCTATTATGTATCTTGAATATTGTATCATTATCTATTTCATTATTCTCTTTTAGGTCTCTACCACTAAATAAGGATGTAATATATATATACGTACTTGTTGAAATGAGTACCATTTCATTCAAAATAAATAGAAACACTTAAACTAAAGGTACTATTTAATACTGTTCAATTTTTTCCACACTCATTGTGACATAACCTATTTTACAAAGGAAGTTTCTAAGATACCGCGTGTCATAATAGCAAAGTACAAGTAACTAAAAATGTGATGTTAGCATAGATATGACAGTGGAGGGACAGCTTACAGAAAGTTGAGACTGTCATAGGTAAATTAAAATCTCACACTGCTATTGATACAGAATACAGAACCTAGAGGCAGAAAAGGGATTTAATCCAATTCAGTTAGTTTACAGATAAGGGACATAATGAAATGAGGAAACTAAATTTTTCTTAAGGCTTTTTTTGCCAACCTATTGAATCTCTCCTGTGCATCTAACTGTTAGCATAGCTTCTATTGGCCCAATTAATCTAACTTTTATGTTTGGAAAAAAGTTTAAATATATCAAAAACTGTTGTTGTGACCCTTTAAACATAATAATTTTCTTTGTTCTATATTGTTTCTTATAGATTAAGTCTATTCCAATATGAAGTTCAATTCAGTAATTATTGAGCTTCTACCATGTGCCAGGCATACTGTCAAGGGGTAAAGCTACTGATGTGGATAAGGCTGTCTCTGTGCTTAATGAATTCAGTCTAGTATATGTATATATTTTTTATCATGCTATAGTTTTATAAATGATATAAAACTATATCATGCATTCTATGATTAGTGTGCATGTGATCCTGGAAAAATTCAGAAGGGAGGTTTAACTGTGTGTATGGGTGTGTTCAGAGTTTAGAAGAAGAAGTGACATCTGAGTTGAGTTTCAAAGAATGAATAGAAAGTTGACCAACTTCGCAAGAAAAAGAAGGTGAGCATTTTAGGCATATGGAGCAGCATGTACAATAATAGCATGGAGGTATTATAAAATCATGATGTGCTAGAGGAAAGTTAGCACTGCTAAGAGTATAAAGTGAAGTGAAAAGTAGTTGAAGACAAAGCTAGGGAATTAAGGTGGAAAGGAGGAAAAGTACTGCATATCAAGCTGAAAAGACAAATGATGTTTACTTAGATTAGTTGTTTTAGTTCTCATCCTTGTGACTGTTATTCATTTGTAATCCTGTTAGGTTCATTTGTTACCGTTTGTATTTTAGTTTGAGGTTCCCCCTCCCCCTCCACCTTCATGATTCATTGAAATTATTGATTTCATATCATTTCAGAGAGATCTCCTTTTTTTTTTTTTACTACCATATATTACTTCATTTTGTAGATACACATTGTTTATTCAGTTACTCTCCTATCAGTGGATGTTGAGCTTATTTCCAATGTTGTACAGTTATAAATTGCTGCAGCAACTATCCTGGTGCATATTTAGCTTTGTAATTTAAATAAAGGAATGTTTTTGTCACCTTACTCTATGTTCATCCCAGCTGCTTTTCAGTTTAGAAATTTCTGCATGTGAAAATGCTACTCAGCATTACAGTCCAGTGTTTTACCCCTGACAGTGTATTTCCCTAGACCATTTCAGTCCCTTTCCCAAATTATAGATTTGCCAAAACTTACTGGCAAATCTATAATTACTAAATCTATGAGTTTACTATAATATATTCATAAATTTCACCCTGTGATATTTTTATTACTACCACCTCTCCTCTTAAGATGTGAACCTCTGCAGTGTAATGAAACAAAAAGCTGTTTTTAAAAAAATATTTCTGATATTGCGTTTGATGTAATATGCACTAAGTCTAATGCTCAGCACTAATGGGTACTCAGATGCACTGTAACTTGACTGGTTTAAGTATAGAAAATTGAATCTATAAGAAGGAAAATCAGCATTCAGCAAGAGGACTATACTAAATCACTAATACACTCAGCATTTTGATTTATTAAACATTGTTACATTGTTGTTAAATCAGTATTTATGAAGTGGAGCCCCAGGGAATAGGACAGTGAGGTAAAAGACTACAAGAAAAATTGAGATAGGGACAGTTCCTACCCATAGATCCTGGAAGAAATACACCACACACCCTGAGGGGCTACATGGGAAGGTCACGGCAGGGTGGGGTGGGGGGCAGTGACAAGACCTGGGGCACATGCCATTTTTAGAGTGCTTTGTGCATTCTGGACTAAGACCAGGTGGGTCAATTCAAACCAGGAGCAGGGTTTTGTTCATCTCCTTGGGGGGGGTGGGGGTTATTAAGGGTCTCACAAGGGGAAGGTGCTGGGAGGCAGGGAACTGCAGGCTGTTCTCTAGGGGTGTACTGTCAGTTTCAGGCCCTCACAGGGTGCCTGGCCAAACAAAATGAATGCCAAGGCAAAGCTGCCATGATGTACCTTAGCTGAACTCTTGACAAACATACAGGCTAATTGAAATCTGCTACCCATCATTATTATTATTATAATCATTGTATAATCTAAAATTATTCATCTGAAACCTGTAAGGGCTAAAGTAAATTTTGTAAAGGTTTAAGTCAAGTCAAGTAGAACTTGACTTAGGCTTATTGCTGAGGTACACAACATATTCCAGGACTGGCAGGACAGGGAGAGTTTATCTGCAGCCACAAGTCCCAAATATGATCACACACTGTCTCCTCTCCTTCCTTTTTAGGTGCTAGGTGCCAGCAGGCCTGTCTCTCTTGCAGCCTACTGGGAAGTACCACAGAAAGGAGGGAACAGATATTTAAACTGCAAAAGGTATAGGCAACAGGAATATGATTGAATTTAGAACAGATGAAACAGAAATAAGTCTAATAATAGAATTTAAGGAAACGATATATTAGTTTTCTCTTGCTGTTGTAACAAGTTACCACAAACTTAGTGCTATATACCGATACAAATTTATAATCTTACAGTTTTATAGGTGTTAGAAGTCAGACACAGGTCTCAGTGGGCTAAAATCAGCAGGACTACATTTCTCTGTAGAGAGAGTCTAGGGGAGAATCCATTTCCTTACTTTTACCAAATTCCAGCATCTGCCTGAGAATCATTCTCCTCGTGCTCCCCTCCCTCATCTCTAAAGCAAGCACCACCATATCTCCTTGACCATTGGTCCTCTGCCCCCGCCCCTCTCACTCTCATTTGCCTTCCTCTTCTACTCTAAGGAGTGATTACTATCATCCATTACTATCATCCTATCATCCATTTTAGGGCAGTTGACTGGCAACAGTAATTCCACCTACAAACTTAATTCCTCTTGCCGTGTAACCTGACATTCACAGGTTTCAGGGTATCAGCCAATGGTGATGGTGACTGGTGCCAATTCGAACACCAACGAGAATCCCCAATTTGGGGTGCAGTAAAGGAAACTAGTGCCAACAGCTTGACTGTGATATAGCCAACTATGAAAGCAGCAGTGCTGTGAAACAACCGATAGTGCCCCAACGCAGCTGCTATGAAAACAGCACCACCCAGGGGCCAGGCCCCTCTTCCGCTAAGCAACTCTGCTCATCCATGGTTAGCTCCTCCATTGTTTGCCAGGTTTGCTCCATTCTGCTCTGCTCTGCGCCAGTTTGTTTTGTTCTTTGGTGAGCCAGGGAAACAGTCTTCCCTGGAAAGTGGTTCTCTCAGCCTGAGAGGAGTGTCTTTGTAAACAGAAGTCCCTAATGCTGGTCCATGATTGGTCAGAATATAGCTGCTCTGATTGGCTAGAACTGTGCGGCTCCAGTGGGGAAAGGCTCAGTCTTACTGTTTGAAATAGGATTCCAGGAAACCTTTAGCAGGGCTGGTTATAGCAGAAATGAGTGCAGGCAGACTGTTCAGTACAAAGGCAGGCAGTTCAGCAGTGGCATCTTTGAAGTGTAGTGTGATTGAGAGGAGCCTGTGCAGCAATGGCTGCCTAGGTTCTGCTTTTTTTTTTTTTTTAAATTTGACCGCAGTTAGCCATCAGGAACCCTTAGTCATCAGGGTTCAGTGAATTATTCTCTATCAGGAAAATTATTCTCTGAAATTCCCATTTATATTGTAGTAAAAATTTTAAAGTATTTTATGAGAAGTCATAATTTCAGTATTGAGACCCCAAGTTGAAACAGCTAGTACTCATTTCTTCCTACTAAGCTCTTAGGTTTGTGAACTTACATGCTGTGCTTATTTTTTCCTAAGGTATTCCTAGGTGTTAAAGTAGGTTTTTTCTTGGGAAGAATGGAGGAAAATCTAAAATAATAATTTCTTGAGACCAAAAGAGGAATTAAAAAGACTTGAACTATAGCTGAAGTCTTTTGTAAAGATTTGTGTTTCCCAGGGTATGATTTGTGGAGAATTTTTTGATTAATTTATTTATTTTTGATTTGTAGATAATTTGCGTAGACATATCAACAGAGCCCTGTTGTTCTGTTCTCTTGATCTAGGAACCAGCTCTTTTTTAGAGACATTTCTTCTGTGTAATGCTTGTATTGTGATATTTTATAACCTTATTTAAATTTGATCCCTCTCAGTGATCTCTGGCCATTTGAGTTTTCTTTAGGATTAGTCTAAGTGCCGCAGCCTTTTTTTCAAGAAGAATCTCATAGCAATAATACTATTCCTGAAG
The DNA here is from genome assembly GCF_022682495.2 of Desmodus rotundus. Taxonomy (NCBI): domain Eukaryota; kingdom Metazoa; phylum Chordata; class Mammalia; order Chiroptera; family Phyllostomidae; genus Desmodus; species Desmodus rotundus. The sequence goes on from NC_071390.1 coordinate 62,176,394, forward strand.
TTTCTCTGGGCAGGAATGTTTTCGTGTCATGATGGGAGTGGGACACAGGAAGAAGAAAGCTGGATTGGAAGTTACTGGGGTTGAGTGTTAGTCTGGATTTATTTTCGCTCACCAAGAGTGTTTTGGGTACTTACAAGGTAATCATTGTAACAACATACGAGCATTTTTGAGCCCATCTTAAATGAGGAATTTGCTGCATTATCTTTTTTAAATCTGGAAGTTTTTCTTTTTTAAAAAATTATTCCCTCCATTGTTTATGTGCTGTTTTTCTAGAACTTCTAATAGTTGGTTATTATGTCTCACATGAGCCTCTTCTCTCTCCTATTTCTGTTCATTTTTTTAAAAACTTTGTTTTAATATATTTCATTGATTAGGTTATTACAGTTGTCCTATTTGTTTCTCCCCTTTATTTCCCTCTGCCCTGTACCCTGCCCACATTCATTCCCTCACCTTAGTTCATGTGCATGGGTCGTACATGTAAGTTCTTTGGCTTCTCCATTTCACATATTATTATTAATCTCCCCCTGTCTATTTTCTACCTTCCATTGATACTTCCTATTCCCTGGACTTTTTCTCCCACTCTCCCCACTTCCCCTTCCCACTGATAACCCTCCATGTGGTCTACATTTCTGTGATTCTGTTCCTGTTCTAGTTGTTGGCTTAGTTCATTTTATTTCTCTGGGTTTGGTTGTTGATAGTTGTGAGTTTGTTGTCATTTTACTGTTCATGGTTTTGATCTTCTTTTTCTTAGATAAGTCCCTTTAACATTTCATATAATAAGGGCTTGGTGATGATGAACTCCTTTAACTTGACCTTATCTGGGAAGCACTTTATCTGCCCTTCTATTCTAAATGATAGTTTTGCTGGATAGAGTAATCTTGGATGTAGGTGCTTGCCTTTCATGACTTCAAATACTTCTTTCCAGGCCCTTCTTGCCTGCAGGGTTTCTTTTGAGAAATCAGCTGATAGTCTTATGGGAACTCCTTTGTAGGTAACTGTATCTTTTTCTCTGGCTGCTTCTAAGATTCTATCCTTATCTTTCATCTTGGGTAATGTAATTATGATGTGCCTGGGTGTGTGCTTCCTTGGGTCCAGCTTCTTTGGGACTCTCTGAGCTTCCTGGACTTCCTGAAAATCTATTTCCTTTGCCAGGTTGACGAAGTTCTTTTCCATGATGTTTTCATGTAAGTTTTCAATTTCTTGCTCTTCCTCTTCTCCTTCTGGCACCCCTATGATTCAGATGTTGGAATGTTTAAAGTTGTCACAGAGGTTCCCAAGCCTCTCCTTGATTTTTTTTTTTTTTTTTGAATTCTTGTTTCTTCATTCTGTTGTGGTTATCCTTCTGGTCCACACCGTTGATCTAAGTCCCGGTTTCCTTCCCTTCACTGTTGGTTCCCTGTACATTTTCCTTGATTTCACTTTTCATAGCCTTCACTTTTTCCTCTATATTGTGACCATAGTCAACCATTTCTGTGAGCATCCTGATTACCAGTGTTTTGAACAGTGCATCTGATAGGTTGGCTATCTCTTCATTGCTTAGTTGTATTTTTTTCTGGAGCTTTGATCTGTTCTTTCATTTTGGCCATAATTTTTTGTCTCGGGGTGACTGTTATATAGTAAGGGGTGGAGCCTTAGGTATTTGCCAGGGTGAGGCAACCCAGGTCGCTGTGTTGTGGTGTAGTATGTTGGGGAGGGGTCCGAGAGGGAACAATGGTGCTTGTTCAGCTCTCTGCCGGCTTTCAGTCACTTCTCTCACTACCCACAAGAAAATTGGGCCCTTCTGGAGCTGATTCCCAGGTAGGTGGGTTTGTGTACATTCTAGGACCTTGTGGTACTCTCCAACAAGCTCTCCTGTGAAGCTGGGGTTTCTCCTGCTGCCTCAACTCCCACAGGTTTTTTCAGTCAGAGGTTTTTGAGGCTTTATTTCCCTACACTGGAACCCAAAGTTGCATGGTCTGTCTCGCTCCCTAGTTGTTCCCCCTGGTTTATCCGTAGGCAAGTGTCGGACCACCTGCTCCTACAGCCACTGCCTTGCCTGCCCCAGTCCTCTAGCTGCCACCTTGCCCGGTATCCTCTCTGCCGCGGCTGCCTGTCTCTGCCCCTGCTGCTGATCTGGATGAATGTTTTTTCTTTAACTCTTTGATTGTTGGACTTCCATACAGTTTGATTTTCTATCACGTCTGATTGGTTTTTGTTTTTAAACTTGTTGTCCTTCTTTTGGTTGTGGGAGAAGGCGAAGTGTATCTACCTACACCTCTAGCTTGGCTGGAAGTCCTCCATTTTTTAAAAACTTTTATTCTTTTATCTTTTTTGTTAAATTTTTAAATCAAGCAGTTACTTAACTCTTTACAGAAAATTTCAAGCATATTCAAACAGTCTTGGACCTTCATTATTATGAATTACTTGACTTCAACATTGACTTCAACATTTTTATTCATTTATTCATCACTATTCACCCATTCCTTTCCCCTACTGGGATTAATTTGAGCAAGTCTTAGACATGATTTAAATGTCATACAATATTTGTATGTAAATATGTACTTTTACAGTATGTAGATATTTCTGAACGCCTTACTAATAGTTATTTCTCAGTGTCTGATTAACAGACACTGTCTTAAGTACTGTTAAGAAAGAGTTACAGTTTCATGATTGCACTTCTGAAAAATTAACAATAATATCTTATTGTCATTAAAAACTGAGTAAACTGACTTTCTAAAAAATTTTTTCTGACACTGAAAGATGCTCCAGGCTCATCTTGTAAGGCTCGTCTGCCTTAGTCATATTAAGCTATTTCTTCAAAGAGCCCTGGTTCCTTTAATTGGAGAATGGTATTAGAAGCCAAAATTTAGATGTGAGGTATGCTTCTAGGTTTTGTCAGCTGAAAGAAGATACATGTTTATATAATAACTCTGTGTGTATGTATATGTATATACCCATAAATATTTTTGTATGTAACCACTTGTATTTTAAGGTAAACATAAGTTCAAATACTGATGTCTCCAACTCGGATCCATTACTACATACATCATTCTTGCTTCTTTCCCTTGCATTTTTGTAACTTGGCACTCACCCAGTAAGGAACCTGCTGCTTACTATCAGCCATCCACTTGATTGTTCTGTTTCAGTATAACTTGTAGCCATTTCAGAATTGTTAATGTATGTCCCCCCAGCAAACACCGTTATCAACCAGAGTATAGTTTTGATATAGAACTCCTTTGCTTTCAGTCTTATAGACTCCATTCATTTCCAAAGTTACTGAGGTCAGCACTGTAATTCCCCTCACCCACTTCAGTGAAGTTGTTTCATACATGTGTAATACAGTTAAATGTTTGTCATATTCAACATTCCTTCCAAGGACCCTGACCGCCTAAAAAATTTAAAAAATTTTGTATGTGTTAAGGTTTACTCTTTGTGCTGTAAAGTTCAGTGGATTTTGACAAGTGCTCAATGTCTTTTATACTTTATCTACTTATCCCTCCCCTGACTGGCCCACTGGCAAACACTGATCTTTAGACTATCTCTATAGTTTTGCCTTTTAAAGAATGTTATGTTATTGAAATCATACAGCCTGTAGCTTTTTCATACTGACTTCTTTGATTTAGCAGTAGTCATTAAATATTCATCCATGTCTCTCATCAGATCTGCTGTCTCAGTTTCCTTATAGGTATTAAAGATGCTGAAGAAAAAAAAAAACAAAACTAGAGAAATTAATAAGAAAACGGGAAAAGTAGAAGGGGATAGCCAAGGGATTCATCTCATTAGGGATCAATATTTATTAAGAAATGGGATGACTATATTGGATATTGATGAGGTTGAAGCAAAGGTGTTAATGAGCACCATTGAAGGCTGAGTGTGCTAATGGGAGCCAGTGCTGGGTCCGCAACATGAAAGGGCCTAAACAAATCTATTTACACCACTTTGGAGGAATTGAAGAAGCTGAAAAGAAAAATGAAAATGGGAAAGAAAGGGACCTGGAATCACCTGGGACAGTGGTTCAGAAGATTAGTCAAGATGAAGATTGACAAAGTCCAGGGTCCTTTGTCTCTTTCCTCTTACCCCTCTGGGGACCTAAGGCTTTATGTATATGAGTGAGTAAAATGGTCCAGAGACTTTTCTGGACTCCTTGACACAGAAACTCATGTGCTTTGGTATCAAAACTTTTTGATGTTCTAATGGGGTCTACTTTTAGACTGAGACAATATAGAAATGCATTACTTGATGGGATTAAGTTCAGATGAAAACTGGAACATTTGAACAGGCTTTATGTGAATTGGTTGATCTCCTTAACCTAAATGTTTAAGGCTCCTATGCCATAGCTAGTATTGTGAATCCAAAACCACTTGAAGTCTTAATGGAGGCTACTGTTAGGAATGCAGGGCTTGATGGGATTATTGTCCCATGAAGGTAACAGAATTCCACCACCAGCAATATAACTGAAAACAACTTGAGAATTTAAAATTTCTTTTTCCTACTTGAAAAAATTTCTCTCTGAATGGTTATTCCATGAACTTGATAAACAGTTGGATATGTGAATATCATTTTATTTTTATTTTTAGGGATTCATTTAAGTATTATTTGTTACAGTAGAAGATTGGAAGCAACCCAAGCATCCAAGTAACATTTATTTTTCATAAGAATAGCATATTGTAGGGGATAAGGAAAGGGGTATGAATATAGATTTTGTTTAAATTTTTTAAATTTATTTTTTATTTCATTTTTTTCAAAAAGCAAACATATGCAGGATTGGGTGAAAGTAGGTTTATAGTTGTATGGGAAATAATAATACAAGAATAAACTCTGTGTTTCATGTATTCACAACTGTAAGCCTACTTTTTTCCCCCACTGTGCGTGTGTATTTACCTCCTGCAGCTTCTAAACATATACATTGTGTTTTTGCTATTATAAATAACACTTTAATAGCCTTGTTTTTTTGTATATGGATGATATATGCATAGAATTGTGATTTTGGATCAAAGGTTAAATGTACAAGTAATTTTCTAAGATATTTGAGCAGTAATTTTTATTTTTTAATTAAAAAATTAATTGTGAAGTGAACATTTCAGTGGCATTTAGTACATTTGCAGTGTTGTGCAACCACTATTGCTATCTAGTTCCAAAACATGTTCGTCACCCCCCAGTAAATCTCATACTCATTAAGTAGTCACTCTCCTTCTACCCCTCTCTAACCTTTGGAAACTACCAATCTGTTTTCTGTCTTCTATATGGATTTATGCATTTTTATAAAAATGGAATCATACAAATATGTGACCTTTTGTGTCTGCCCTTTTTTGCTTTTCATAATGTTTTTGAGGTTTATCCATATTGTCGCTTGTATTGGTAGTCTATTCCTTTTTAAAATTGAATAACATCCTATCATATATATATTCCATTCATGAAGACCAAATGAAATAATAGAAATGCTCACTGCAATACCTGGAATCAAGTAGGTATGCAGTAAATGTAAGTTACAACTTACAGTCCCCTAATTCTTAAGAATTATCAGTTAATTGTTCTTTTTTCCTAAGTTTTTGATTGTGGTAAAAATAATTATATAAAATTTACAATCTTAGCTACTTAAAATGTACAGTTTAGTAGCATTAATTATATCCATATTGTGTGCAATATCTTTAGACATTTTTTATTTGACAAAACTGAAACTATAATCACTGAACCAACTCCTTTTCCCTCTTCCCACAGCCCCTGTTGCTATGAGTTTGACTAATCTAGGTACTTCATATAAGTGGAATTATTTTTCTTCTTGTGACTGGCCTGTCTCACTTAGCATAGTATTCTCAAGGTTCATCTATGTTGTTGCCTATGACAGTCTTTCCTTTTTTTTTGAGGCCAAATGATATTCTATTATATGGATATATACTATAATATATTCATTCACCTGTTGATGGACATTTATTTAGGTTTCCACCTTGTAATTTGTGAATAATACTGCAGTGAACAACAGAATGTAAATATTTCTTTGAGATCCTTCCTTCAGTTATTCTGGATTTGTGTCCAGAAGTTTTAGTGAGTATTTAAGTTGTTACACTTTCACCTTCAGAATTTCTCTTTTTTCTTCCTTTATGTTCTACTCTTCATTGAGAGTCTGTACTTGGTTAGATAGGCTTTACCTATGGTTTTCAGTTTTCTTTAGCTCTTTGAGTGTATTTAAGACCGTTTAAAGTCTTTGTGTATTAAGTTTAATGCTTGGACTTCCTCAGGGATCATTTCTGTTAATATTGAATATTATTTTTTCTGGGAATGGGTGATACTCTCTTTACATGCCCATAAGTTTTTGTTGACAACTGGTCAGGTTGAATATTTTAATAAGCCAACACTAGAAATCATATTCTTAAGTCTTCTTAGGGTTTTTGTTACCTGCTGTATGCTACAGTTACTTGTTTTATAGTGACTCTTCTAAATTACTTTTGTAAAGTCTTTTTAATCATTTATTGTTTATGAAGGCAGTGTTACTTTGGCTTGTGTTTATGTACTCTTTTGTGCAGAGATGTTCTTGAATGCTAGAAGCCAGGAAACAGAGAGAGAGGGAGGGAGAGAGAGAGAGGAAGGTAGAGAAATAAAAAATAAATCTCACTCAAAATTTAAAGAAAACTCTTTTGCATATTGGCTCTGTGTTGAGGTTCTCCATCTTCTGAGCTTAGAAATCAGCCAGAGTTGGATGCTTCAGTTGCTCCTTCTTCCGAGCCTCGATCTTCTTAGGTCTCTTACTCAGAATGCATCCTGCCCTGGGCTTTTTTGTAGCTGTCTGAATTCTCCAGTATACATGTCCTTTTGAATTTTTAATTTTTGAAAGAAACTCTCTCCCCAGACATTTCTTTGAGTCTTTCCATATGTCTCAGCTATCATCTTTTAGCTGAGGGTGATTGTGGATTATTTGTTTGCTTTATGTTTTGAGCATTACCCAGTGCTTTTCTGACCTGTGTGAATTCCAGGTTAGGCAAACAAAGACAAGTACTTTGTGCCAGCCATTCAGATAAACCCAACACAGGTTAGGGTAGACAAACACAACTTGTGAATAAGGTCTCCACTGCCCTCTTTGCAACCCGAGACCAGTGTCTCAAACTGGGAATAAGGCCTGCTATCTTCAAGTCTTCAGGGAAGCTGGGGAAGGGCATTTGGAAAGTCCAGTCTTATTGATGATTGGAATGCAAAATGTACAGCAACTTCAGGACATGATTTAGTAGTTTCTTAGGAAATTAAACATGTACTCAATATATCACCCAACAGTCTCACTCCTGAGTATTTACCCTAGGGAAATGAAAACTTAAATTTTCACCAAAACATCCACATGAATGCTCATAGTAGCTTTATTTTAAGTAGGTAAAAACTGTAAAAACCAAAATGTCCTTCAATGAGTAAAGGACATTGAAGTAAAGGACTGGTACATCCATGGAATGGAATACCACTACTCAGAAGTAAAAAGTAATGAATTACTAACATATTTAATGATTTAGATGAATCTTAAAGACATTCTGCTGAGTGAAAGAAGCCAGTCTCAAACATTATTCTATTTATGTGACATTGTTAAAGACAAGACTGTGATGGACAACAGAACATTGTTTGCATGGTTATGGGTGGGTAGAGGGTGTGACTATAACTGGATAGTTCAAGGGAGTTTTTTAGGGGGAAGAAATTTGTATCCTGGTTGCATTGGTGTTTACACAAACTTGTGTTTTCAAACTCATAAACTGATACCAAAATAAAAATTAATTTTACTATATGATAATTAAAACAAACTAGTAGTTATGCCATTTATTTGTTAAAAACATTTAGATTATCTCCAGTTTTTAGTGAAAGAGAAATTCAAAGAAAGCATTGGCCCGCCATCTCAGTTTACTCTATTTGAATGGAAAAGCATTCTCAGAGGCCAGAGTAGTTCTTTGGCAATTCTGCTAACACGTGCTCAGAATTTTAATTCCAGTGAGGCTTGTGGGAGCCTCTGGAACCCAGTGAGTATTCAGATTTAGGTTTACATTGTCATACTCCCAGCTAATGGTTGTGCTGGATGGTCTCCCAATTAAAAGAGGTACGTATGGATGTGGGCTGCCAACAAGTGCTGGCTGCCAGTTATTGAAAGAACCTGCCACAATAAATAGAACAGAACGTCTTTCGCATGTTAATCAATCTCCATGCAACATGGCTTCCTTTCTATCTAGAAAAATGCAATTTGTAGCCTGTGTGGATGACTGGTGAATAAAAATTATAACATTTTTTATTTAATCTTTATTGTATTTTTTCCCATTACCATTTAGTACCTTTGTATCCCCCTCCCCCCAGCAATCACCATACCTCAGATTATTTTTTTCCTTTTCTCTTTGATTGGACCATTACTGAAAGATTTAATCATATCTCTGATATAACTTCTCAAAATCTGATATTGGAGAAACACAGGCCTTCTGTAAAGATGAATAAAGATTGTCTAAGACAGACATTAGAATCCAGTCTTCTCACACTGCACTGTCTCTTGTCAAATTCACCCTGCTTAACATCTTTCAGTTGTTCATGTGGTGGTAGAGACTCCAGCACCTCAAATCTCTGCTCAGCTCCACACTCCTATATATTCAATTATCTGCTGTCCATGTCTTCTTAAAGATGCAACAGTCGTGTCAAAATTATCAGATTTTAAAATAATATAATAATAGTTTATTCCTCTACCTCTGGTCTTTTTTTTTTTTTATACTTTATTTCAGTGAAAAAAAATCATCTGTTTCTCAAGCCAGGAACTAGGGAGTCATTCCTGACTCCTTGTTTTACTTCTCATGTAACTTTGCTCTACAGACCTTAATCCCCAGTATGCCTCATCATGGCTTATTCTTCATTCTCACTGACACTGATTAATGTCAGGCCACCATCGTACGTCACATGATTTTTACAATAGCCACAAAATTGGTTTTTCTTTCCCACTTAAATCCATTCTCTACACTGGAGTCAGAATAATATTTCTTTAATACAAACCTCAGTTTGTCAGTTCTTAAAATTTATTCATACTCCTGTCATTGAAGTAAAGTTCGTACTCGTTAGTATGCCCTGAGTAGTTGTTCATGATGTAGATTTACTTGTCTCTTCTCCTTTCATTTGAGCATTGTCTTCGGAGCTTGGGCTACTATAACAAAATACCATAGAATGAGTGGGTTAAACAATAGACATTTATTTCTCACAGTTCCGGAGGCTGGAAGTCCCAGATCAAGGTGTTGGCAGATTTTGTTCCTGGTGAGGGCCATACTCCTGGCTTGCAGACAGCTGCCTTCTCACTATCTTCATGTGGCAGGGAGAGAGATAGGGTGTGCCTTTGTTCTCTTTCTCTTCTTACAAGAACACTAATTCCATCATGGAATCCTCACCATCATGACCTTGTTTAAACCGAATTATCTACCAAAGGACCTATTTGCAGATATCTTCATATTGGGGGGTTAGGGCTTCAGCATATGAATTCAGCAGGAGTGGGGGTGGGGCACAGACATTCAATGCATAATAAATGTTAATGAGCTATTGCAGTTACTTGAATAGAGCAGGTTAACAAACTAGTATGTCCTGTAAGCCAAATTTGCCTAACCACCTGTTTTTTCATAGTCTACCAACCATGTTTTTTTTTACATTTCAAGTGGTTACACTTTAAATGGTTTTGTATATACCTACATGTTATACTTGATTTTGTCTGTATGCCTGCAGCATTTAAAGTATTTACTTCATTCCTTTAAATGTTTTGCCAATACACAGAATAGGTTATCATTTTTGAGTTCTTGCTCTTACCATACTGTTAATGGAGACTTCTCTTTCATGTTCTAGAGGCCACATTTGCTTTTTCTTTTGTTTGTCTCTGACTTACCAAACTTCGATCCCCATCCCATGTGCTGTCATGGTACTTGGGCAATTATCATACAATAAAGGAACTGTCTGAGTGGAAACAAATAGCCCTGAAAGTTTATGGTGACTTGGTTAAATTAATATTTTTTTAAGTAGAGTTCTGGGGTGTTATATGGTGAACCCCAATTCAACAGCAGACCACAAGGAAAATTGAAAGAGGTTTATGACAGGTCTGGAAAAAGTATTCAGCATATCTCAAAGGCCCCTACGAGTGCAGACAGAATGGTAGGACCTGGCGCATGTGCCTTTATTAGGGTCTGGCTGGAGTGTTTTGGGGTAATTGGGATAAGGCTGGGTGGGTCAATTTAAGCCAAAAAGGTTGGGGTTTTGGTGAGTTCATGGGAGTCTTATCCAAGGAGTGCCCAAGGAGAAGAGGCCCTGGGAGGTGTGAGACTGTTGCTCACATGGGCTACTGGGGATGGCATATGAGGAACCTCCATTTGCCTGTGACACTCCAGGGCTGTTGTCTAGGGCATGTGCTCATGGAGGGACTAATTTGAGCTCAAGGCCCCTGCAGGCTACTTGGCCGCACAGAATGGATGCCGAAGCAGTGGTATCATGGAACAGTTTAGTTAAAATCTCAACAAAAATAGGGATTGTCTTTACATGCTTATATCCTGTGCCCAGAATGGTCCCTTACATATAATGGTTTTTGTGTTAAGTTACTGAAAGTGTAGCTTTGGTTGTCATAAGAAGGGGCAGGATCAACTCCCCTCCCCCAAAATTTGTTTGGATGTCAAGACTGATGTTATCACACATGTACTAACAGGGTGTGAAAAGATTTACTAGTCAGATGACAGGATTTTCTGGGCAAATCATGGCAGGTACCCAAACCAGTACAGAATGGCTTGAGTGAAGGCAGGAGGGGCAGGTAGCTTTGGTTTTTATTGTTGTTAGGGGATGGCTGGGTTGAAGGTTCTCACAAGTAGGCTAGGTTTGTGTGATTGGAACTTCCCTGTTAATGCAAAGGTAAGTAGACTTCTACTAACATGGTTTTGCTTATTATAAAAGCACTAAGTCCATATTACAGAAAAATCAAAAAGGGTATAAAGAGCATAAACTCATATTATCTCCCATAGCAGAAAATTATAAAAATTTTTCTGGTTTATCATCTTCCAGATTAAATGTATTTCTGTTTTTTATCTTTTGCTTCCTTTTCTTCCTTCCTTCCTTCCTTCCTTCCTTCCTTTCTTCCTCCCTCCCTCCCTCCCTCCCTTCCTTCCTTCCTTCTGTCTTTTTTAAATATAGTTTTAAAAGATTTTATTTATTTATTTTTAGACAGCGGAAGGGAGGGAGAAAGAGGGAGAGAACCATCAATGTGTGGTTGCCTTTCGCATGCTCCCTAATGGGGACCTAGCCCACAACCTAGGCATGTACCCTAAACTGGGAATCGAACCAGTGACCTTTTGTTGGAGGCCAGTGCTCAATCCACTGAGCCACACCAGCAGGACTCGCTCTTTCTTTTTAAGAGAGAGAGGAAGGGAGCAAGAAAGAGAGTGGGGGAGAGAAACATTAATGTGTGAGAGAAACATCGATCAGTAGCCTGCTGCATGTGCCCTGGCTGGGGACCAAACCCACAACTCAGGCATGCTCCCTGACTAGGAATTAAACCCATGACCCTTCAATCTGTGGGATGACGCTTCCACCAACTAAGCCATACCAGCCAGGCCTCCTTCCAGATTTTTCCTATGTATATTATACAATGTTGTTTTTATTCATAGAACAGATAATTTTATGATAAGTAACAGGTAATATTAGAGACATTTTTTTCAGTTAACATCTAGGCCATTTCAGTGGAAGAAATTTATTTTTTCTTTTAAGATGAAAAACACTTCATGTTCATAGTGATATTTCCCACTTACATTCAGGAACATAGAGATTTTATTTATTTTCTTTGTTTTTTACATTTCAATTTCCTCTTTCCTAAGAAGAGAATCTATTTTTCAACGAATACCAATACAACTATTTTCATTTATACCCATGTGTACACAACCATCTCAGAATAACAACATTCGTACTGCCATCCATATTATAATTACTGAAAACAGTTTGAGAATTTTCCCCCTCCTTGAGATAGTTTCTGAGTGTTATGCCATCAACTTGATACACAATTAGATTCATTTATTTCAGTGTAGTTTTAGACTTACAAGGATTTATTGAAGCATGTTTTTAATAGCAGAGGGTTAGAAACAACCCAGTCAGTTTTCTCTCCAGTTAACATCTTTTCATGTCCACAAGTATATTGATTATTTTTAAAAGTAACATAATATTCTGTTGTATGATTATATCACATTTTCTGTTTAAATATTTTTTGATTATTGGGCTTTTTTGGCTGTTTCTACTTTTTTGCTATCTGAACAAAGCTGCATACTTTTACTCATAATTTTCTGCATTTGTTTATTTCTACAGCATGAATTCGTAGGAAGGAAAAAATTACCTTTTTAAAAAAGATTTTAGCTAAATTTTAAGACATTGGCCTCCAGAAAGTTTGTATGAATCTAACGCTATTTGGATATTAGATGAGTATTAGATTCCTCTCAACAGTGATAAGTCAGCTGGTGTTAGCATTCTTTCTTTCATCATATATATTGGCCATTTGTTTTATATTTATTTTGTGATCTCTCCATCATAGCCTTTGTTAATTTTTTTCATGTTCATCTTTCTTCCTGATTTTTAGGTAAACTATATTAAGGACAGCAAATTTTTCATGATTCCAAAGAGGTTTTATAAAATACCTCCTTCTTGTGCTAAGATTAATAATTATCCAGACCCCTGTCTGGTGTGGTTCAGTGGATTGAGCGCCGGCCTGCCAACCAAAGGGTCACCGATTAGATTCCCAGTCAGGGCATATGCCTGAGTTGCAGGCCAAGTCCCCAGTGGGAGATGCATGAGAGGCAACCACACACTGATGTTTCTTTCCCTCTCTTTCTCCCTCCCTTCCCCTCAGACTAAAAATAAATAAATAAAATCTTAAAAAAAAAGAAATCTTTCTCTTTAAAAAAAATTATCCAGAGCTTTTTTATAATTACAATTATTTTATTTCTCAGTGGATCCTGGAAGGAAGGTCCAGCAACACAACATTGAAAAGATTTGGATGGAATACCTGACTTAAAGAACAGTCTAATTTATTCATGTTATCTATAATTAAGTTGATATTCTTCTTCCATAAGTTTTTCAAGGCCATAATCTCTAAGTCACTTAAAAATTTGTGGATTTGTGATCTTATCATCTTACACTAAGGAAAGATCTTGCAGTATTGAATCAGTTCTTGGATTAGAAGAATCCACTAGTGGACTATAATTTTTTTTTATTTAGTTATTTAGATTTTAGAATAAGAGTATTTGAAAGCAAAACATTCTTTTTTTTTTTTTTTTGTCCTCATCCCAGGATATGTTTATTGATTAGAGAGAGAGGGGAGAGGGGAGGGGAGGGGAGGGGAGGGGAAGGGTGGGGTGGGGTGGGGAGGGGAGGGGAGGGGAGGGAGAAATTGATGTGAGAGAAAAACATTGATCAATTGCCTCCCCTATGTGCCCTGACCAGGGATTGAACCCACAACCTTTTGGTGTACAGGACAATACTCCGACTAACTGAGCCACCCAGCCAGGGTAAAACATTACCTTTTTAAGGATAGATGATCGCTAGCAAGATTGCAAATACAACAGAGGATGGGCTGCTAGTAGCAATTTGACTACTCCAAATGAATTAAAACAAACCTAGGAGTTAGTATTGGTACCATACTAAGGTTAGATAGGTAGGTTTGGCACAAGAAAGGAATGGAATAATCACATCATTAAAGGATTATTTTACATAAATTATCCAGTCCTTAGAGATAATAAAGCAAACCTCCCATACCAAATATGAATAAATTTTAGGAAGTCTTTTATTATCTTTGATTATTTGTGTTATTATATGTTTACATCCTGTTTTGGCCAGATTATTTAGGCTGTCTGTGCATTAAAGTCATCATATATAGCATGGGAGTTGTACTAGTCATGAAATCATAGGATTATGTTGAAAAATAAATGAATATTTGTAAAGTACTTAGAATGATATCTTACAGTTTGTAAGCTTTTCAAAATAAAAATTAAAATCTGGTGGGGAGGAATACTTTAGAGAAGAATGTTACAAATAGCTTAATCAGGTAAATCAGTTGAGTCTACTTTTTTATTTAAGAAGTTTTATCTGTAAAATCTGTTTTTACAACACAGACATTGAGTAAATTCAGATTATCACATAGCCATGTTTCTATTTAGAACTAATGATTACACGTATCCTTGAGCTAGATCATATAGCATTTTTACTGCTTTTGTTCATAGGATATTCTGAATAATCTTGAATCATGTGACCTTGAGGAGGATGACCTTATGCTGGATGTGGATCTGCCTGAGGATGCACCTCTTGAAAATGGTAAGTGGGGACAGTATTGAACCTTTAGAGGCATATAGTTGAGCTACTTGACTACAAACCAATTTGATATTTGTTATAGACTTCCTAATCTCAGTGGAGGAAGACTTTTTAGACTGAGAATCAAGCATAAGTGATGTTAAATAGGGTCATTGCAAATTTATGTAAATGTTTAAATCCTGATTTTGTAGGTCTTAGATGTTATCTGCATGATCCAATAATATTGTATACCTATACCATAAAATAAGTAAATAGGATTCGGCCTATTATCTTCTCCTACATATATACACAATTTTTCTCCCTTTTTCTCATTTTGATTCCAACAAGAAATACATTTGACTGATGCGGATCCTGGCCCCCAGGATCCTGGGTTGTGACTGCAATAGACCAATACACACGGACTACAGAAATCCTGTGGACAAAAAGGGATGGCATGGCCACTCTCTAAGTGAGAGAGGGCGAGAGGGCTAGAGAGAGCCCAAGAGAGATCTGACCCCTGCCTGCACAGGCTTTTATTGCTTTTCTGGACACATTACATTGAGGATGGTCCTCATTTACTATGCACAGGTTCACCACAGGTGATTACCTTTTATAGACAACAAAGGACAGAATACTGCTAATTACTTCAAAGAGAAGGATGTTACAGCTCAAGCAGGAAACTGGTCACACTTCCATACTTGGGTGGTTTAGCACAGACTTTAGGAAGATGAAGATAACTCAGTGAACATTTGCTGCCTCAATTCAGGGTGAGGCAGTTTTAGCAAAAGCAAGTCTCATAGCAGCCTAGGCACAATGCAGGCCTGATGCCCCACAGGAGAACCTATCTGTGGGCGGGGGTCCTGCCCGCCAACCTTACTCCCCACTGGCTTTTCCAAGTGAGGGCTGGTCCACATTTCACTACGCTTGGAACGGTTCCCCATATTTGACTTGTGAAATATCAGCTAAAAATTATTAAGTTGATAAATATTTTAAAAAGATAAATCTGGGAAAATCGTGACCTTCTGAATAAATCATTCTACCCTTTTTATGCTGAAATCCAGTCTGTCTTCCTCTGTGGACCCCAGTAACTTCTGGACTGGGGCTTTAGCTAATCCATAGGCAAAAGGGGCCTGGGTGCTCTTACCCCTACTGACATAGCATTTGTAGGATTTTCTATCTTAAGGACTGGTCAAGAACAAGAGACCAGCCTAGGAAAGCCTCTGGGATGGAGGATGAGATGGGGATACTCTTGGCGAGAGGAATGGCTCAGGAGATTCCCTGTTCGTCAGCATTTGCCTGGTCTGTCTGGCCTACCAGGGACCAGTGATGAACTGAAAAGGGTGGTGAAGTTCTTTTCATACATGATGCTAGAAAAATGCAAGGGTATTTCAGAGAGTGTAGCTGTTTGGTTTTTTAGTGCATTATTGAGGTACTAGGAACCTGTTACTGCTCACATTTTTCACATTGATCAGGCTTATTTTTGTATGTTTTGTGTATGTGTGTGCTGCCAGGATGCTCTGTAACAATCAATTTCAAAATCTCAATGACTTTCAAAATAGACATTTACATTTCTCATTCGAGGATCTGTGGATTAGCTGGGATGGCTAAGGCTGTGGGACTGAGTTCAGGTCTACTTGTTTTTCATTTTGAGAGCAGAACAAATTAGAGCAGGTTTCTCCCATGGCAGATGACAGAAGGACAACAGAATGAGCAGAAACATACATATATCATCTCTTAAAGTCTTTACTTGGAACTAGCACACTGTTAATTCTACACCAGTGGTACTGGGAGATATACACTATTCACAGTGATAAGTTCTGCAATAGAGGACATTAAATGTATAATTCTATTAAAGGAGGGAGTGGCAAGCTGATAACAGTATCTACTCTACCCCTGGGGTAGAGACTTGCACCTTGTGGTTCTGCTGTCACTTGGGATGCTCCAGCAACCAAAGCGGAGTTCCAGTCAACTGAAAGAAAAATCACAGCTAACACCCAAGATGGAGAACAGGGAAAACAACAGAAATCCCAGAATTAGAGTGACCGAAGGAGATGAAAATGAGAGCACTAGGGAGAGGCAGTTGCAGTACAATATTTTGTGGAGCTGTAAAAGAAGATTGCCCCACAGAATGGTTCAGAAGATCACAGAAAGAATAGCTGCTATTGAAATCTGAGTTAGTGGCCTGGAAGATCAAGTAGAAAAATATTGTAGAACACAGAGGAAAAACATAAAGTATTGAAAATTACAAGGGAAAAAATAATGAGACTTCGTGATTCAGGATATTTAATGTGAAGTTTTAAGGGCTGGTTGTGAGGGATTTACCTAATTGGTATAAATCACATCCTAAATAGTGCATTCAACTTTGACAGAATTATAACCACTTCTGGAAACCTCACCCCTTTCTGAGCTAAAACAGAAAGTAGAGATGGAGTGGGTCTTAGAGGCTGTCTCATCTTTAGAGTACAACAAGAAGTTATCCACATATCAGATAAAAGTAGAATCACAGGGAACTTAAAGTCTTTGAGGTTTTGGTTAGGACTTATGAAAAGTTTGAGGGAATCCCTGAGGTACATCTCACATATATTACAGATTTTCCTAGAAGGCTAACAAATACTATTTTAAGCTAGTGGATACTGAAGAAAGCAGAACATGCACCTAAAATATGTTGCCTTCAGAGGCACTAAAGATAAAGCAATATTTAAGATTAGTATTGCCAGTAAGTTGGGAATGACTAGTGTCTTTATAGCTCTGAGATCCTGAATAACACTACACCCACCCATGGAGTGTTTTTGATTGGGAGGATAGGAATGTTATGAGGACCAAACAGGGTTTAAGGAGTCCTCTAATATACTTTTGACTATTGTTTGGAGTTCCCTTTAGAATCTGGTTCTTGAGGCTATTGGGCAAATTTGGGTCAAGTTTTTGGATGGGTCACTCTGAACCTTGATGGGTTCAACTCACTAACTCTACAAATGTGGGTAGAATTTTTGCCAACAAGAAGACTGGTACCTCACTGAGATCTTCAATTTGGCCAAAAGTTTGCCATGGCTTCATAATGAATAGGTGACTCTTCTGTGATTCAAGGTAGAAACCATGAGAATATTTATCTGGCAATTGCATATGTGTAGTAAATCATTATCTACTAAGCCAGCATATGTGTAGCACAGAGGAGGCACAAATATTAGTTGAATGTTTCGTGGACTGTTATGGGCTAGGATTTGAGAACTGTTTGAGAGTTATTGGACTTATTCACACCTGAGTGGTTTGGTGACACAGGGGCAGTTTATGTAGAAGTAGTAGGTTGATATTGTAGTATCTGTATCAATAAAACATTTCAAGGTTGTCCTTAAATATTTAAATTATTTTTGAGTTTAAGGGTGAAACCAGAAATTGGGTACTTGGTTTCTTTTGTAGAACACTTTTATTCATCACCCATTTTACTTTTTCTATTTTATTTCTTAATGCAATATAGGACACTTTTTAAAAATATATATTTTAAAGGTTTTATTTATTTAATTTTAGAGGGGATGGGAGGGAGAAAGAGGGAAGGAAACATCAATGCGTGGTTGCCTCTCGAGCGCCTCCTACTGGGAACCTGGCCTGCAACACAGGCATGTACCCTGACTGGGAATTGAAGTAGTGACCCTTTGGTTGGCAGGCTGGTGTTCAATCTGCTGAGCCACACCAGCTGGGGCAGGACACTTATTTTTTGAATGCCCTGCTATTTATAGTATCTGTAAATGTGTTAAGAGATTCTTTCCTTCAGTGTTTAACTGAGTGTGGTGGAGGTATCTAGTTGCTATATGTGAAAGACTATATTCTGAGTCTTATTCTGCTTTTTTTTCTAAGGTTCTTTCCAAGCACTGGAAGTTTGTCAATGAAGCTATTTATGGTATTTCTGCTTTAAAATTTTTCACAGAAGAGCGAGGAGAAAGATAGGGTCACATCTCTTTCAGAATCTACTCCTGAATGTTATCTAAAGGTGTTAGTCGATCCTTGAAGGCTGCAGTGGATTTATCTTTACTTAGAGAGCTGAATCAGAGCCCAGTCTACGTTCATAGAAAATAATTTTGTTGAGAGCCTCTGAAAGGCCTTTTCTAACTTCTTTTGGGTTTTTTTGTGCAATTGAGTTCAGGACACCCTACCCCGAAATATGGCACCTTGGCATATTGAATATTTTAAGCTGAAAGAATTTAAGAAGATAGCAGGAGGGGAAAGTCACTTTGACCTGTTCCCCTCTTTTCCCTTCTTCCCTGAAACTGGTTATAAAATCCTCATGTGAGAGTTGCCCTCCCAATACATCCTTTTCTTTGAAGACAGAAGGATACCAAAGATAATCCTGAACAATAGGCCTTGCTAAGTATTCCCCTGTTTTCTACAATTACCCAATGCTCCTTAACCAGTCATGTTCTTTCGTGACTGTCCAGTATTCATCAAACATAGCATAAAAATACACAGGTCTAAAGGTTTCTTTGGATCTTTATTTCCTTACAAAGGTTCCATGTCATGTATTATATTAAATCTATTTCTATGTTTTTCTCTTGTTAATCTGTATCATCAGTTTAATTTTCAGGCCTTAAGAGGGTGGAGAAAAACTTTTTCCTCCTCTATACAATGTCATGGGTTCCTAAGTTATTAAGTTCTTCACACTGTGCTTTTTCCATTCTGTTTTTTTGCTCCTGGAGTTTCCTCTAATGTATGAGCTTAATGGTGTAGATCTGGGGGGCTCTGGATTATCAATTCCTTACACTGTTCTAAATTACTCTGCAAATTTCTAACGATCTTGTTTAGACCTTAGAAAGTATGTAGCCATGGCTCTCAGCTCAGAATGAGAACCAGGTTTTAAAAAAAATTCCTTAAGGGTTTTTAACCCCTCTTCTGAAGGAGGTTTAACTTTAATGGGTTTTTAGGTTTCTGGCCAGCTTTGGGGGAAAATGAACAAATCAGAGGGAGAGATTGTGCAGAGAGAAATCAAGGAGCATAGAATGAGGGAAGAATAATAGGAGAAAGAACTTTTGGTTTGAGTTACGATTCTGGAGGATGTAAAAGATAAATTGTTTTAATTCTTTTATATTTTTCTTTCTCCTTGATCAAGGAATCTCATAAGGAAACAATTTTGGAATCTGAATGTATTTTGGCAGACCATTAGGTATTTGAGATTTGTTCTAAAATGTCTCCTTAACTGAACAGTTTTGTGTGTCAACTGGTGGTTGTTGGTGTCAATTCAGTGCCAATGGGAATCCTCAATTTGTGGTATGATGAAGAAGGAAACTTTATTCAGTGCAAACAGTTCAACTGATTCACCACGCTGTAAAAACAGCACGGCTGTGGAACAACTCAGTTGTGATAGAATTGTCTAATAGAACAGTGCGGGGGCCAGGCAGCCCTGGGGCCAGGCCCCTCTCTGGCTACACAGCTTTGCTCTGCTCCTTGATGGGCTGTTCTGCCCTGCTCTGATGAGACATCTTCAGTTTTTCAGCTCAGCCAGGGAGACACAGTCTTCAGTCTTCAGTGGAAAGGGAAAGGATGCTCCCCAAGCCAGAGGAAGCTGTCTTATATGTACAGAGTCCCCACCCTCGGTTTTTGATTGGTCCGTCCTCATGCAAATTAGGACTAAATCTTCAGTTTGATTGGTCCCAAAGGCACTGTCTTGATTGGTCAGACTAGAGCTGCTCTGATTGCCCAGAGATTTACAGCTCTGATTGGATGGGGAAAACCTCAATCCTATTGGTTCAAATATGATTCTAGGAACTCCTTTATATGGGCAGTCCCAGATGGTGGAAACCCAGTGCAGGTAGGCAGTTTAAAGCAGAGGCAGGCAGTTCAGCCCAGGCTTCTCTGTGAATTATAGTTTGTGTGAGAGACCCCTGTGTAAAAATGGTTGCTAGGCTCTGTTTTTCAAAATTTGAGCTCAGTTAGGCACAAGGAGCACTTCTTAGTAGGTGTCTTATTTATTTTTTCAAGCTTCACAGTTATATCAAAAGCATAGTTGTATTGCATTATTCTCTTGCTCAGGAACTTCTGATAGTCACTCATTGCCTATGGATTAAAACCTAGCGTTTGGCACATTCACAGTATATAATATTCAGACTTGTGAAATTTCTATCATGTGTCCATTCTTATATGTGCTGTTTCCTCTACTCACTCTGGTTTTAAACTTTTCTGAGTTGAAAAAGATGTCTACCTCCTGAATTCCACCCACCAAGTTATGGTGCCTATTAAATCTCATTTATTTATGTTATTTTTTTCTAAGGCCGCATTTTTGCTAAACTTATTATTGAGGTATAGTCCTATGAGGTTAGTAGTATTGTCCTTGACCACTTTCTAATTACCATACTTTCTTTTAGAAATTTATATTTTTGAGTACTGATTATATTTAGTAATAGCAAGGTTCATGGTTTTGTTTTGTTTTTTCCTTTTTACACAGGTTTTTCCACTTTCAAGCCAAATTTCAGTTAAAACCTTTCCTGATCAAATTTTAAAACATCCTGCAGAGCACATTTTTTAAGGCTTTGTGATGTATAATTTCTTCCCATTATCTTCATAGCCAATTGTTAGTCAACATACGAAAATATTACTATCTGTGTCTTCCATTACCTTCTTAGGACAGGCTACCAGAAAGATAACCTAGGTAACTTTTGGTCTCATGTTTTGTTCCTTTATCAAATTAGAAGAAATGTATATGATGAGTGTTAGACATAGGCGTCCGTCCCCACATGCCATACCTGTCAGTTAGCTGTGTTAGATCTTCTTTACCTCCTCAGAGGGTTTAAGTCCCGGTATTATCTCTCTGTCTCCTACTTACAGTAAAAAAAAAAAAAAAAAACCCAAAACCCCCTATGTACCAAAATGTGTTGCCTTTTACATTGGAGCTGGAAACCTCCTTCCAAAAGGCCTTTTATTCACCACTTGTAAACTTACAGCTAGGGCCAAATCTGCTGTGTATAGATAGTTTTGGTCAGCATATTGGGTTAAAACTTTTCAAACCAGGATGCTTTTAGGTTTGCCCCATCATTTCCTATGATATCACACATTCAGAAGGATTTATTTCCTTTCATAGTCTTCTTTGTCTTGTTTCTTTATTGGAAGAAACTAGAAACTAGTTTCTACAAACTAGAAACTGTGGAAACTAGCTTTGATTTATCTCCATTTTGTAATTTTATTTGCTATCATTTTCCTTCTATATTATTTCTTTAACTCTGTTTAAGAACTCAGCCTTTTCTCAGAAACTACCATTGAAGTTACTTCACTTTATCTTCTTAGTCACATTTTAAAGTATATAAACACATGACTGATGGGTGCCTTAGGTAGAAGTATAGCAGGGCCCTTCCTACAGATTCTTGGAGCAGTCATATCTCTTGAGAAGTAAGCCCCTCTTTCTCATTTCTACTAGTCATCTTTTGTGGTCATGACAAATGTTTGTTTCTAGTACTTACTTGTCATTATGCCCAGGTTTATTCATATTTCAATAAAGGTACTTTAATTTAAAGGCCATGTTTGGTACCAACAACCTTTAGTAAACAGAAAAACCTCACGTCCATTTTTGCATTGTAATTTCCCACAGTATTTAATCTTATCTTCTGACCTGTTTGCCTGGGTTGTTTGCTTCTTGTTACTCTGTGCACTGTGTTGATGATGTGCTAATTACATATCAGATGTTGTTATAGAATTTCTTGTGTGGGGAGTGACTTGAATTTTATTTGCCCTATTTGAGAAAACTGTGAACTCAGAACATTTAAAATTAGGTATATATTATCCCTCAGCTGAATAGAGTTCCTTAAACTAACATTAATATTTTAATGCCATGTAGAAATACTTAAGGAACTTAACCTAAAGTCTATGAGTGTGATATGAATGTAAATTAAACACAGTTTTAAGCCTTCATAAGGTTATTTTTAGATTTATTTTTCTTTTGCAATTTCATTTTCTACTAATGATTTTTTTTTTTTTTTTTGCATCATGGTCACCATGCTTTTATTTATCTTCAGGCTGGTTTTCTACAATTGAATTTTAAAAAACAGATTTCAATTTATCTCAATAAGAAATTGTTTGAAATAATTTCCAATGTAAGGCTTCTTTTAATTTTTTCCCTTAAAAAAGTCATTTTAAAAACTATAAAACATACAGTTTTTTCCCAAAATTGATCCCTCTGATGAATTTAAACAAAATTTCAGTGTCTTTTAAAACCTTATTTGAATTGTGCATTTAGAAGAAATATATTACAGTGAGTTCAGTGTACATGAGAATGAACATCTATACTTTAAGTGCATTATCTTTGGAGTATGAAAGTTTGTTTTTCATCTGGTATACTGTAATGAAACACTCTGTATTTCAGATTCAAATTTTAGGTTAAGTGAAAACTATCACTTAAATAATGAGGTATTTTTTTTTTTTTTAATAAGGGATTACATTGATATTTAAAGCTTTTTTATCACAAGGATTTCTGAACATGCATGATTTGAACTTTCTTGTGTAATAATTGTCAAACTACAGAATCCTTTCCTGTTCCTAGCTTGGATTAGTGTTGAGTTGTATTTTTAGTAACAGTCCTAACTCAGTAGCTATGTAAGCACTGGGCGAAGATGGAGTCACAGGGTAAACTGGGCTGGCTTCCCACAGGGAGGGCTGGGAATCCAGCAGGAAGGAAGGCCTGTTTGTCAGTGCCTTGTGTGCAGCTATGTCCGAGTAGGCAGCAGGCAACACAATGTCTCCCTTGTACAAAGTAACTCTCTTAGCGAGTGCTCAGATATGTGAGGAAAAAGTGTTTGGGTAAGTGAAGGAGAGACTTGGGGTATTTCAGAGAGATTCTTTTCGTGTTTTTGTGGCATTTGGATTTCAGGGAGTGTACTATTTGTTGCTGCAAAGTACTGGCTTTGTTTTCAGTGGCATTTTAAACTTACTGAACAAGCTTTACTGCAGGCAGATCGAAGCGTGTTTCTAAAACTGTGAGCTTAATTAAAAATATGATTTGTTTGTGATGAAAAGCTAATTTGTGCTTCTTGAAATCAGGGAAAATTAATTGTGACATTCACTTTTAGGAATGAATTCTCTACTAGACTTAAAATCTACTTATTTTCATTCTGAAGTCAGAATCAACTAGTGATAATGATGAAAACCACTTAAAACTGATTACTGGTATTTAAAATGTATAATGTTGACTTCAAATATAATTTGCTTGTTTTAAAACTGAGGCCATTAATTATTATTTTAAGTGACTGTGATATGAAGGTTTTAATAATTTTCTTCAGTTCAAATGATGTAAAGTTCAGTTTTTACCAAAGAACTGGTTATTTTTCTTCTGGAAATTTTGATTTTGTGATTAGCTAACATAAATGATTGATATTTTTCAGAATATTTTATAATTTCAGCAGCATTTAATGATCAAACTATAAATAATTAGTTTTTAAAGAGTATGTACATATTTATACTGTTTGCTTTTGAATCTGCCTAGTGGAGCATGACAATATGAATCGCTTTGATCGATCAGACAGAAATGTTCGGCAGTCTCAGGAAGGATTTTGGAAAAGGCCACCCCAGAGGTGGGGTGGACAGGAACATTACCACCTCAGCCATCCTGACCGCTATCATCACCATGGAAAAAGTGACTTGAGCAGGTGAGTCTAATTTTCTATCTTCTGATTAATTTCGAGTCATAATTTCCCCTTTACCCCCCCCCTTTTTTTTTGGCCTGGTTTTCAATGGGCATCAAAAAACATAGCAAGTTAAATGTGGTAGTATTTAGAATAGCATGTCTAATTTTTTCTTTTGGCTCAAATCTTTTTTTGTTAACTTTATCATAAATATAAATATTTTATTTATGTCTGCTATTTTGACTTTAAGTTTTGGTGTGATTTTCTAGTTCTCATTTGGGAATGATTAAATGTTGGCTTTGTTGAAGTTTGTTGTTTCTTGAATAATGTAAAATTAGTGCTGAGTAATTTCTTTGGCATATATAAATTCAAGTTTAAAAATTTCTCAAGTACTGTGGAAAACAAAAGAAGGTACTGTGCAGTGCTAGAATTCTGTTCCTTTCAAAGCATAGCATAGTAGTCTTTAATTTGATTAGACCTTATGTACAATGTGGCTGTGTAGTCATTCAGGCCTGGGATCAATCCCTGGCCTGGCACATATTAGTTTTGTGAGTTTAGGTGATTTATTTAAACCCTCTCTACTTCAGTTTATCATTTGTGGAATATAGTTTGTAATAGCTTTTCCTCACTGGTTAAGGATCGAGTGCCTGGAGCACTGTAGGTGTTAATTTCTTTTTCCTTTTCACTCTCTGTTGTGTTCCACTGGGGACTTGAGGTTATTTTGGAGCTAATTTACAATACAAGTAATAAAATTGGGAAAAGAAGTTGTGGAAGGGAAACACATGGCCTCATCTAACTCTTGAAGTAAGAAAAAAATTTTGGCTATAACATTCCTTGCAGCAAAAGCAAAGAATAAAACTTGATCTATAATGAGAGTTACAGAGTACATAAAATAAAGGGCACATTTCTCCTGAAAAGATTGCCTTTTATGAGACAGAAACCTAAAAAAGATTGGTTTGTATGCATTCTTATAAGGAAAATGCCTTGTGATATAATGGGCAGGTCTCAGACAGCTTCCCATAGTAGAAATAATCATAAATTCCTTAAGTTCATTTCTTACTTACGTTCTTCAGTAAGCTGCAGAGAACTTTAGTCCAAGTGAGAAAAGGTGGTTCTACAGTGTGTCTTGAAATGATGTTGTCCAACTAAAAATCCTTCTATTGGTATAATTTGATACAATAATAAAATTTAGAAGATTTAAAAGAATGCATGCAGTACATATCCTCTCAGGCATTATTTTGGCTGTTCTGTTTTTCATACCTGGGCTTTTGATAAGGAGTGGATGTCAGAGAGTTGGTATTATCACACAAGAATCTACTGTAAACATAGTCTTCATCTGAAGATTTTACTTCCCACATCTTTGATGGTTGGTATATAAGCACGTAAATTTAAGGCTCGATTATGAAAATTTAGAAGTCTAACTAAAATGTGAACCATTGCTTATACTTCAGATAAGATTTCTTCAACCATTTCACAAATATTCACTGAGAACGTATATGTTGAACTCTGCTCAATTCTCAAGCTGGGATAAATTTGTATATTGCGTGAGAGCTGTGGAATGGTAATAGCTTCTTGAAGCATTGTTTTGAAGATGATAAAAAGAATTATGCAATGTGTGGGCTCAGTTGGAATCATTGCAATTATTGGTTAGCTAGAATATTCATGTGCCTCTTCCATCCCATAAAAAGATGAGTAGCAGGTACTTCCTGCTGACAGGGTGTTGAGTCTGTGCAGTGACAGATTGTTGATAGTTATAGTGCAGTATTAGTGTAGGGCAGTGATATCTACAGGACTGTAGAAGCAAGCAGCAACTGGTTGTCTTCTGGGATAATGGTGTATAAAGGAAGTTACTATTGAACTGATAATTATGACTGTAAAGATTGCAGAGGAGTGGTTTCTGTAGAAGGATGAGTATTCAGATGAAAAAAAAAATAACGTGCAAAACCATTTATGAAATAGTGTGGCATTTTCAAAGAACTACTCAACATTTAGAATTGGATTGCTAGGTCATTTGTAGGAATGAATAGGTGTGATTTCTAACTATAGATAGCAAAACTATGCATTAAAAGATAAAGGGTAGCAAATTTCATCTTAAAGTGACACACTATTAATCAGATTGTACAAAATGAAACAGATTACCTGGAGGTAGTAATCTCTGTCCCTGGGAATGATCAAACTGAAGCTGATTAGTTTATCTGTCAGAAAAGTTAAGCCACATTTTCCAAAAACTATTTCCTGGATGTCAGTAGGTGCAGATATCTCTGATCAGATGAGTGTGGGAATGAACAAATTAAATAAAGTTAAACGAGTTTTTTAATAGACTCCACAGTGCCTTTAATGTATATAGTATTATGATTTTGCACAAGGTGGTAAAAGATAGAATATGTAGCCATTTCCCAAAACATATGACCACAAATCTCCTACACAGATATTTTGAAGGACTAGCGATTTGTGGATCATCCACATTGGTAATTCTTAATGAAGAGAGAGAAATGCAGAGCATTCTTGGGAGTTTCTAATATGACTCATTTAGTGCAGAATTTCCCAACATGGGCTGTGGTATACCATTTTGTCATGAATAGTTAAGTTAATCAGGGCATTTGGAGTTTGGGACATCTAGCTCCCCTAGAACTAGATGGGTGGTAGAGAGAGATTCCTTGTGCAAGACAACCCTTACTCCAGCATACCTTAAAACTATCATTTTCTCTCTATGCCTTGATGTAAAAAAGGTTTGGATGCATTAACCCCAGATCATTTTTAATATTACATGTATAAAAGTTCCTCTTTCCATTCTGTGATTTCTTGGGTATTAGTTCCCTGTCCTGTCTGTCCTTCAGTTCCCAACATTGTCATAATTATAGGATTATGTCTTATCCGTAACTCAGGGGACTGGTGGTTCAGAAACACTGATCTACTTCCTCTAGACAGATCCTCAATTTATGAAAGAGTTGTGTTCTTTTAAACGCTTTGTCAGTTGAAAATACCATAAGTCAAAAATGCATTTAATACACCTAACCTACCTAACCATCGTAGCTTAGCTTAGCCTCCCTTAAAGGTGCTTAGAACACTTACATTAGCCTTCAGTTTGACAGAATCACCTAACACAATGAATACACTACAGAGTATTGGTTGTTGACCCTCGTGATCACGTGGCTGACTGGAATTGTGGCTTGCTGCTGCTGCCCAGCATCATGAGAGAGTATTGTACCACATACTGCTAGTCCAGGAAAAGATCAAAATTCAAAATTCTCAGTACAATTTCTACTGAATATATATCACTTTCACTCCATCATAAATTTGAAAAATTGTGATTAGAACCGTCCTAAGTCAGGGAACTGTATTTCTGTCATAATACTGTGCTCTCTTTACACTTGGCCTATTTTTTCACTCCTCTGTTCGTCCAGACCTTCCTTTTTCCCTATACTTCCTATTGTGCTGTATAGAATTCTCTCAGATCTTAACAAACTCACACATTGACCTCTTTTTCTACATTTTCTGATTGAAATTGAAACCTCTTTCCCAAATCTACTGATTCCCCAGTAGCATTCTTAAAATGAATTCTTATTTTTTAATTTACTTTAGTACTTTAGTGTTTAGTGGTGGGGTCTTGTGTTTACTTCTCATTGCCACTTCTAAGTGAATTACTATTCAGTCTCTTTCCTTTGACCCTTAGGGTATGTGGCTGTATCAGCTCCTCCTTACTGGTCCATAACTCTAGCTCACAAACATCTTAGCCTTTGACTCACTTTCCCTCTTCATAGTAAGCTTTGCCACAATCCTGAGTGCTTCTAATGTTCATATGCATGGCTCATATAACCCTCTGGCTCATTAGTTCCTTAGGCTTTTCTATATACGAGATCATGCCATCTGAGAGTAGAAGTAGTTATACTTTTTTCTTTCCAATCTGGATACTTTTCTTTTTTTCTCTCCAGCCTAATTGCTATGGCTAGAACCTCCAGTAGGATGTTGAATAGGAGTGGTGAGAGCAGCCATCTGTGTCTTGTGTCTCACATGAAAATCAAAGCATTCAGTCTTTTGTTGTTAAATATGACGTTAGCTGTGGGTTTTTCATAGATACTCTATCAGGTTGGGGAAGTTCCCTTCTATTCATTCTTTGTTGAATGTTTTTATTATGAAAGGGTGTTGGAGTTTGTCAAACGCAATTTGTGTCTGTTAAAATAATTTCTCCTTCATTCTCTTAATTTATTGTATGACATTGATAGTAACCTTGCATTTCTCATATAAATCCTACTTAGTCATGGTATATAATCCTTTTATATGTTGCTGGATTCAGTTTGTTAGTATTTTGTTGAGAATTTTTATGTAGACATAATAAATATTGATCTTTTGTTTTCTTGAGATGTTTTTGTGTGGTTTTGGTGTTATGATCACATAGATTGAATTGGTAAGTGTTTATTTTATTTCTGTTTTTAGAAGAATTTGTAGAAGATTTTTATTAATTCTTCACTGAATGTTTTGTAGAATTCACCAGTGAAGAGGTTTGGGCCTGGGCAGTTCTTTGTGGCAAGTTTTTTGGTTAGTAGTTTCATCTCCACATATGTCTTATAGATATCTTTTAGGTTTTGTTAGTTTGTAGTGCTGTTCAAGTCTTCTATTTCCTTGCTGACCTTCTTCCCAGTTCTGTCCATTAATGCGAAGGAGGTATCAAATTCTCTAAGTTCAATATGTCTTACAAGGAAGGTCTGATAGGAACAAACTCTCAGTTTTTGTCTGCAAGGGAATGTTTTAATTTCTCTTAGTTTCTTTTTTTAATTTTTAATTGAATTTATTGGGGTTACATTGGTTAATAAAATTACATAGGTAACATCTGTACAATTCTTTTTAATTTCTCTTAGTTTTGAAGGATAGTTTTACTGGATATTAAATTCTTGTTTGATGGTCTTTCTTTTAACATTTCAGCTCCTTTGCTTTCTGATGAAAAATCAGCTGTTAATTTTATTGACTATGTCTTCTACATAATAGTTTACTTTTTTCTTTCTGCATTCAGAATTCTCACTTTTTCTTTGGCTTTAAACTTGTAACTATGATAGGTCTCTTTTTTAGTTTATCATATCTTAGAGTTTGTTG
Source organism: Desmodus rotundus (assembly GCF_022682495.2). Taxonomy (NCBI): domain Eukaryota; kingdom Metazoa; phylum Chordata; class Mammalia; order Chiroptera; family Phyllostomidae; genus Desmodus; species Desmodus rotundus. The sequence continues at coordinate 62,205,334 of NC_071390.1, forward strand.
AGCTAATGATTATGAGCTAATGCCTTGAACCAATAAGTATTCTAGCCTTTGCCAAGGAGCTCTTTATGTGTGTATGTTTTGGGAAATCTTCAGCAACCTGGTAAGCAATTTGTAGTTCTGCCTTTACCTTCATTTCCTGCTTGCTCAGAGGCTCAAGGTAGCCAAAGGTGCACACATCCATATGCATGTGCCCAAGAATACATTAGAGCATTTCAAAACCTCCTGTGGATGTCTCATTCCTCAGGTTTTCCTTAGTAGACATTTTTTGGTTATCTTGTTTGTCCCAGTTGGTGTCATTGTCTCAGACAACTGGGATTTTAAATAATTGTCACTGATTTTTTAATTTTTTTAACAAATACACAAGAGATAAGGCTGTTTCCACGGAATGAATTCCTAATCAGGTCAAGTACAACTGCTGAGAATGGGCATTTTCTAGGGAGGTACCGGTTAAGGTCAAATAGTAACAGTTGTCTGGAAATGGTGTTTTTTGAGTTTCAAACACAGTTTACCTCCCAGCCCACCAGCCCACCCCCTAGTGATTGCTGAATTTCATAGCTGCCATGCTTGTAAGACTTGTTTTTCAAGCTACCACAGAACTAGTGAGGTAAGTATGGCAGTAGAATAAATTAAAATGCCATAGAGCTTGTTGGCCTCACCAAGGTTCAGCTGTTTGTTTGGTTTTTTTTTAATAAGTGCTCCTTCATTGTTGCAAGTATTAGGTTGATTTACAGAGTTCTGAAAAAGTTGATTTTGACTAATTTGCCAATGTTCTCAGTGCTTTTATGGAAGAGTGAATTTTTGGAGATATTTATTCTGCCATTCCAGAAGTACTTCCTTTTCATTCTGTCATTTTTCCCCTTTGTTTTAATTAATAGACTTCATTTTTATAGCAGCTCTAGGTTTACAAAAATATTAAGCGTAAAGTACTCCCTCACCTTCTTTTATACACAGTTTCTCTTATTATCAACATCTTGCATTCGTTGTTACAACTGATGAGTCAATATTGACACATTATTATTAACTAACATTCATAGGTTACACTGGGATTCATTCTATGTGTGTACATGCATTCTATGTCTGTAGGCTTTGACAAATGTATAAAGGCATGTATCTACCATTACTGTGTCATACAAACTAATTTCACTGCCCTTGAAATCCTATGTCCTCCAGCTATTCATCCCTTCCTCTTCCCCAGCCTCACCACCCTTGGCAATACTGCTGTCAAACACTAATCTTTTTATCATCTCTGTAGCTTTGCATTGTCCAGAATGCCATATAGCTGGAAATGGACAGTATGTAGCCTTTTCAAATTGGATGTTTTCACTTAGCAATATGCATTTATGGTTACTCCCTATCTTTTCATGAGTTGATAGCTTCTTTCTTTTTACCTCTATATAACAGTCCATTGTATGGATGTACTGCAATTTGTTTGTCCATCTACTAAAGGACCTCTTAACTGCTTCCAAAATTGGCAATAATGAATAAAGCTGCTCTAAACACTTGTGTGCATAAGTTTTCAACTCCTTTTGGTAAAAACAAGAAGCACAATTGCTGGACAACATAGTAAATGTTTAGTTTGGTAAGAAACTTCTAAAGTGTCTTACAAAGCGGCTGTACGTTTTTCTTCCAACAGTGAATGAGAGCTGCTATTGCTACACATCCTCCTCAGAATTTGGTTTTGTGTTTTGCATTTTAACCATTCTGATAGGTGTGAAGTTATATCTCATTGTTTTTATTTGCATTTACCTAATGATATATAATGTTGAGTTTTTCTTATATGTTTATTTGCTACCTGTACATTTTGTTTAGTTAGATGTCTGTTTATATTTGCTAATTTTTAAATTGGCTTGTTTTTTTCCTTGTTGAATTTTAAGAGTTCCTTCTATATTTTATTTTTTAATTATAAATTATTGATTACAGTTGTCTTGATTTTTACCCCTTTGTCCCCCTCCACTCAGCACCCCCCACTCTCTCAGGCAATCCGTGGGTCATGCGTACAAGTTCTTTGGCTACTCTAATTCCTGTACTGTATTTATATCCCCTTGGCTATTCTGTAACTACCTATTTCTACTTCCTTTTTAAAAATTTTTTTAAAGAGATTTTCTTTATTTATTTTCAGAGAGGAAGGGAGGGAGAAAGAAGAGGGAGAGAAACATCAGTATGTGATTTCCTCTTGTGCACCTCCTACTGAGGAACTGGCCCACAACCCAGGCATGTGTTCTGACTGGGAATCGAACCAGTGACTCTTTAGTTCACAGTCTGGTGCTGAACCCACTGAGCTACACCAGCTAGGGCTTATTTGTACTTCTTAATCCCCTCACCTCTTTACCCATTCCTCCAAACCCTCCTCCCATCTAGTAGCCATCAAAACACTCTCTGTATCCATGATTCTGTCTCTGTTCTTGTTTGCTCAGTTTGTTTTTTTACATTCAATTGTTGATATGTATTTATTGCCATTTTTTTGTTCATATTTTTGATCTTTTTCTTAAATAAACCCCTTTAACATTTCATCTAAGGATGGTTTGGTGATGATGACCTCCTTTAGTTTTTTCCTGTCTGGGAAGCTCTTTACCTGCCCTTCAATTCTAAATGATAGCTTTGCTGGATAGAGTAATCTAGGTTGTGGGTCCATGCTTTTCATGACTTGGAATACTTCTTGCCAGTCCCTTCTAGCCTGCAAATTTCTTTTGAGAAATCAGCTGACGGTCTTATGGCAACTCCCCTGTAGGTAACTAACTGCTATTCTGTTGCTGCTTTTAAGATACTCTCTTTATCTTTAACCTTTGTCTTTTTAATTATGATGTGTCTTGGAATGGGCCTCTTTGCATCCATCTTGTTTGGGACTCCCTGTGCTTCCTGGATTTGATGTCTATTTCCTTCACCAAATTAGGGAAGTCTTTTTTCATTATTTTTTCAAATAGATTTTCAGTTTCTCGCTCTTCCTCTTCCCTTTCTGGCACCCCTATGATGTGAATGTCGGGCCTCTTTGAAGTTGTCCCAGAGTCTGCCTACACTATACTTGTTTATTCGGGTTCACTTTTTCTTGTTCTGACTGGTTGTTTTTTTCTTCCTTATGTTTCAAATCATTGATTTGATTCTCAGCTTCATCCACTCTACTGTCATTTCCCTGTAAATTGTTCTTTATTTCAGTTAGTGTATCCTTTGTTTCTGACAGGATCTTTTTTTATGCTGCTGAGATCCTCACTCAGTTCCTTGAGCATCCCTATAACTAGTATTTTGAACTCGGCATCTGATAGATTGCTTATCTCCATTTTCTTTAGCTCTTTTTCTGGAGTTTTGATTTGACCTTTCATTTGGGCCATGCTTCTTTGTCTCCTCATTTTGACAGCCTCCCTGTGTTTGTTTCTATATATTAGGTAGAGCTGCTTTGACTCCGTGTCTTGGTAGTGTGGCCTAATGTAGTAGGTGTCCTGTAGGGTGCAGTAGCTGGCACAGCCTCCCCTATCACCCAAGTTGGGTAGTTGAGGTGCTCCCCTCATGTAGGCTGAGTACACCCTCCTATGTAGTTGAGTCTTGGTTGCTGTTGGCAGATCAATGGGAGGGATTTACCTAGGCCAGTCAGGTTCAAGAATTGCCTTTGACCACTTACCACCAATTTCCAGCCTCCATGGAGGATCACCTGTGCAGCGGCAGGGAGGTGGTGTTCCCACATGGGCTGTAGCTGGCCCTGGGGTTTCCCAGGTGGCGCAGGCCAAACTCAGTCCCCACTTGTGTTTTGCCTGGGGATACCCCAGATGAGCCATAAAGCAATCTGAGATGGCTGCTGCTTGTGCCGGGCTAGGAGATTCCTAGGTGAAACCAAGCTGTGAATATAGGCGGGCTGCTGCTAGTGCCACATTTGGGACTCACTGTAGCCAGCTGTTGCTTGTTTGAGCGGATTTAGGAAATTGTGAAGCATGAGCCAAGACCAGTCATTCATATGGAAAAGCAGCTTGGGTGGCCTGTAAGTTGGATGGGGCAGAGTTTCTGGGGATTTCCAAGGTGGGTCAAACAGTGTTAGACAGGTTGATGGAGTCTCACATATCACACTAGCTTGCTGGCTCTGTGGTTCTGTTGGGGGGAGGATTTGGAAAAGGGACAGTGGCCTCTGCTCACCTTGATGCCAGACGCTTCAGCCACTGGTACCTTTCAAGCTTCTACTGTGGTGCTTGACCTCAGAGGGAGTGAGTCTAAGTAGGGAGTCCATGGGTGGTTTCTTTAAGAGGAACTGCTTGGGACTCTAGCAGTTTCTTCCACCGACTCAGTCCACTCTGGTTTTTGTAGCCAGAAGTTGTGGGAACATCTCCTCCTGTCCCTGGAATCCTGGGCTGAGGGGCCTGGTGTGGAGTTGGGACTCCTTGTTTCCGAGATATCCCTCCCAAATTTTTATCCACCATACGTGGGTATGGGACCAGCCCATTCCACTTCTGGGCCCCTCCTATCAGTCTGGATGGATATGGTTTCTTCCGTAGTAGTCAGACTTCTATTCAGCTTGATTTCTGATGGTTCTGAATGATGGTTTTTCTATATATTAGTTGTAATTTTGATATGGTTGAGTGAAAAAGCAAGCCATGTCTGCCTACACTACCATGTTGACCAGAAGTTCTGAGTTCCTTTTATATGTTAGATACCAGTCCTTTATCGGATATGTATTTTACAAATTTTTCCTCTCAGTCTGTGGCTTGTCTTTTCATTGTCTTTATGTTGTTTTTCACAGAGCAAACATTTTTGCAGTCCAACTTGTCATTTTTTCTTTCATGGATTATACTTTTTGTTTGGTATCTAAAAACTTATTGCAAAACCCATGCTCACCTGAGTTTTTTCCTTTGATACCTTGTAGTTTTGCATTTTACATTTAGGTCTTTGATCTTAGTTAGTTTTTGTGAAATGTATATAGGGCCTTTTTTTTTTTTTTTTTTTTTTTTTGTACATGAATGTCCAATTGTCCTAGTATGTTTGTAGAAAAGATTGTCCTCTCGCTTTTGAATTGTCTTTGCTCTTTGTCAGGGATCATTTAGCTCTATGTGGATGGGTGTATTTCTGGACACTATTCTGGTTTATTGATCTGTCTATTCTTTAGTCAATACTACACTCTCTTGAGTACTGTGACTTTATATGGTAAGTCTGAAAGTCAGATAGAGTCAGTATTCTGGCTTTATTCTTCAATATTTTGTTGATTATTCTGGGTGTTTTGCCTGTTCATATAAACTTTAAAGTCACTTTGTTGATATTCATAAAATAACTTGTTGGGATTTTGATTGAAGTTGTGTTGAATCAAGCCTTTAAGAAATATTAACATGAACATATAAATATACACATTTAAGTATACAATTTTTATTTTTGGTGAGAAAAGAAACAGTAAAGGTTCTGTGAAGTCAAATTGTGACTCAGTAAATAAATGAAGAAAAAGACCTTCCTTTTTCCCTTGTAAAATCTCTCTCTCTCTCTGTCTCTCTCTCTCTCTCTCTCTCTCTCTCTCTCTCTCTTTCCCTCCCTGCCCCCCTCCCTCCCTCCCTCTCATATACACACACATATATCTCCACTTGCCAGTGTAACCCATGATCACGAACCTTCAGCACAAAATCACACATCTTAGTAATCTAGAAGCTTGAACAGAAGTAGAGAAGTATGTAGATATAGCCACCTAATTTTAGGAGATTCCTTTAAAACTATAAGTAATTATGCAGCAATGTGGTTGTTAGATGTTTTGGTTGAATATCAGGTGCTGATACTGTATATGGATTACATTTTAATGGGTTAAAAAAGGCTGACATCTTAAAGATTTCTTTCTGTGGTTAGTCTGATTTTTTTTCTTATTGATTTTATTGGCTGTATTCATAGAACAGTGTTAAATAATATTGGTGATTGTGGGTATTTCTTTCTCATGCCTCTGTAACCACTGAACTCACTTTTGCCTTCACTTATACATACATTGGTTAAGTTCCTCATATCTACTTCCCACCTGGCCTATAATTGTCCACATAGACCTCAAAGGCACATTTGTGGCCTTTGCTAACACACTGCTGGCTTACCTGTGTATTCAGCAAAGCAGCTTGCAGTGTCTTGTTGCTTTCACTATATAACTTCTCTACTAGAAACCCATGATTGTTAAAATTTGTATAAAAATACAAATTTGTGTATGTCACCTTAATAGGAGGTATCTAGTAATCCCTGTTTTGTCTCATGTTTATTTTTTCACCTTCTTTGTCTTCATCCCTGGATTTGTATTTTTACTTGCACTCTTAGAACGTGGTTTTACCTGCCGTTACAATTCAATGGCTCAGGTTCTCTCCTGAGAACTTCATTATCTTCTCACAGTGTGAAATTTCAAATTCTCTGTCTTATTCCTCCCCCCCTCCTGTTTTAATAGTGCCATTGTATTTTATGAAAATAACCTCTACTATATATTTGCTTTCTGTTCCATTTTTGTCTTCTTCTCCCTCTTGGTTTTCTCAATTATGCCCTTTTTTTTTTTTTCCAGCAGACTTCAAATGGTCCTTTTAGTGAAGTGTTATGTTACATCGAACTTACTGTCAGATTGTTTAGTAATGATTTAGGTATATGTGTATGAAGCATACCGTGTCAATGTTTACCAATTGGGGAATGTAGCTTAAGGGTGTATGGCAGTATATTATTCTTTTCACATTTATGTTAGAAAAAATTTCCAACATAAAGAGGTTGGAAAATATTGATAATAACAATACAATAGAAATTGGTTTTTATTTAACATTTACTATATGTCAGCCATTGTTCCGAGCACTTTAACATATTTAATCCATAAACCTACCTAATGAAGTGAGTACTCTGATTATCCTCATTTTATAGATCAGTAAAATGAAGCACAGATAAAGTAACTTACACCATGAGTTATATATATAGTAAATGACAGAGCTAGTATTTGAGCTCAGATAATCTGTGTAGGTAATATAAAAATGAGTAAGTTGTAGCCCTGTTTTCAAAGGGCTTACAGTCTAATTAGTGTGGGGGAGCCGCCACAGATAATAAGTCTACCAAGACATGATGTTCTTGGGGAGGAAAGGTGGCCGATCTCTCAAAGGAGAAGGGTCAGGATCCTTTTCCTCAATGGGCTTTTATTGGGTTCAGTTTGCACAGGAATACAGGTAAAGCTCATCAATCATTGTCAGGCAGTAAGGATCAAACAATAGATAACATACAAAGAACTCTGAGGGCTTACTCTGAGTCAGGGTCAGTTAGCTAAAGGTCTATAAAACTTTGGGAAACAAATGCATTTCATGCTTGGAACCTTATCAGAAAATTGAGGGCATTCTTAGCAAAGCAGGTTTCACAGGATTTTATGCATTCTTTCTTAGGCCTGATCTCCTCAGGGAACCCACCCTTTTCAGCCCAGGGCTGTACCCACCTCTGTCAATTGTTTCAGGCTTATGTCAGGCAGGGGAAGTAAGGTAGCCAAGAGATTAGGAGACTTCTTGCAGACAGAATGAGGACTCAGACTATGTCAAAGCCGAGGGGTGAAGGTCCATCACCCTCTTTTTCTATAGTCCCCAGGTCCTTCCCTGAGGTCCCCTTCATGACTGTGCCTGTCTTAGGTCATCCCTCCTTTGAGGAATCTTACCCGTCATTGGCTAATTGGTCAGGCTCGGGGCCAAACAGGGTAAAGTAAAGTAGGCAGAGGTGGTGCCCCTGCCAGGGAGATAATCTTTGTCTCCTTAGTGACTTACGGTCCCCAGGTCTCTCACTCAGCCTTATCCATGGGGGTTTACAGCTTCTGAAACCAAGCAGGGCGGTTCCTAACATAATTAGAGGTGGTATATACACAAATTTATCAGGAAGAACTTTTGGAAGAAGGGCATTTCAGTACTAGGGGAAGTTATAAGTTTAGTTTGCATCTTGTGGTGGAAGTATTTAAAATGCAGCCTAAGGCGTATGAACCTTATTTGGTAGGTAGTGGAGAACACTGAGAGTTAAAGAAACTATGGCCCCAAAATAATAGCATTTTCAATAGCTAGTTACTGTCAGCCAGGAATTAAACCTAAATTCTAAACCAGAGCTGTTTAACACTGCTGTGGTTCTTCTAGATGCCAATTTTTTACCCAGATGCCAATATTTTACCCATGTATTTAGTTAATGATCAAGACTTGTTGACTATATCTTTGAAATGTTTTTAATTCATTAGTTCCTTGAATGTAGTTCATGTGTATGTCAACCTAATATAAGCCCTTAGTCCATACCAGATTCTAATGCTGTAGACAGTAGACTAGTTTCCTTCAGTCTCTTCCCTTTCTAATTTTTCTTTTACTTGGTAAACTAAAAATTAAACTTTAACTCAATTGTTAACTGGGAATTTTTAATGTGACTGCTTCCAGATTTTAAAGTATTGCTTTTTAACGTCATGACTAAAGAATTTTAGAATCTCAGAGACAGAAACTTAAAAAAAAACCTGGTGGTTAAAATCAATGCTCTTTACTCATTCAGTGAAAACAATAGCAACAAAAACAAACAAAAACCCAACTGTCTCTGATCGAGAGAAAAATACACAGTTTGTCTTCATGGAGTTTCTAATTTGGTATGGTGACAACCGAACACAATACACAGTAGAGGGCTGTATAGGGACACTTATGGAAGTACCAGGCCCTGTTTTGAGGGATTAAGGAAGGTTTCCTAGAGGAAATGCCAACTTACTTAAGATGAAGAGGAGTTAATCATTTTCCAGATTGTGTGCAGTGGAGGACAGGATGGGTGGACTGGCCAAAAGTCCAGAGAGGTTGAGGACATGGTTTTGGAGATGAGGGAGATTATAGCATGTTTTGGCAGTCTCAGGTAATTTGCTATGGATTAAGATGTCAGTCTGAGGGAGGCAGATGTTTTAAGAGATAAAGTTGAAGAATAAATTGGATTCAGGATCTCTCTGGCCTCATAAGCCATATTTAAGAGTCTCCTTGTCCCTGAAAAATCATGCTTACACTTTGTCATTACTTTTCTTTTTCTAGAAAGCTTTTGCATTTCATTTCAGTCACTCAAATCTCATACTTTAAAGTTCATCCCAAAGTTCTTTCCCACCCAAGAAAATTTCCCAAAGTATGTCAGCTTTTTTCTCTGAAAACATGACTCATTATCTCTGCTATTTATTTGCCAGGTGATTCTATATTTTTGTTTTACTATTTTGTTAACTTTTTATTACTATATATTTTTCGTCACTCTGTGATTGTCAGTCATGGATGGTAAATGTGTACTAATTCATAGATCAGTATTTGAAATTTAATAATGCAACCATATTTGAAGGAATAAAAATAGAGCAGAATTTATGTGAATGAATTAAGGTCTTACCTTTGGATCAGCAATTTAAAAGATCTTAAAAATCTTTTGTGGGGATTAAAAGAAAAATCAGGCCTGAAGTAGTTTCAGACAAAAATAATATTGTGAAAACAAATCTTATATTGAATATTTGAAATTTAGAGATTTGGGAGTATTTGTTTAAATCTACAAAATTTAGTAGAAATCCAATATGGTTGTTTTTCAATATGTTGAAATTTAATGCATTATGACTTTGCAGATTTAATGCATCATGGATTTAACTTTAATAGTGATAAAATGTAGCCATGATATTGGAGAGACTATTTTTTCAGCATGTTCTTGTCTTAAGAACCATGTGAAATTATGTGTAATGTGAATACAGTAATTTTAAATTGTTGTAGTTATAACTTCTGGTTAAAACATTTTGTTTTCCATGTCTATGAACCACATTATCCCTAGTGTTGAATGTTCAAACAAAAAAGTTCTAAATTATTCAGAATTTATGTTGTATGAAACTAAGGGAGCCTTAAAATTTTTTAGAGTAGATTTATTAAAAATTTAGTTTAAGATTAGGAAGCAAAATTTATAAAACCTTGTTTAATCTTTGTTGGAAAAGATGGTTTATCAACAATGTAAAAACAAAAGAATAAGCGTTCATCAGTATTGTCTGCTGGAACTTTCAAGGAATAGGAATCCGGCAGTATGTCAAAACTGAGTATTAATATAGGTGGCATATTTGTGGGGCTTAAAAACAATGTGATGTTTGAGAGGCCAATTAAGTCAAAAGATGAAAAGCAGACAGACAGTGCAAAAAGAAAAATGAATAATTTTTTCCAGGCAAGGCCTTTCCCCAGAGTTTTTTGTTTCTATTCAAGTTCTGAGGAATAAAGTTCATGTATAAAATACACAAAAAGGAGTACAGAAGATAATTCTACTAGTGACAACTAGAACTGATTGTACTGATTGTCTAGTTGGAAACAAATTCGGTGTCCAAGGTGAGTAAAAGTCAGTCTTTGTGATAATGATAAATGAATTGTAGTAATCATTGCAATAATTTAATTATCTTTATTTCTTTCTGAAATTGTGTTGTATATCTTTTACTTCCAAATTCTTCTCCTGCCCTTCCAGAGGCTCTCCCTACAGAGAATCTCCTTTGGGTCATTTTGAAAGCTATGGAGGGACCCCCTTTTTCCAGGCTCAGAAGATGTTTGTAGATGTACCTGAAAATACAGTGATACTGGATGAGATGACCCTCCGGCACATGGTCCAGGATTGTACTGCCGTAAAAACTCAGTTGCTCAAACTGAAACGTCTGCTGCATCAGGTGAGTACATAATGAACATTTTCCGCTATGATATTTTGAGTTTCAAGACGGATTGACATTACTTTAAAAAAAATTAATTGGGTTTTAATTTCCATTTAGATTTCTGTAAAAATAATGCTTATAAATAATACATAACAGAAATTTTAATGGGAGGAAAAAAACATGGGATTTTGACTCATGGTCTCAATGCAGTCCCCAATATTTATGAGCTGTGTAATACTGGGTAAGCCAATCTCTCTGCTTAGGTTTCCTCACTTTTATAGTACCTACATTTTAAGTTTATTGTGGTTGTAAATTGAGAGAGAGAATACCTGAAACATAGTAGGCATTCAGTTATCGGTGATTGCTACTATAAATTCAGCTAAGTGGAAAATAAGAAACAGCAGTTTTTACTTACATAACCATATAATTGCAATTTTCTTTGAAACCTTCAATTTAATCTTTCTCAGTCTTATTTTTTTATTGGAGAAAATCTAGACTCATGGCAGTGATGTGACTTGTTAAACGATACAGGGTATGCTGATGGTTGAATCTGGCTCCTGATTCTGGTTTTTTTTTTTTACTTATAAAAAAGATGATTTTTTAAAGTATTTTTTATTGATTATGCTATTATAGTTTTCCCAATTTCCCCCCCTTATTCACTCCTCCACCCTGCCCCCCAACCCTCCAGCATTCCCCCCTCCTTAGTTTATGTCCATGGGTTGTACATATAAGTTCTTTGAGTCCTCTGTTTCCTATACCATTTTTTATCATTCCCTATCTATTTTATGCCTACTAATTATGCTTCTTCTTCCCTGTAACTTTTCCCCCCTATTCCTCCCTTTCCCCTCCACACTGAACTCCCTCTGTGTGATGTCCATTTCTCTGATTCTGTTCCTGTTCTGGTTGTGTGCTTAGTTTTTGTTTTCATTGTTCTTCTTTTAGGTTCATTTGTTAATAGTTGTGAGTTTGTTGTCATTTTACTGTTCATATTTTTACTTTTCTTTTCTTAGATAAGTTCCTTTAATGTTTCATATAATAATGGGTTGGTGATGGTGAACTCCTTTAACTTGACCTTATCTGGGAAGCACTTTATCTGCCCTATCATTCCAAATGAAAGCTTTGCCGGATAGAGTAATCTTGGAAGTAGGTCCTTGCCTTTCATGACTTGGAATACTTCTTTCCAGCCTCTTCTCTCCTGTAAGGTTTCTTTTGAGAAATAAGCTGATAGCCTTATGGGAACTTTGTAGGTAACTGTCTCCTTTTCTTTTGCTGCTTTTAGGATTTTCTCTTTCTGTTTGAGCTTGGGTAACTTAATGATGATGTGCCTTGGTGTGTTCCTCTTTGGGTCCAACTTCTTTGCTTCCAACCTCTGAGCTTCCTGGACTTCATAGAAGTCTATTTCCTTTGACAGATTGGGGAAGTTTTCCTTCATTATTTTTTCAAATAAGTTTTCAACTTCTTGCTGTTGTTTTCCTACTGGCACCCCTATGATTTGGATGTTGGAATGTTTAAAGTTCTCCTGGAGGTTCCTAAGCCTCTCCTTATTTTTTTTAATTTTTGTTTCTTCATTCTGTTCCAGTTGGATGTTTATGTGTTCCTTTTGTTCCAAATCATTGCTTTGAGGCCTGATTTCCTTCCTGATTATTGGCTCCCTGATTATTTTGCTTTATTTCATTTTAGGTATCTCATTTGTTTTTTAATTTTTTTGACCAAGCTCAATCAGTTTTGTTAGCATTTTGATTACTAGGGCTTTAAATTCTCCATCAGATATGTTGGCAATCTCCTCATCTCTTAGTTCTGAGGTTTTGCTGTGTTCTTTCGTTTGGGCCATATTTCTTTGTCTTGGTGCACTTGATAAGTTGTAAGGGGCAGGGCCTTAGGTATTCACCTAGGAAAGGCAACCCTCTTTGCAGTGCTTCCTGTGGGGGAGGGGCCAGAGAGGGAACAATGCAGCTTGCCTCGTGGTCTCCATCACACTTTCTAAGAGACTCTTCTGTCAGACTGGAAGTGTCTCCCATTGCGGTAACCCCAGCCTTAGCCCACAGTCAGCTCTGAGTCTCAGTTTTCCCCTTAAGTCAGTCCCTCCTGTGTAGCTCTGCCGAGCTTGGCAGTCAGCCCCGCACCCCAGATATCTCACCACGGTTTTTCTGATTCAGCCGCAGGGGTCCACCTTACCAGTCTGGTTGTTCTGGTTGATCTTTTCTTTAATTCCTTGCCAGAGGGTTGTCGGAGTTCCATGCAGTTTGATTTTCTGGCACTTTTGGTTGTTTATTGATTTTAGATTGGTTGTTTTCCTACTCTTGGTTGTGTGAGGAAGTGCAGGGTTTCTACCTACACCTCCATCTTGGCCGGAACTCTGGCTTCTGATTCAATAGTACTGTTTTTGTTTGAACATATAACACTTACAGACAAGGTCAGATGCATAGCAGAAAACTAAAGAATAAAATGCTAATTTTAAAATGATATTTTTTGTTTAGTTTTAAATCTATATTCGTCTTTTGTAGACTAGCCAAATTTAGCTTAAATTATTGTTGAGAAAGAACATTCTGGCCTTTTTGCTCAACTTACTTTCTCATCTTCCTCAGTGTTGTATGTTCAGGCTAATTATGAGTAGGGACTAAGTTTTAGAATTTTTGGAGATGATAAAAATCAAACTTATGATATATCTCAGAAATGAAATATGGGTCTCCTGTATCAGGAATGATGATTCATGTAAATATTCTGTTAAAGTCGTATTACTTAGTTTGGGTTTTTCTGGACTACTGTTCCCCATGCTTCTGGATACAACTTTTCTGTGGTAAGACTGGGAACAAGAAAGCAGAGGATCCTTTTTGGATATGTGATTCTTTGACTCTTGTCAAGGCAGAAAGGATTTCCTGTTTAAAGTATACAGTCATACAGCTTACAGTTTAGTTTAACTATAATAGGAGATAGACTAATTTATAGTATTTCTCTGCTTACCTGTCTAGGGAGAAGATTTTCTGATCAGGAGCTTCAGAGTCAAAGGGAGGAAGAGGTGGAAAGGGTGGGAAATAGCTAAAATATATTCAATATCTTCGTTGAGTCAATCATTGGTCTAGCTATACCTCATACCCCCTTTTGTACCTGGGTTTATTGTCCTGAAACACGAAGCATGATTAAATGTCATGCTACTAAGTCCAGGCCACCTCTGGTAATGAGAAAAGTAGTATAATTCAGGAGAGAATAGGTGTATAAGTACCATAAGAATAGAAAACTGTTTTTCCAGATACTTCCTGAAAAACTGAATCTCCTAATGCCTTTTTGTCATTATAACCTCTGAAATTTTACGTAGTATACACCGATCAAATTGACTTTTTGTTTATGCAGTGACAGCAAAATTATGAGAAGAAAATTGTGAAATCTTTTTAGGGCATCCTTAAAGTTTCCCAGAATGCTAATAAGATGTTAAAAGCTGAGAGAGTCCACGATTTCATATAACTGCCTCTTAATTTTTCCCTTTTAATATAATTAAATTTTAAAAAGCTTATTGTGATACATATACATGGTTTAAAATTTTTCTTAATGGAAAAAATAGTATTCCCGTCCCTCTCTCCACTTCAGTCAGCCTTTTAGCATCTGAACAGGTTACTGTCTGAAGGTTCTTTAGAGCTGTCCTGCACGGACTTTCTTTTGTTATATCCTGGGATTGGGTCCTCTTATTTTCTGGATAACGTATCTTTTTTTCCCCGGGTTTTCTCCCTCATTTTTCTAGAGTATATCCTTAATTTACTTCCTAAGAGAGGTCAAATGGTTGTTTTGTTTTTTCACTCCATTCCTGAAAATCTCTTTCATCTATTCTCATTTCATTGATATTTATAGTTTGGCTGGGATGGAACTGAGTTTTCCCTTAAATATGAATGTATTGCTTTTCTAGGATCCAGTTTACTTACTGAGAAAAGTTTACTACATTCTGATCCATTTTACATTGTATTTTGCCTGTTTTTAATTTCTCTGGGAGATTTTTTTAATCTTTTATTTCTGATATTTTAATCTTTTTCCTGCCATTCTGAAGTTCATAAGGATATGCTGGGATTTGAGTTTCATTGTACTTGTTTGTTTTCCAATTAATGTATGGGTAATTATTGGACTCTTTTGAGGAATCACGTAGTGTGAAATTATGTCATTTCTATGGTTTCTTGTTTTGCCCTGTTTTTTTTTTTCCCCTGTATCTTTCTGGTATTCTTCATAATCACAAACTAAATCATAGAACTGAATTGTTTCTCAGTCTTTTATTTTTTTCTGTCATATTTTCCATTTCTTTGGGCTGGATTATGTTTTCTAGTATATTTATTCAACTTTATATTCCAGCTCTTTCTGTTGAATACTTATTTTGGCAACGGTATTCTCAATGTCCAAGAACTCTTTATTGTATTCCATCCTTATTCATATCATTCAATTCTTGTTCTGTCAGTAACTGCATTAAGCAGAATGGTTTTGTTATGTTTTGTTAAGATTTCTCGGGTTCCCTGAATTATCTCTCTTTCTGAATGGTTATTTTGTTCATTATATTTATTTTGTTTTCCTTTCTCTTAGAATCTTTCTTCAAATATATAAAATAATTCTTTGTTGCTTATTAATATTTAAAAGTGAAGAACTAAAAAGTTCCTCTGTACAGGAGCTGGCTTATAATCCAGCTGGTTTTATTTTAAATCCATCACTGTAAAATAAACAGTGATGGATGGATGTCAGTGGATCCTTAGTATCCACACTAAGTGGGAGATTTTTCCTTCTGAGGTTATTGTAGTTTCTCCAGAGAAGAACCCTGATATTTTTTCTTAGAAGAGAGGCAGAAGACTGGGAGTCGGTTCTTGCCTTATATAGACTTCCAGTCAATTTCCACACCTTTTTACCCTGACAGGTCATGTGCTTACCTTTTTTCTGTATTTAACATTTTGGCCCTCTTTGGGGTTTTACAGAGCATATTTTGTTCATATTTTTTATATATACACACTTTAGTTATGTCTTATTCCAGTCCTGCTAAAATCACTAAGTTTCTGTTTTTAGTCCTGATAAATCACTTCCTAAGTTTATATTTTTGAAAAATTTTTTTACAATCGTTTTAGTAGAGATTTAAGAGAAAGAGAAGATAAACATGTCTCTAATCAAAAACCCTCCCCTTTTTAGAATAAACAGAAAAATTTTATAAAAATTACTATAGTTGTGCAAATGCTTCCTTATGAAGCTTCACTGGGTGACAGCTCAAAATTTGATCTAATCATTGCACATTCTTAGTATGTCACTGGAAAAGGACCAGGACTGAGGCAGGTCTGTCTCAGCACAGTCTGGAATGTGTGGGTTCTTGACTTTGTGCAGGAAAGATTTCACAACATAAGTCCAGGTGATTTTGATAGTATGTTCATTAAAGCTGGGAACAGTGAAATAAAGGAAAGGCTTAAGATAGAAGAGGCAAGATCACAGGAACAGTAGTGAGCCTATGCGGAGCTGCCTTGGCCTATTGGAAATGTGAGGAGAGTCAAGCCTAAACAAGGCTGCCTTGGCCCTTTAGAAGGTAAGTCACGGAGGAAGAATAAGAGAGCCAGCTGGGCTGGGTGGACTCAGGAAACAAGTTACAGAGGCAAAAGGAGGGCTCTTGGGGACACGTTCAGGAGGTTAGCCTGGGATGAGCTGCGGTGGCCCACTGCTTCCCTGGTTGCAAGTCTCCAGGGAACCTTTATTTAGAGTTAGAAGAAAGACAGCAAAGATACATGCCTGAGGAAAGAAGTAGGGTGGCGAGATACAGGCATGCTCAAGGGGGAGCCTGCATTGGGTCCTTGGTCTTGAGGGTTTTTATCTGTGTTTAGGGGAGGAATTTTAGGAGAGGTCTCAATTGGAATATTCATCAGCTTTCCAGGTATGTCTTTTAATATAGGGGTCCCCAACCAGGCCGCACAGGAGGACATGAGCAGCAGGCAAGCAAACAAAGCTTCACCTGCATTACTGCCTGCACTCTGCCTCCTGTTCCCCCTACCCTCCCCTGTCTGTGGAAAAACTATCTTCCATGAAACCAGTCCCTAGTGCCAAGAAGGTTGGGGACTATTGCTTTAATATGCTGATTTGTCAAAATGAGCAGATCAGAGTCAGGGTCATTTTCTGGTCAGTTTTACCTTAAAGAATATCACCAAAGATGGACTGGACCAAGGCAGATCTGCCCCAGCAGTCTGGAATGTGTAAACTATTTGCTCTAACTGTCCTTGGTTAGGGAAGATAAGACTTTGTGATTTATTATCTGGCTGTAAATTGCCAGCCAGTCTTTAACTATCTGTCTTAGTTTTCCTCATTCCATTTGTCAAAAAATCCTCCTAGCATCTTACTATATGCCTCATTTGTATACTGGATTTACCATTAGAGATGGGGTTTTGCACTCATTTGCAAACATAAGATCTTAAATAAGCACTAGCAACCAGTGTCATCTTGGAGCTATGCATAAAAGATTGGAATTATAGTGAGGAGTCACCTTTATTTCAGTGACACGTGAAGCTCTTTAAGACATAACTGAATAATAGCTCAGAAAGAAGTATGTCCATAGAGAAAGAGGTGTTACATAATCTCCTGTGTTCTCTGACTTTGTTACTCTCTCCTCTAAGTGGTGTACCCCAAGGCAATGATCCTTAAACTCAGACAGAATTCTTTTCCTTGATTTCTTTTAGCAAAGTTTAATTAGATTATTTTCCTTATAAGATTGAATTAAATTTATATAAGGAAATGAAAGGGAAATGATTAATGAAAATATAAAGAGCATAAAAATAATTGTTTTAGCTTGATTCTTATTGGAAGCAACAGAATTTTATAGTGCTTTTGAAAACTTTACATATAACTATATAAAATTTGTATTACCTAGTACTCAATAAATGTATTCTAAATTGATTTTAATCAATTTTCCAAGTACCTTACCTGCCTTAGTTGCTGGTTACCTCTTAATCCAGTGGTCTGTCATTGTTATCTTTATTTTCCTGATTTCCAGGACCCAGTCAAGAAGCCCTGCTTATTAAGAACAGATGAGAAGCTACCTTTACATTTTCCTAGACTTCCCCTTAATGTCTATTACCAGTTTGAAGGAACTGCCTTTGGAATTAGTCTGGGTTCTCCAGAGAAAAAGAACAGAGAGAGAGAGACAGATAGCAAGAGTAAGTTTGTGTATGTGGAGAAATTTATTATAAGGAATTGGCTCACATGATTATAGATGTTGAGAAATCCCAAGATCCTCAGTCAGCAAGCTGAAAACCCAGGACAGTGGGGGGGTATAGTTCCAGTCTGAGTCTGAAGGCCTGAGAACCAGGAGAGCCAGTGGTATAAATTCCAGTATGAGTTTGAGTCCAAAGGCAGCTGATCAGTGCCCCAACTTGAAACAGACAGAGAGTGAATTCTCCCTTACTCCATCTTTGCTTCTCTTCAGGCCTTCAATGGATTGGATGAGGCCCACCTATATTGGGGACGCATTTTGTAAGTCCACGGAGAGTAGTTTTGGCAGAAGCATTATGAGCCGGGAAGCAAATCCATATTCAGTGTAAGTGTCTGTTTCAGTAAGGACAAAATGCTGCCCTTCCCATGATGGAAGTAGTACAGTATAATTAGCCTACCACCAGGTACCTGATCAGCCTTATTGGGGGCTCTGCTGATCTCTGCATCTGTCAGGTTAGTTGCTAAGCAATGGCTGTAGCCAGGTCAGCCATATTGGCGATTCCATGCATAACCTCTACCCTGACACCTTTGCTGTTTTGTTTGTGAGCCTATTGGGTGATGACAGGGGTTGCTAGGGAAAGAGGCTGATTAGTATCCATAGAATGACTCATCCTATCCAATTGATTATTAAAATCCTTTGCTGAGGTCACTCTTTGATGAGCATTCACATGAGACACAAATATCTTCATATTTTTTGCGTATTTAGAGAAATCTATACACATAGCTCTTTCTCTAATTTCCTTGTCATCAATTTTTCAGTCATGTTTCATCTAGCTTCCTGACTATTCAGTCAAACCATTGACCACAGCTATTTTTCCTTCAAGCAAAGTGAACAAACAACCAGATGCACTGCCTAAAGTTTCGCTCACTGGGAGGGTTTCCTTTCACTGCTATTTCTCTGGGTGTCTCAGAAAGAGACTATAGTACTGTAGCTCTCCACTTTTGGGTATTGCCTGTGTGTTGTACAGAACCATCTATAAAGTAGACCTGAGTCGTCTTTTCCTCTGTCAGCTGATCATAGGAAACTCCCCATGAGACCATAGTGCAGGCTGGGGGAGAGAAGGCAGTGTAGCAGGAGTGAAAACATGGGCATTTGAGCTACTTCATATAACTTACTTGTTTCCTCAGAGCCTATTTGGGCCCTCTCACGTTGGTACCACTTGCATTTGATGATGGAATGTTACAGTGCACACGCAACTTTATGGCTTTGTGTGTCAAATAATACCCAGTTCATGATGGGCAGCTCAGTATTGGTAACTGAGTAATTATCCACAGAGGTAGGCAGGGCTTTGCTCCTGAGGGGCTGCACTGAGATTCACCTATAGAGGCTTGCTGAAGTCTCCAAACAGTATCCCTCTGCCAATGCCATTTCACACACCGTCGGATCTGCTGGACCATATGACCCAGGTGGCAGAGCAGCTTGCATAGCAGCCAGGAACTGTTGCAGAAACTTCTGGATCTTACTCAGAACTAGCAGCTATTCAGGTCACTCGGTAAATGGGCTGGAATAACACATCTAAATGCAGAACAGGTTGCCTCTAAAATTCAAAGAGGCTGGCGTTGTATATCTTCTTTGGTTATGGAAAGATCCAGATACAACAACTTATCCTTCACCTTAGAAGGGATATCTCAACATGCCTATGACCCCCGCTCCTTCTACACTGACTTTTCTCTCTACAAACATTGTTTATAGTCCTTTGTGTTCCTGGTAGTAAGGGTAGATTGATGATTGGGTAGTACTATTCACAGTAGCTTGTACAGGAAGTGTTTGTTACTGGTCCATTGAGAGTTAAAGTAGCACTCTCAGAATAAAAATCAATGCATTTCATCCTTCTTCCACAAATTCTTACTACCAAAGAAAAAAATTGATCCAAATTAAACCATTTAGTGACTAGCTGATTTATAAACTGTGGTGTAAGCTGTTTATTATTTCTCAGACAGGAAACAGTTTGTAGAGCAAAACTGATATACAAATCAAACTGTATAGCACTGGTGTAAGATATTCTTACCTGTGAAAGACAAATCCGGGGAGTGAAAAAACATGCAATCAAATGTTATGTCAGAGGTATATTTATGTAGTATGCAAGGGAGAAAAGATTGCTCTGGAATTGGAGGTGAAGAAATTAAATGCATGCCATTATAGGGAGTACAAACTGGAAGTCGAGTTTATGGGGTAAAGAATTTTGGGGAGGTTAGGGGAATTAGCATGAACAAAGGTATCTACTTAAAGGTATCTGCTACACTTCTCACAATGACTGAGGGATTAATTAATAGGAAAAAATTAAGCATTTATGCTGCATTTAGAGTGGTACCTGAATTTTAATAACTAAAGAAGCCCTTGATGGAAGATAATTCAACTTTGCTTAAGAATGCTAGCAAATAAATGTAGAAAGTGTGATAGAATTAGAGAAACATCATGTTAAAAACTCCAATGAAATTTCTGCTTTATGTCTGGATTATTAATTGTTACAACCATTAGGTGAATGGGCCGTGGGTTCCCAGACAGTTCATATAGTGCCAAAGTAACACTATATAAATTACTTTGTGGTGTAAGAGAAAAACACATAATTATTCACTGGGCATATTAAACTATTACTCCCCTAATCCAAAGAGTAGTTTTCTTATCACTAATGAATTGGATTAGCCAGATATACATCTTCTCATGTAATACACAAAATGATGTATAACATCCAGAATTATGTATAATATATTCTAGCCAAGAATATTTATTGTTACTTTCTCATCTCAAGTTATTACTTACAACTTTATTTTTACAGGAGAAACAGGTGATAGAAGAATAAGAGGAAAGAACCAGACAAATTTAGATTGATAAAAATTCTGTAGGGAAAATAGTGACATCTCATTAGCTTGTCGGAAATCTAAAATTTTAGTGCAGGCAGGTGACAGTGTTACATTAAAAGAAATTTAAGGCACAATAGGTGTAATGTGAGATTTTGAATTGGATACTGGTTGGACAGATTAACTAGAAAGGATATTTGGGGGCTATTGTGGAAATTTGAATATGGCCTATGTATTAGATGAGGTAGAAATTTACTGAAATGGAAAAATAGAGACTGTGGACTAAAGAAAGCAGGTTATAAAAACAGTACATACATTATGATCATATATCTGTATTTATATATATCTATCTCCAGGAAGATAAGCATTAAGGTGTTTATAGTGATAATACCTGGAGGATGGTGAGAATATGATGTCTTTTTTTTTAAATATGTTTTCTAATTTTCTACAATGTGTATTTACTCTTTGGGTGGAAATAAAAGATTATTGAAAAACTGTGTGTCCCATTAAAGATCAGATAATAATTGCATGTGGTTAAAATGCTGAGTTTTAGGGAAGAGGCTGGAATGACAGGTAGGCTAAGCGTAGGTTGTAAAGGGCCTGTGTGCCACAAAAGGAGCTTGGACATTATCCTGTAGGAAATAGTAAGCCAGGTGAGTGACATGGTCACATGGGACAAATTGATATTTTTAAAAAATTACTTAAAGAGATTTGTGGAAAATGATTGGCAGAGAGATTGGTTTAAGTTGTAATATTTAGGAGGTTGTTGCCAAGATCCAGACTAAAGTGGTCAAATTTAATTGCTTGGAAAATAGGTGAATTTTAGTGCTTGCCTGAATGCATATATGTCTTAAGAGTTGTGCATGTAAAACTTATAGAGGTCATGCATTGCATACTGGGCATTGTTTTAAGTTCTCTAATGTATCTTATCTCTAGTCCTTGAAAAGTAGGTGATACTGACTTTCAAAGTTGAAGTTGAGGCTCAGAAAGCTAATTAGTGATAAAATCAGGACATTTTACTCCAGTCTCTATGGCTCCAACACCCTCACACGGTGGCATTCTAGAAGACACCTTGAGTGGCAGCAGGGAGAGCAGAGTATGAAGGCAGCCTTTGATACTCTCCTTACCATCATGCTTCATCCCCTCAGGCAAACCCCAAGCAATGGAATCTTTATTTTATAAAGTAAGCCTCTGTATTTAAGAGTTGCCTTGAACAAAACCTCATTGCATACCATTGAAAATTATAAACCATCGTATTTAGCATTTGGTCTATTTTTTGTTTTTGTTATACACAGTTCGGAATTACTTTATCGTTTTAACAGTATTTTCATATACTGTATTGTCTTCATCACAGCAACACTTGGGTAGGGAGGACAGCAGTAATCCTATTTTAATGGTCAAAAAAGTGAGATTCCAAGATTTTATTGCATTTTGCAAGGTCACCCAGTTGCATACTAATGCAAATTATAGTTTGAACCCAGAACTTTTGAAATATTTTAATTTAATACTTGTTATATTGTATTGCCTAAATTGGGGGAATTTTGAGTAAGAATTTTGATCCTGACCTGAAAAATATGGGATATATAGGGAAAGTAATTTTGTAGTGGTTTGTCTTCTTTCTTTAATTCTCTACATCCCATTTCAAACATTTGAAGGACAATATGTATATAGGAAAGGGTACCGTTCAGTAATGTCTATCTCAGTGAATACAAACTGAAAATACCCATTAGCCAGCACTCAGCAAGAAACAGAACGCCACCAGAACCCTAAACAGAAGCTTCTTCCAGTCAGTACCTCACATTTCCAATGGTGACTAGCAGATTTCTGAAAAGATAGATGCATTTATGAGCATCTGTGCATAGATGCATAAGGTTGAGCATCTATGTTTGAACCTTATGTAAATGAACTGATATACACTCTTAAAATCTGGCTTCTTTTGCTCAACATATTTGTGAGTCATCCATTTTTTGCATTCATTCTCATTGTTGTAGAATATTGTAATATATGATGTGAATATACCACAATTTCTTTTGTTCTACAGTTAACAGGCATTTAGGCAGTTTTCCAGTTTTTAGTTGTTATGACTAGTGCTGCTACAATACTCTAGTGTATGTCTTTTGGTGAATATATGTATGTACTTTTGTTGGGTATATACCTTTGAGCCATAAGGTAGGTAGATATTCAGCTTTAGTAGAAACTGCAAAGGAGTTTTTCAAAGTGGTCATGCCCATTTTCTTCCCTCTCATTTCTTTGTATTATTTTCCTTGTTTGCTTTTATCATGTTATCATATTCAACATCTGTTTTGACCTTGAAAAGAAAATGAAAAATCTAAGGTGGGATAATGAGAACATCATGATGGTATCTCTTTATGACATTTTCTGTGGGATCACAAAATATTTGATCCCAACAATTCATACCCTATCTACTTGTTTGGGGGATAAAAATAAAGAAAGATATAATGGTGTTTTAAGAGCTGTCAAATATGATATACAAATGTTTTGTTTTGTTATTAGCTTTTACCTCTAATGTTGAGATGAAACCAGTAATTGTCCCTCATTTAATTCTGTGCACCTGTGTGTGTGTAGTGGGAGGTAGTGGTGGAAAGCAGCAGCAGCATTCTGGGTGAGTGCAGTTAAGAGTTAAGGAGCTGCTGACTGACTGCCGCTTGGTGGCAGAGAACCACATAAAAGCCAGGGAACTCATGCTTCTATATAGACTTTTCTCATCACTCCTCGGAAAAAGAAGTTTATGAAATATTCATATAAAGAGCATATACAGCATATGGTTACAATTTAATGAATAACATGAAACAGGTTTGTCCTCACCACCCAGGTTAAGAAGTGAGACATTAAGAAGCTCCCTGTGTTCCTCCTGGTTGCAGCACCTTCCCTTACCAGATTCTAGCATTTCCTTTTTTCGTCCTGTTAATTTCTGATGATCTCTGTTTGTATCCCTATGAAAACTTGTTTTCCCTCTTTTAGAATTTAATGTAAATGAAATCACATAAGTATTTTTCTGTGACTTGATTCTTTTCATTCAGCATTTTCTTTAAAGTTTATTCATGTTTTTATGTTTAGTTTACTTCATTAATTTCATTTCTGTATTTTTCTGCTGGGTGAACAATGTCTTTGTCCAATTTATTCTTGATGTCTGCTTTGTTTCTTTCCAGTATGAACATTTTCCTAGTACACATGTACAAAGATTCTTCTGCTATAACTAACCAGGAGTGTAATTTCTGAATCATGGGTCATGGTAATATTCTACTGTATCAATACCAAAATGTTTTCAAATATTGTTTAATGTGTTTCACTCTCCTTAGGTAGTAGCTACTGTTCTCCATTGTTCCACATCTGTGCAATACTTGGTATTATCCGACTTAATTTTTGTCATGTGGTGGGAGTATAGTGATGTTTAATTGTGGCTATATTTTGCATTTCCCTAATTAATCATAAATTTGAGCTTCTTTGTATGTTTATGAAATGTTTGTGCGCACACATGTGTGTTTCTGTCTGTGTTTGATTTAGAGAGGTGTGGTTTTTTTTTTGTATATTCCAGATGTAAATATTTTGTTGGTTATATATGTTGCAAATATCTTCTTTTCTTCTGTGGCCTGCATTTTTACTCTACGGTATCCTTTGATGAACAGAAGTTCTCAATTCCAATATAGTTGAATTTACCGCACTTTTTCTTTGTGGTTTGTGTTATTAGAAATCCTTGTTTAATATATCCTTCCTTGGCTCTGAGGTCATAAAAATAATCTGTTCTTTTCTAAAAAATTAAGAGTTTTGACCTCTATAATTAAATTACAAATACCTCAGAATTGATTTTGGTGTATATAAGGTGTGAAGTAGAGATGCACTTTCATTTTTTTCCATATGAATAATCAGTAGGTTCAGTACTAAAAGTATAAAAAGTCCAATTTTTTTCTTCTCTGATGTGCAGTACCTTCTTTTTAGTAAAAACAAATGTTCATTTATGTGACATTACCCCACTGCCAAGTTAGGTAATCTAACTGTTGCTTTTATAAGATTTGATAATATATCACCATGGTTCCCTACCTTGCTCTTCTGCTAAAGTATCTTAACTATTCTTAGTCTTTTGCTTTTTCATAAAATGTTAGAATCATTTTGTTGAGCCCTATGAAAAACTCTTTTGAGGTGTTAATAGGAATAGCATGGAATCCATAGAACAATTTCATGAAGAATTAACACCTTGGAATATTTATTTAGACTTACTATCCAAAAGCATGATATAAAGGTCCATTGATTTAGTTTAAATTTTTTCAATAAAATGTTATACTTTTTTTCCTTAAAAACATTATATAATTTTTTCGATATATTTCTGGTACTTAAAGTTTTTGTAGCTGTTGTAAGTGCTGCCATTTTCTAATGGAATGTTGCTGGTGTACAGAAATATAGTAGACATGGATTTATTGAGTTTGTACCTAGCAGTCTTGATACAACCATTATTCTAATAATTTATCATTAGACTTATTTGAATTTTTAAAATTTAGATAAGCATGTAATCTGCAGGCATGGCAGTTACATTTTTCCTTTCCAATGTTTGTATTTTTCCTGGCCTTACACACTGGCTATTAACTCCAGTTTAATATTGGATTGTTCGTGTCTTGTTCCTGAACTTAACCAGAAGCGTTTTCCATCATTGACTGTTAAGTGTGATAGCTACTACATCTTTTTTGTGGATGCCCTTTGTGACATGAAGGAAATTTGTTTTTACTTTATTTTTTAAATATAAAACATTTTAAAACATTTTCACTCTTACAAAAACATTGCAAGCACTTTCTTCAAGTTTCAAGAACTTTTTTTCCTGAACCACATGAGAGTAAATTGCCTGCTGAAGCACATCACCCCCAAATGTCGTATGTATTTCCTACTAATAAAGCTTTTTTTCCTATATAACTACTACACTGTCACCAAAATTAGGAAATCAACATAGATACATTATTACTATCTATTCCTCAGAGAGTGTTCAGGCTTAGCCATTTGTCCTCATAATATCCTTTATAGCAGAAATATCCAGTTAAGAACCACATATTGCTTTTAGTTGTCACGTCTCTAGTTTTCTTCAAACTGCATTGTTTCCTCAGTTTTCCCTTGACACTGATGACCTTGACACTTTTTATTATTATCGGCCACTTAGTCAACAGAATGCTCCTCAATTTGGGTTTGTATTATGTAGCCAAATGATTGGATTCAGGTTATGCATGTTCAACAGGAATGTCACAGAAGCAATACTTTATTGTTCTTATTACATCCTATCAGGAGGCACATTTTGGTTTGTCCCATTATTGATTTTAGCTTTGATCACTTAAAGGTATCGTCTGATAGCCTTCTTAACTGTGAAGTTACTCTTTTTCTCTTTATAGTTAGTATTTTGTAGGGAGGAATTTTGAAACTATGTAAATATCCTATTCCTGCCCTAGCCTGGGTGGTTAGTTGGTTGGAGCATCGTCTGGTGAACCGGAGGGTTGTGGGTTCGATTCTCAGGGCACTCCTAGGTTGTGGGTTTGGTCCCCAGCCTGGGTGGTTAGTTGGTTGGAGCATCGTCTGGTGAACCGGAGGGTTGTGGGTTCGATTCTCAGGGCACTCCTAGGTTGTGGGTTTGGTCCCCTGTCAATGTGTATGTGGGGTGGGGGGCAGTCAATTGATGTTTCTCTTTCTCCTGTCCTCCCCCTCTCTCTAAAAATTGATGGATGAGGAGTAGTAGTAGGAGTGGTAGGAGTAGTAATAATGATAATAAAATTTTAAAAATAAAAATAAATTTCTTTGTCAAATTTTCAACTTATTCAATTATTTATTTATATTATGTACTTGCGGTTTCTTATTTTATGCAGTCAGTTCTAATCTGGGAATATAATTTATTTTGATGCTTAAGGCTGTTCAGAAGTTGGCATTTGAGAACTCTTTTGGTTTGGCTTCTGTGTTTTTGACTTGTACCCATCATTCTTTGAGTAGTTCTTTCCTTTTTGGTAATACAAGATTTCCCAGGCTTATTTAGTATTTTCTCTATTCTAACCTGGAAACAGCCATTTTGTCAAGGAGCTTAGTAGAGAATGGTATTTAGAAGACAAGACCTGAAGGCTAGTTGTGCTTATTGCTGTTGGAGTGTTAGTGCCCTTAAGCTCTTTTAAGATATGTATGTGTGTGTTTGTGAGTGTTTGTATGCATACTGTGACTGTATTTCTCTCTATATCTGTATATGTTAAAAACTGTTGATAGTCATACCTTTAATTCCAGTCTAAATACAGCATTTCTCCTTTTTCATATTTAGAACTCCCTTCTCCAACAGTGAGAAAATTGGTTTCTATTTTAATATATTTACTCATTTTATCAGTCTTCCTTGGTGTAACCAATATCCTACCTCCACTGTCACCTCTTCTCCAGGTAGTTGCTCTCCTCATCCCACTACGATTCCGAATCCACATGCATGACTGCTTCCCACCCTCTGTGAACACCTTCCTCACCCTGTTTGGGCTCTCATACCCCGCACCAGTCTGCCTTTCCCTGTGCATGCCTCCTCACTGTGCTTGGGCTTGTTAACACATCTTAGTTGATGCCCACACATGGACACCCTTGTTCTGCTTGGGTCTAACACCTGGCACTGGTTCTCTTCCTACACAGATTACCTCTTTATGAGACTTGAGCTCTGGTAACCCTCTCTGGGCCATCCCATGTGTGGTTGCCCACATCACTCTTCTTGGATCTGACAGCCAACATCAGGCCTTTCATACGTGCCCTCCTCATTCTGCTGAGGGTTGATTCTGATATCAGATTGTTTGCCCATCCTTTCTATGGTAATCCTTTTAACCGCAGCTCTGACATGACCCCCTGCAGGGACATATTCCTCAACCTACTTAGGCTGTGAAATCCCATGCTAAGCGATTTTGGAGGGGTGGGGAGAGACCTGTCTTGCTCTGTCTCACCTAATGGCTTGTTCGGGAAGAGAGTGGGAAGAAGAGGAAGAAAATGCAAATTTTAAAAAAATTATTGACTTTATTAAGGTAGAATTTACATTCAAATAACTGTACCCATTTTTAAGTGTACAGTTTGAGTTTTGATGAGTGTATACAGCTGTGCAACCACCACCACCACAATCAGTATGTTTAATTTTTCCATAGCTTCAAAAATTCTCATGGCCCTTTGCAATCAGTTCTCTCTTAAACCTGGTCCAGAAGCTATTGCTCATTTTTCTGTTACTAAAGTTTTATCTTTTCTAGAATGCTATCTAATTTGGACCATCTAATGTGTACTCTTTGTTTCTGGATTTTTTCAATCACCATAATGATTATCACTTCTGTATGTATCAGTAGTTTATTCCTTTCTATTGTGGAATAGCATTCCATTGTATATATATATGTACCACAATTAGAGTGTTATCCATTTACTTATTGATGGATATTTGGGCTATTTTTAAGATATGGGATACTTGGATAATGCTGAATCTCTAGATATCAATGTTGAAAGTTAGTAAGAATAAATGTAATTTCAAAAAGTTAGAATTTGAACTTAGATTAGTTCTTTTACTTGTTTGTTGTGTGAGCTTGGACAAGTTACTTAAACTCTCTTTCCCTAAATTTTTTAATAAAAGATAAGAGACTATGTAGCTCCTACCTCAGGACTGATGTGAAGAGTGCATGCAGAAATTCAGATAAAGAACTGAGCATAGTGTCTAGTGCATAATATGCAATTAATAATAATATTAGCTGTTCTACTACTAACAGTAATAGCAATAACACCAATAAAAATGTGAAGGGTTTTTAATTGCTTGTATTGCTTACAATTTTATGTACCTTCCCAAAAGCTAATTTCATTTACATTAATAATCATTTTGTTATTCCATCATTCAGTATACTTTATTAAGTAAGCACTTGTTGAGTACCAAGGATTGTAATAGTAAATGAAGATAAAAAGAAGACACTATTTGGGGTCATTTATGGTTCCATATAGATTTTTGAAATGTTTGTTCTATATCTGTGAAATATGTCCTTGATACTTTAATAGGGATTGCATTGAATCTATAAATTGCTTTGAGTAGTATGGACATTTTGATGATGTTAATTCTTCCAATCCATGAACATGGTATATGGTTCCATTTGTTTGTGTCTCCCTTAATTTCATTCTTCAGTGTTTCTGAGTACAGGTCTTTTACCTCCTTGGTTAGGTTTATTCCGAGGTACTTTATTTTTCTTGTTGCTATATCAAATGGGATTTTTTTTCTGATTTCTGTTCCTGATATTTCATTGTTGGTGTACAAAAATGCCCTTGATTTCTGAATATTGACTTTGTATCCCACTGTTTTGCCAAATTCACTTATTAGGTCAAGTAGTTTTATGAAACAAAAACAAAGTAGGAAGGATCACAATACCTGATATCAAACTACACCACACAGCCACTGTAATCAGAACAGTCTGGTACTGGCATAAGAACAGACACATAGATCAATTGAACACAATAGAGAGCCCAGAGATAAACCCAAGTCTCTCTGGTCAATTAATATTCGACAAAGGGGGCAGAAGCAGAAAATGGAGTAAAAATAGCCTCTTCAACAGATGGTGTTGGGAGATCTGGACAGCTACATGCAAAAAAATGAAACTCGATCACCAACTTATACCGTACACAAAAATAAATTCAAGGTGGATAAAAGACTTAAATATAAGTTGTGATACCATAAAAGTCCTAGAGGAAAACATACGCAGGAAAATCTCAGACATTCCATACAGCAATATTTTCACCGATATGTCCCCTAAAGCAAGGGACATAAAGGAAAGAATAAACAAATGAGATCTCATCAAAATAAAAAGCTTCTGCATGGCTAAAGAAAACAGCACTAAAATGAAAAGGGAACCAACTGTATGGGAAAACATATGTGCCAATGATACCTCAGACAAGGGTTTGATCTCCAAAATATGTAAAGAACTCATACGAGTCCACTCTAGGAAGACAAACAACCCAATTCAAAAAATGGGCAAAAGACCTTCTCAGATACTTCTCCAAGGAAGATATTCGGAGGGCCCAGAGATGTATTAAAGGATTCTCAGCATCACTAGCCATCAGAGAGATGCAAGTTAAAACCACAATGAGATATCACTTCACATCAGTTAGAATGGCCATCATAAACAAATCAACAAACAATAAGTGCTGGGGAAGTTGTGGAGAAAAGGGAACCCTAGTGCACTGTTGGTGGGAATGTATGCTGGTATAGTCACTGTGGAAAACAGTATGGAATTTCCTCAGAAAACTAAAAATGGGACTGCCTTTTGACCCAGCATTTCCACTGCTGGGATTATACTCTTTAAGAATTCTGAAACACCAATCCATAAGAATCTATGCACCCCAATGTTCATAGCCACACAATTTACAATAGCCAAGTGCTGGAAGCAACCTAAGTGCCCACCAGTAAGTGAGTGGATCAAAAAACTATGGTACATTTACACGATGGAATACTGCGCAGCAGAAAGAAGGAGGGAACTCATACCCTTTGCGACAGCATGGATAGAACTACAGAACACTGTGTTAAGTGAAATAAGCCAGGCAGTGAAGGACAAATACCATATGATCTCACCTATAAGTGGAACCTAATCAACAGAAGAAACAAGCAAGCAAAATATAACCAGAGACATTGAAATTAAGAACAATCTGACAGTAACCAGAGGGGAGGTGGGAGAGGAAAATGGGGGGGAAGGGGGGAAGGGTTGTCAGGAACAACTACAAAGTACATGGACAAAACCAACGGGGGGTGGAATCGGAGGGAGGTGGGGATGACGGGGAGGGTAGAGGTGCGGGGAAAAATGCAGTCAATTGTACTTGAACAACAATAAAATTTTTAAAAAGAAAAAAGAGACAATTTCTGTACTATACCTGATACATTTTTAAAATTACCATAACTGATTAGTGGATTTTGAAATAAATTTTGTCTATTGTTCCTATAATTTTTCCTAATAAAGTAGAATAGTATAGAAACTATCAGGGGGGCATCACATGTAATAAAGGCACATACTGTTTCGTGAAACTTGTTTTTTTAATATGACATCTATACTTATCCATCATGTATCCTTATTTAGATATAAGTACACACACTAGCACACATATTGATGTATATGTAGATATATATATATATATATATATATATATATATATATATATATATATGCGTGTGTGTGCTTAGTTGTGATATAAAATATAGTTCTTATTGTGGATCATAGTCCCCCCAAAACTTGTTCTAGTAGGTAAACAGTACTATACTCAGGTTCCAAGGACAAGAAATCATAGTTTTAAATTAGAAATAAGTAATCACTGTATCAATAAAATATTAAATCATTGATAAATTTGCCAAGATATGTTTGTAATGTGTTATAAAGAAACCTGCAAAACTTAGTATAATTGATTTTTTTTAAAAATGTTTGAAGGAAGGCTAAATATTACAAAAATTTACTTCATCCATGGACAATGTAGTAACTAACCAGGACAGCTACGTTACAGTGTAGGAGGACATTAAAGTATTAAATAATTATAAGAATGATGTGTTACAAAGGTCAAAGATAAGATATCATCTGTGTATGATTGGAACCTGTAGTTCTCCCCAGTACTATTTCTAGATGTAATACAATTTTAGCTGAAGTTACGGCAGCTTTATTTTTAGGATTCCTCAAGATGACTCCAAAATTATTAACACCAAAACTAAGGTTTGTATACATTAAAACAAAAAGAAAAGGGAGGCCCTTTAGAGCAGAGTATAATACTGACACAAATAGAAATACAGAAGTATAGAAGAGAATAGATAACCCAGAAGTATCTACTAAAAAACAATTAGACACAGAAGGATTTTAAAGTAAATGTTGAGAACTTAGTAGCCTAGAGGCAATTATTTAGTTTCCTCTTTTATACCATAGTAAATTTAGATATTGGAGGAGTTGAATATTTTTATTGTATGTAGATATTTTACTGAATTAGAAGAAATTTACAACTAATTATTTTCAGGTGTCAAAAGAAACTGATAGAAAAGGATATCCTGTTTCAGATATGTATAAATTAAATATATTTAATTTTTACAAACAAAAATTTTAAATAATATTTGCTTTAAATACAGGGTCTGGCAGAAGTAATGCCTTCTTGAGTGTGGTTGGTAGGGTAATAATATGGGTGCAGTAATTTATAGTTTTAATTTGAACATTTCACCTAAAATGTCACATGGTGTGCTTGAGTGTGATATTGTTATGTTACAGAATTACATGCTTATGATTTTGTAATAAAATATTTTATAATAAAAATGTGGTGTTATTTGTGCCAGACCCTGAATTATAGATTTCTGCATATATAACAACACTCTAGTCAATTTGAACATGTATTAGATTTTTCTATTTTAAAAATGTTTTTGTCCCAAACATCTGTTAGGATCACCTCTTCTCTGAAGTACTCATTTAAAATCTGGCTTTGTGAGTCTGAATTTTTTAAAGCCTCTCAAATGTAGTTTGAATCATTAGGTCTTAAATCTTATAGGTGAATTTTACAACATTACTTAAAAATTCTCAGCAAATGTTCTAGAGTCTGTGTGAAATGATACTATTTTTTCATCCATGTACCTTTGTTTTTAAGGAAGTGACTTTGAAAAGAAAATGAAAAAAATCAATCTCTCCCCTTCCTCTAATCCCTTTTCTAAAATGCTTCTTATGAGTGTGTTTTATACCATACCACAGTCTCCTCCTGAAACACAAGGGAGCTTTGTTGACATCACTGATGATGCTTGTCAGCAGAGGTTGGTCAACACTGCCTTTTTTTTTTTTTTTTTTTTGGTTTGTTTTTCATTTCAAATACCCATGTCCATTGCATCTGCTCTGGAACTCATAGAAAAATCCCAGTTTTTACAAACTCCTGTAAGAATCATGCGGGTAAGGTGGAGTTTCTTATAGGGTTTTCCAGCAAGTAAATGTATATAGAGAAGAGTTACATTATTAGAACAAAAGTTTACTTATGTGCTGTGTCAAAAAAGTGGAGGATGGTTTGCTGACAGTAGTCCCCTAATGTTCTTAAGAGTAAAGGAAGGCTTATCTATGTTTTTGAATCTTTGATAAAATGCTATAACAGAATATTTAATTAATTTAAGGTTAACTGCATTCAGAGTTCAAAAATCCTAACTAGAACTTACAGAAACTGCTGAGGCACTTCACTCAGTAATATCCAGAATACTTGGACAATCAGATAACTGTGAATTGCTCATATTTTGTGCAGTGATGTGTTTTAGTTAAGTATTATTTTTGCATTTAAGTTCATGCAAAGTGTTTAGAACAAACAATGCCTATCAGAGGTCAATAAATGTTAGCTTTTTAGAATGTGTAAAGTGAAGCATGAATATTGCATGCATGATTGTTATTCAGACTTTTTTAAAAAAGGTTTTCTCTTCATTTTAAGACTTTTTCTCCTCCTGTGATGCTTAAAGAAGCTTTTCTCAAACTGTTTCCTAATTTTGGCTTGGACACTTTTCACCTTAGTCAAGGTTTAATAGAGAACACTACCATTGGTTTAGTGTCAACGTTATATGGAGGGGAGATGGTGTTGTTAATTGATTCAGTTAAAGAGTATATTCATGATCTTTAAACTCTTGCACTTTGATGGAAATAATAGCCTTTTTCCTATTTGATCTCCTAGGTCTAGACTGTTAGACTGTTAAAAAAAATTAGAAGGATTTTTTTTTTGAGGCATAGAAATAACTTAAACATTAATAACTTCCAATTGTCTTTGGCTATATTATAAATTTATTTTATTTACAATATTATTTTTCAGTTTTCAAAAATATTGGTTTGGTGTATGGGGCTTTCACTTTAAATTGATTTATAATTTTAGTACATTAATAATAAAGAATAATATCTATATGATATAAATTCTTTGCAATATATTGATATTTTCTTTGTGTCCTAAAGCAGAGAAAAGGAAAAAATAACAACAAAAACATTTCCTTAGAGGACCACATAATAAATATTTTTGGTTTTTCAGGGAAGAGGTAAAATTGAGAATTTATGGAGATATTTATAAAATCATTAAAAATGCAACCATTGAAAATGTAAAAACTATTCTTAGTTCATGGACTGTAATTACAGTAGGCAGCTGGCTGGATTTGTCCAATGAACCATAGTTTAACCTCTTTTGGCTCAGAGCATGGGTCAGTTTTTGTGACTGCTCTGTGTTTGAGTAAAATATGTATTATCTATATATCCATTAGCAGTATGTCTATTATATTAAGCTTTTAAATTGTGTTGTATATATCTTACTTATTTTCACTAACTTTTTGTCTTTGATCTGTGAGTTTCTTAGAATAGTTCACTTCCTGCTATAATTATGGATTTTTAAAATTTCTCCTTCAATGCTGTGAATTTTGTTCTAGTGTTTTCAGGCTATTTTATTAGAACAGTACTCGCGCCCTTATGTGCGGTTTCACTTTCCTCAGTTTGTTACCTGTGGTCGATTGTGGTCCAAAAAATATTAAATGGAAAATTCCAGATATGTCAAGAGAGAGAAACTGCATTCACATAATTTTTATTACAATATATTACAATTATTTCTGTCATTCTTTATATTTAACAACTATTTTATTACTAGTTAATTAAGCTATTACTGTGCATAATTTATAAATTAAACTGTATCACAGATAGCTAGCTATGTGTAGGAAAGAGTAGTGTCCGGAGTGAGCAAAAGTCAGCTTACAGTTATGAGTACTTGAAACATAGAATTTATTCTTATATTATTATTTATTTATTAATTAGTGTATTTATTATTATTAACCTACTTTTACTCCCCCCTGTATATAGGATTCAATGCTATCTGAGGTTTCAAGTATCCCTGGGGGTCTTAGAACATATTTCTTGCTGATATAGGGAACTACTGTATATATTACAGTAAATTTGTATTTTTTTTATTTTATTTTTTGATATATTTATTGATTATGCTATTACAATTGTCCCTTTTCCACCCCTTCACTCCACTCCATCCTGCCCACCCGCTCCCTCCCACATTCCCCCCCTATAGTTCATGTCCATGGGTCATACTTATAAGTTCTTTGGCTTCTACATTTCCTACACTATTCTTACCCTCCCCCTGTCTATTTTCCACCTATCATCTATGCTACTTATTCTCTGAATCTTTTCCCCCTCTCTCCCCCTCCCAATCCCCTATTGATAACCCTCCATGTGATCTCCATTTCTGTGGTTCTGTTTCTGTTCTAGTTGTTTGCTTATTTTTCTTTTGTTTTGGTTTTAGGTGTGGTTGTTAATAAGTGTGAGTTTGCTGTCATTTTTACTGTTCATATTTTTGATCATCTTCTTTTTCTTAGGTAAGTCCCTTTAACATTTCATATAATAAGGGCTTGGTGATGATGAACTCCTTTAACTTGACCTTATCTGAGAAGCACTTTATCTGCCCTTTCATTCTAAATGATAGCTTTGCTGGATACAGTAATCTTGGATGTAGGCCCTTGCCTTTCATGACTTGGAATGCTTCTTGCCAGTCCCTTCTTGACTGTAAGGTCTCTTTTGAGAAATCAGCTGACAGTCTTATGGGAACCCCTTTGTAGGTAACTGTGTCCTTTTCTCTTGCTGCTTCTAAGATTCTCTCCTTCTGTTTCATCTTGGCTAATGTAATTATGATGTGCCTTGGTGTGTTCCTCCTTGAGTCCAGCTTCTTTGGGACTCTCTGAGCTTCCTGGACTTTCTGGAAGTCTATTTCCTTTGCAGACTGGGGAAGTTCTCCTTCATTATTTGTTCAAATAAGTTTTCAATTTTTTGTTCTTCCTCTTCTCTTTCTGGCACCCCTATAATTTGGATGTTGGAACGTTTCAAGATGTCCTGGAGGTTCCTAAGCCTCTCCTCATTTTTCCAAATTCTTGTTTCTTCATTCTTTTCTGGTTGGATGTTTCTTTCTTCCTTCTGGTCCACACTGTTGATTTGAGTCCCAGTTTCCTTCACATCACTATTGGTTCCCTGTACATTTTCCTTTGTTTCTCTTAGCATAGGCTTCATTTTTTCATCTGGTTTTTGAACAGATTCAACCAATTCTGTGAGCATCTTGATAACCAGTGTTTTGAACTGTGCATCCAATAGGTTGGCTATCTCTTCCTTGCTTAGTTGTATTTTTTCTGGAGCTTTGAAGTGTTCTGTCATTTGGGCCTTTTTTTTTGGTCTTGGCGTGTCTGTTACTTAAAGGGGCAGAGCCTTAGGTGTTCACCAGAGCGGGGTAACACTGGTCCCTGCGCTGTGATGCTGTACGTGGGGGAGGGGCCGAGAGGGAGCAATGGCGCGCCCCCTCCACTCTCCACCAGATTTGGTCACTCCCTCTGCTACCCACAATCAAATTGGGCCCCTCTGGTGCTGGTTCCCGAGTGGGTGGGCTTGTGCACATTCTAGGCTCCTGTGGGTCTCTCCAACGACCTCTCCTGTGAGGCTGGGAGTCTCTCCTGCTGCCGCCCCAACCCCCATGGGCGTTTTCAATCAGAGGTTTAAGGCTTTATTTCCCCAAGCTGGAGCCCTGGGTCACGCGGACTGCTTCACTCCCCGCTGTTCATCCCCGTTTATCTGTGCGCGAATGTTGGGCCACAGGGTCTGCTACACGCCAGACTGCCTGCCCCATTCTCCGCCACTCTGAGTCCGTCCCTCTCGGTTTATCTGTGCACGAATCTGGGGCCGCAGGGTCTGCTAGTGGTCGGACTACCTGCCATGTTCGTCCCACACTCCGCCAGTCTGGGTCCCGCCACGGCCATGCGAATCCTCTCGGCCCTGGCTGCCCGTCTCCTCCCCTCCTACCGGTCTGGATGTATGTTTCTTTTTTATCTACTTGGTGTCGGGCTTCCTTGCCATTCGATTTTCTGTCAGTTCTGGTGGTGCGAGGAGGCACAGTGTGTCTCCCTACGCTGCCATCTTGGTTCTTCTAAATTTGTAAATTTACTATGTACATTTATGTATAAATTACATAAATTTTTATGATTGGTACATCTTGGTAGATTATTCTTCTGATCCCTAATTAAAGTCTTTGTTTATCCTTATTTAACTCTTTAATTCTGCCTTGTCTTTTTATAATAATATTGTTATACCAGTTTTATTTTTCTGATTGAGATTTATCTGGAATTTCTCTTTCTCTTTGTTTGCTTTAATTACTTTTTAGTGTTCTTATATTAGTTTTCTAGGGCTTCCATAACAGCGTATCACAAGCTGGGTGGCATCTAACAGAAAATTATTCTTTCATGATTCTGGATGCTGGAAATAATGAAATTAAGGTGTTATTAGGGCCATGCACTCTCTAAAGTCTCAAGGAATGGTGAGATAAGCCAGGTGGTGAGGGACAAATACCTTATGATCTCATCTTTAACTGGAACATAATCAACAAAAGAAAAAAGCAAACAAAATATAACCAGAGACATTGAAATTAAGAACAATGTAACAATAGCCAGAGGGGAGTGGGGAGGGGATAGTGGGGAGAGGGGTCTACAGGAGCTACTATAAAGGACACAAGGAAAAAAATCAAGGGGGAGTGTAGAGGTGGGGGAGGGAGGTGGGATTGGCTGGGGTGGGGTGGAGAGATGGGGAGAAAATGCAGACAATTATAACTGAATAAAAATTTAAAAAAAAATTTAATAAAAAAAATAAAGTCTCAAGGAATGGAATCTTCCTTACCTCTCTAACTTCTAGTGGTGGTTGCTGGCAATCCTGGGCATTGCTTGGCCTGTGTGTAGATGCATTACTCCAATCTCTGCCTCCATCTTCATATGATCTTCATATGACTTGTCTGCGTCCAAATTTCTCACTTATAAGGAGTCCAGTCATGTTGGATGACCTCAGTTTGATTACATCTGCAAAGACCCTATTTTCAAGTGAGGTTACATTCCCAAGTTCTGGGTTAGCATGAATTTCTAGGAGGACACTACTCAACCTAGCACAGTTCTATTGAGGCATGATTTACATGCAGAAAAATTTAGCCTTTTTATTGTACAATTCTGTGAGCTTTAACAAATGTATACAATTATGCAGTGATTGAAAAAAAATCACTCTTCCCCCCAATTTTTTTTCTTTTATGGTTGATCCCTACACCCACTCCTAACAATTCCTGGCAACTGCGGATCTATTTTATGCTTCTGTAATTTTGCCTTTTCAAGACTGTCACATAAGTAGACTCATATAGCTTTTCGAGTCTGACATTTTTGCACTAACCCAAATTCATTTCAAATTCATTCATGTGGATGCATGTATCAATAATTTGTTTCTGTTTGGGCCTGAGTAGTCTTCATTGTATGCCTGTACCATAGTTTGTTTATCCATCTACCAGTGGAAGGATAGTTGTGTCACTTTCCCGTGTTTGGCAGTTATACTCAAAGCCCTATAAATACTCAAGCACAGATTTTCCTGTGTGCATGTTTTCATTTCTCCTTGGGTAAATACCTGGAGCTGGGGTTGCCAGGGAGTATGATAAACTACTGTTTTCCAAAGTGGCTATATTATATTCCACTAGTGATGAAAGTTCCAGTTATTCTGTATTGTTGCCTGCACTTAGTATGGGCAGTATTTTTCAAAAGCCTTTCTCCTGGGTGTGCAGTGGTATCTTACTATGGTTTTAATTTGCATTTGCCTAATAACTAATGATATTTAGCATGTTTTTATATGCTTATATGCCATTTGTATATCTTTTTGGTTAAGTGTCTGATCTTTGGCTAATTTTTGTTCTTTATATATTTATATGAGTCCTTTATCAGGTATGCAAATGATGGAATAAATATTTTGAAAGATGGAATTAGGTTTTTTGGCAGCTATGTATAGTTGAGGTAATGAGGTCAGGCTATAGGGGTCTGAGTCACTTAGGTAATTTGATGTCTCACCAAAAAACTGCACAAGATGTGATGCATGAGGGGGTGCGTTGTCGTGATGAAGCTGCCAATCACCACTTGCCCATCGCTGTGGCCTTCTGAATCATCCAAATAGTTTCAGTGAAGGAATGTTCAAGCTTAACACAAGATTTGATGCAGATTCATTGCTCTACTTCTTCAGTCATTTTGAATGCATCAGCCACATAGTACACATGCCCACTCAACAGCGTCTTCTGCCCCCACTGACTAGTACAGTGAAGTTATCATTGTTCACGCACGCTCATTCCAGACCAGTCTCCTTGGCTGTGAGGTTATATCTGTGTCGCGCAAACTGTTCTTGTTATGTTAATGATAGCTGGACTTTTTCTAGACAGAACTTGCATTTTGTTAGATTTGCAGCTAAATATATATTTTTAATTTTAGATTTTGATTTTTCTTGGTTTTGTTTGCTTATAGTTTTGTGGATTTAGGTTTATTGCAGTCTTTTTAATTTCAATTTTCAGTTGTATTTTGCCATATAAATAGTAGATTTTTGTATATTCACCTTGTATCTTGGGACTTTGCTAAATCGTGTATTAATTCTAGTAATACTATTATAGATACTTAGGATTTTTTACAACAAAATTAAAATGTCTGACTAG
Source organism: Desmodus rotundus (assembly GCF_022682495.2). Taxonomy (NCBI): domain Eukaryota; kingdom Metazoa; phylum Chordata; class Mammalia; order Chiroptera; family Phyllostomidae; genus Desmodus; species Desmodus rotundus. Next base: position 62,244,410 of record NC_071390.1, read on the forward strand.
AGATAATTTTATTTCTTCCTTTCCTCCTTGTCCATCTTTTTTTTTATTTCCTTGCTTTATTGCAGTTAGTAGAAAATCCAGTACAATAGTGAATAGGATTGTCTTGTTCCTGGTTTTAGGGGTAAAACCTTGTCTTTTACTCTTAAATATGGTAATTGTAGGGTATTTTAGAAGGACTTCATCAGGTTGAACAGGTTCCCTTCTATTCCTACTTTGCTATTGAGTTCTTGTCATGAGTAGATGTTTAATTTTTTCAGCAACTTTATCTGTATCTATTGAGATAATCACATCATTTATTTCTTACTATGGTAAATTACATTATTCACTATTCAACCAACTTTGCATTCCCAGCATCAACTCCACTTGTTCACATTTTTTCCTTTTTTTAAATATTGTTGAATTTGGTTTGCAGATATTTTGTTAATGACTTTTTTGTCTGTACATGGGAGAGATTGATCTATAGTCTTGTTATACTAAGGGAAATGCTGGCCTCATTTATTTGAGTAATTTTATAATTTAATTAATTTGATTTGTTTTCCCTAAGATTGTGTAGAATTGGTATTATTCCTTTAAATTTTGAAGAATTTACCAGGAAAATATCTGTCCTTCAATATTGGTTTTTTATGGAAGCTTTAAACTATGAATTCATTCTACTAATCATAAATCTACTCAAGTTGTTTCATTTTAGGTGAGTTTAGATAGTTTATGGTTTTTGAATAATTTGTTCATTTCATATAAATTGTCAAATGTGTGTGTTTAGAGTCACTCATAGTATTACTGCTTTCTTTGCTTTTAATGCCTGAAATATCTGTAATGATATTCCTGCTTTCATTCCTGATTTATGTCTCCTGTATCTTGATAAGTGTGTGATTTGTGCCTTCTGTCTTTTGCACTTTGGCTGTTTTGCTAGAGGCTTTGCAGTTGTCAAAGAACCAGTTTTTGGTTTTATTGATTTCTTTCTGTTTCTTGATTCTCAGTTTCATTCTTTCTGTTTCTCGGTTCTCAGTTTCATTAAATCCTGCTCTTTATCATTTTCTTTCTGCTTATTCTGTGTTTATTTTGCTACAGTTGTGATTTAACACTTTCTTTAAAAAAATCTCATAGTAATTTTCTATCTGAGCACTGCTTTAGTTCCATTCTACAAATTTTGATATGTGGTGTTTTCATTTTCCTTCAAAATATTTTTTTGTTTACCTTGAGACTTCTTTAAACCCAGGGATTTAGAAGTTTCTTGTTTTCTCTCCAAGTGTTTGAATATTATCCTTCTGTTACTGATTAATTTTAGTTAAATTCCCTCATGTTCAGAGAACATACTTTATTTTCTGTTCTTTTAAATTGAGCTTCTCGAGTAATATGGTTCATGTCTTTCACCAAACTTGAGGTTTGTGTATCCATTATTTCTTTAATGGATTATGTTTTTCTTAGCAAGCTGTTTTTTGGGGGGGGTTATTTGTTTGTAGGTCTTTTTTCTGCTTTTTTTGCCAACCTTTACTTCTCTTCATTGTTCAGATTGGATGATTTCTGTTGATCTACTTTCATGTTCACTTTATCATCTCAAATACTGTTATTTAGTCCATGTAGTGCATTTTAAATTTCGGTTATGAAATCTTACCAGTTCTAAAATTTCAATTTGTTTTCTCTTTATGTGTTCTTCTTTGCTGAGACTTTCTCTTTTCATTCCCTTAAAGAGTTTGCCCTTACTTTAAGAGAATTTATAATAGCTATTAAAATATTTTTCAAATTAATTCCCATTCCTGTGTTATTTTGGCATTAATCTGTTGATTGCCTTTTCCTGTGTGAGTTATCTCCTTCTTTGTATGTTACTAATTTTGGGTCTTGTTTAAATGCTGTGGAAAATAGTGATTTTTTTTGTTGTTGATAAGCAGGCAAACAGTCTGGTTGGGTTGAGGCTACACATTCCAATTAGCTACCTTCAGATTGTGGTTTTAACATGAGTTCTGTTTTTTTTTTTTTTTATTGTTCTCCAAGTACAGTTATCTCCATTTTCGCCCGCACCCCACCTCCCACCCTTGATCTCACCCCTCTTTGGCTTTGTTCATGTGTCCTTATACATGTTCCTTGATGATCCTTCCCCTGTTTTCCCCCATTATCCCTCTCCCCTCTTCCCTCTGGTTGCTGTCAGTTTGTTCTTTATTTCAATGTCTGTGGTTATATTTTGCTTGCTTATTTGTTTTGTTGATTAGGTTCCACTTACAGGTGAGACCATATGGTGTTTGCCTTTCACTGCCTAGCTTATTTCACTTAGCATAATGCTTTCCAGATCCATCCATGTGATTGAGAAGGGTAGGAGTTCCTTCTTTCTTTCTGTTGCGTAGTATTCCATCGTGTAAATGTACCATAGTTTTTTGATCCGCTCATTTACTGGTGGGCACTTAGGTTGGTTCTAGCACTTGGCTATTGTAAATTGTGCTGCTATGAACATTGTGGTGAGTAGGTTCTTATGGATTAGTGTTTCAGGATTCTTAGAGTATAATCCCAGCAGTGGAATTGCCAGGTCAAAAGGCAGTCCCATATTTAGTTTCTGAGAAAATTCCATATTGTTTTCCACAGTGGCTGCACCAGTCTGCATTTCCACCAGATCTCCTAATACCATTTGTTGAAGAGGCTATTTTTACTCATGTTATATTTCTGCCCCCTTTGTTGAATATTAATTGACCGTAGAGACTTGGGTTTATTTCTGGGCCCTCTATTCTGTTCCATTGATCTATGTGTCTGATCTTATGCCAATACCAGACTGTTTTGATTTCTGTGGCCTTGCAATATAGTTTGATATCAGGTACTGTGATCCCTCCTACTTTGTTCTTTCTCAATTGCTGCAGCTTTTTGGGATCATTTATGGTTCTGTTACAGAATGGACCTGAGGGTTACAGGGTCCCTCTGTCACTGTGGATTCTTTGCCTGCAACCAGGGAAATGGAATTATGGCTCTCAATGCCAGAGATTGGTGAAAAGGAAAGGAACTATTTATTCAAAAGTTATACAGACTTAGAATAATGACTTAATGTCTTCGTTAAAATTCCAAAGTCCCTTAAAACACCCCCACACACAGTTCTTCCTTATCCCCTTTGCCCTGGCAGGCCAGTCAGGGGTACTGTATCTCAGGAAAAAAATAGAAGTCCGTAGCTCAGCTAGCTCCAGGTTCTTCCCAGTAATCTGTGCTCGGCTGGCAGGCCTCCTGCCGTTCCCAGCACCATAAGCTGTGTCACTGTGATCTCCAGTTCTTAATCCAAACCCACAAGGCACCTCACCAGCAAGAGTCCTTTCACCCATTTCCTTCCCTGCAATGTCTCGCATTGTCTCTATCCCTAGTCCTGCATTGTCTCTCCTGTGTTTTTCTGAACTGCCAAGGGAGAGCTCTGCATGTCTGCTATATCTTACTCTCCTGCTTCCTAAGCCGCATGGTAACAGGAGCCCCAAAATCGCATAGTTAGCTCCTGCATGGCTGCCACGCCTGGGTTTTAAATCCCTGCATGAATCTTCCTCTGCAGCCCCACTTCAGACTCCTCCCACAATTGGCTACACCTGCCAGCACCCCTGTAGTTTTCCAGCCTTTGTGGGCTGCCATAGTAAGTCTTGGCAGGCATGGCCCTATGGTATGGAGCGAACCATCCCCAAGCTCTCACACAAACACTGTAAAGGGAAGCTGACTCCCAGTTACAGCATGGGTTAAAGTCATGCCCATTTTCCTGGCTCCAGGCATGGCCAAAGCTACTTAACATATCCATGAAGCTAGCTACCTGTTATAGATATGTAAAATAATCTTTTTGCATATCAGGTATGAAGCTGGCCAACTGTTGATATGCAGAATAACTCTCAATGGCCCTACTCCATGCATCCTATCCCCGAGTTGAGACTTGTGGGGGTGGGGATATCCTATATTTTTATGTTTCCTGGATACCCAAGCTCTGTGCCCCATTACACAACCCTCTTTGGGGTCCCTGCCTGCACCCCATTAAGGTTCCATATAAATTTTTGAAGTGTTTGTTCTATATCTGTGAAATATTTCATTGGTATTTTAATAGGGATTGCATCGAATCTATAAATTGCTTCGGGTAGTATGGACATTTTGATGATGATAATTCTTCTAATTCATGAACATGGTATATGCTTCCATTTATTTATGTCTTCCTTAATTTTTTTCTTCACTGTTATGTAGTTTTCTGAGTACAGGTCTTTTTCCTCCTTGCATAGGTTCATTCTGAAGTACTTTATTTTTCTTGTTGCTATAGCAAATGGGATTTTTTTTCCTGTTTTCTGTTTCTGATATTTCTTTGTTGGTGTACAAGGATGCCGTCAATTTCTGAATATTGACTTTATATCCCACTGTTTTGCTAAATTCACTTATTAGGTATTTTTTTGATGGAGTCTATAGCATTTTCTGTGTACATTATCATGTCATCTGCAAGCAGTGACAGTTTTACTTCCTCCTTTCCAATTTGGAAGCCTTTTATTTCTTGTCTGATTGCTGTGGCTAGGACTTCCAATACTATGTTGAATAGAAGTTGTGAAAGTGGATATCTTTGTCTTGTTCCTTATCATAGTGGGAAAGCTTTTAGTTTTTGCTCATTGAGTATGATGTTTGCTGTAGGTTTCTTGTATATGGCCTTTATTATGTTGAGGTATGCTCCCTCTACTCCCACTTTGCTTAGTGTTTTTTTTTTTTCATTAAATGGGCACTGGATTTTATCAAAAGGTTTTTCAGTATCCATTGATATGATCATGTGACTTTTGTCTTTCCTTTTGTTTATATGATGTATTACGTCTATTGTTTTGCGAATACTGTGCCATCCTTGCATCCCTGGTATTTCTTGATCTGCCTGGTGTTATCTGTATCCCTGAGTTTCCTTTTTTGTTCCTTCACCCTGGAAGCTGATTTTTTTGTTTAAATCCTTCCCCTGGGATATGTTTATCGATTTTAGAGAGAGATTAAGGAAGAAAGAGAGAAAAAAAACATTCATTAGTTGCCTGTCTGTGTGCTCTGGCTGGGAATTGAATGTGACCTTTTCGTATACCAGATGATGCTCCAACTAACTGAACCAACCTGGCCGGGGTCTGAAAATTGATGTTTTATATTTTCTGTTCTGCTGCATAGTTCCCACAACTATACCCATGTCCAAGGCAAAGTGATGTGTGTTTGTGTGTCACTCATTCCTTGAGGTTCCTGCTTTGCAGCAGGTAGAGAGATACTGATGTTTGGAATTCAGTCAAATTTTAAAGTCCCACTTTTCTCAAATATATACTTGTATGTAGGCCTGTCCCTTGTTTAAATGTCAAAGCATTTACAGCAGAGATGAACTTTTTACTGACATGAGTCTTGTAAAAAAAAATTTTTTTTTAAGGAAAAAACATTTTTAAGGTAGTGTTCTGAGAACATTTGTTATTGTTTAGGTCATTGCCTCTCAAGTCAAATTCTGAACCTCCACATGACATCACCAATAAAAATGTAATTTACTCATGTTGGAAATTTGGCAAACACTTATTCTTCATTGTCAATCATGATTGTCTATTGAACTTTTCTGTATACACATTCCCAGGCCCCATCCCTAGAGATTCTGATTTAGTAGGTATACAGCACAATACATAAAGAAGAAAATGACCTACATACTGGACTTCCAGCCAAGATGGAGGCGTAGGTTAGTATACTTTGCCTCCTCACACAACCAAAAGATGGACAACAACAAATTTAAAAATAAAAAACAACCAGAACTGACAGAAAATCACACTGTATGGAAGTCCAACAACCAAGGAGTTAAAGAAGAAACATTTGATCAGACTGGTAGGAGGGGGCAGAGATGGGCAACCAAGTGGAGAGGACACACGGCAAGGCGGTGGCTGGTAGACCAGAGGGTCCCATGTTTCCATGTGGATAAACCAGGAAGAACAAATGAGGAGCAAGACAGACCACACAACTCAGGGTTCTAGTGTGGGGATATAAAGCCTCAAAACCTCAGACTGAAAAAACCAGGGTTGAGGCAATGGGAGAAACTCCTAGTCTCATAGGAAAGTTTGTTGGAGAGACCCACAGGGTCCTAGAACATACACAAAATCACCCACCTGGGAATCAGCACCAGAAGGACCCAATTTGCTTGTGGGTAGTAAGAATAGTGACTGAAAGCTGGCAGAGAGCTGAACAAGAGGCATTGTTTCTTCTTGGGCTCCTCCCCCACATACAGCACCACAGAGCAGCAATGTGGATTGCCCCACCCTGACGAAAACCCAGTGTTCCATCCCTTACTACATAACAGGTGTGCCGAGACAAAAAAAAATGGCCCAAAGGAAAGAACAGATCAAAGCTCCAGAAAAAATATAAATAAGAGATGAAGAGATAGCCAACCTATCAGATGTACAGTTCAAAACACTGGTAATCTGGCTGCTGACAGAATTAGTTTGTATGGTCACAAAATAGAGGAAAAAGTGAAGGGTATGAAAAATGAAATCAAGGAAAATATACGGGGAACCAACAGTGACAGGAGGGAAACCAGGACTCAAATCAATGGTTTGGACCAGAATGAAGAAATAAACATTTAACCAGAACAGAATGAAGAAATAAGAGTTCAAAATTATGAGGAGAGGCTTAGGATCCTCCAGGAGAACTTTAAACATTCCAACATCCGAATCATAGGGGTGCCAGTAGGAAAAGAGGAAGAGCAAGAAATTGAAAACTTTTGAAAAAATAATGAAGGAAAACTTCCTCAATCTGGCAAAGGAAATAGACTTCCAGGAAGCTCAGAGAGTCCCAAAGAAGTTGGACCCAAAGAGGAACACACCAAGGCACATCATAATTACATTACCTAATGTGAAAGATAAGGAGAGAATCTTAAAAGCATCAAGAGAAAAGGAGACAGTTACCTACAAAGGAGTTCTCAACTATCAACTGATTTCTCAAAAGAAACCCTGCAGGAAAGAATGGGCTGGAAAGAGGTATTCAAAGTCATGCAAAGCAAGGACTTAACATCCAAGATTACTCTAACCAACAAAGCTATCATTTAGAATGGAAGGAAGGGTAAAGTGCTTTCCAGATAAGGTCAAGTGAAAGGAGTTCATCATCACCAAGCCCTTATTATATGAAATGTTAAAGGGACTCATCTAAGAAAAAGAAGAAGTTCAAAACTATGAACAGTAAAATGACAACAAACTCAAAACTATCAACAACTGAACCTAAGGAAACAAAAACGAACTAAGCGAACAGCTAGAACAGGAACAGAATCACAGAAATGGAGATCACATGAAGTGTTATGAATGGGGGAGTGGGAGGGGAAGAAGGAGGAAAAGGTACAGGGAATAAGTAATATAAATGGTAGATAGAAAATAGGGGGAGGTTAAGAATAGTATAGGAAATGGAGAATCCAGTGTACTTATATGTATGACCCATGGACATGAACTAAATGGGGGGAATGTGGGTCGGAAGCAGCATGCAGGGTGCAGGGGAGTAAAGGGGGGAAAAGGGGACAACTGTAATAGCATAATCAATAAAATGTATGAAAAAAAATGACCCACATGCTTATGTCTCCTCTTTTAAGCACTCTTGTTTCGGTGCAAGATATTTCCATGGTCTGGGAGATTTCTTTGAGGACAAATATGTCTAAGAAAGATTATAGTGGTATTGTTCCTTGAAGGTTATTGACTCAGTGGGTTTCCCAAGGCAGCTAGGTACCATCTGAACAAACGAGATGCCAAACTGGAGTTATACTGGTTTGGTTAGTGGCTCAGTTCCTGATCATCACCCAGATATCGCTATATTCTTCACTGGTTCATCTTTCTTATGGTTGTCTGTGAATTGTTGAACCTGCCATTTCTTTTTTGTTTTTAAAATATAATTCTAATTCCCAGTTGTTCCCAACTATCCATAATTGCATTGTTTTTCCAAGTTGGTTATTATGGAATAGTATATTTCTATAGTGGCAATAAGATATAATCTGTGACTGAGGAGATTATCCAATATAAGATTGTTCCAGCCCTTATAGAGAATTAATTGTTCATAGTAATTAGTTATAAATAATACTAAGTAACATGTTAATGTTACATAATTTTTTGAAGAAAATTTAGAAAAAGTATTTCCTTGAAAATGACACTGAGTCACAATTCTTCCTAATTTTCCTGATCCTTCTTTTTGCACAGGGCCAAGACTTTCCTTATACCAATTTTTAAAAATTGCAATGACTATTTTCCTTTTCTCTTTTTTTCACATTTTTTATTGTTCAAGTACAGTTGTCTTCATTTTACCCCCACCCTTCCCCCCATCCCAGTCATCCCCACTTCCCATCCTTGATCCTACCCCCTTTGGTTTTGTCCATGTGTTCTTCATGTCCATGTGTTCCTGAAAACCCTAAGAAATGAACTTGTCATTTCTTAGCTGTTTTTTTCCAAACCAGTATGGTGAGGGGTAGGACTTAATATTGTCCTATTATTTTCTTTATTGTGTTTAAGGACAAAAAGTGTGATGTTTTTAAACATTATTTTATTGGGGTATAGTATGTACAGTAAACTGCTTAATGTGTACCAATCTTAACTATACAGCTTGAACTTTGCTGTGTATGTACTCTTGTAACCACCATATAGTCAAGACAGAACATTCCATCATCCTGCTAGGTTACTTAGTGCTCCTTTCACATCAGTAACCACTTCCCTCTGAGTCAGCCACTGTTTTTCTGATTTCTGACACCATAAATAACTTTTTCCTGTTCTTAGACTTAATGTAAGATGCAAAATATATACTCAGTGTCTAGAATTTTTAATCAAATGAGTTTTGTGTCCAGGCTTTGCTGCATTACTTATTATTACTGTTTCTGTCTCCATTATTCTCCAAACACCACAGCGAAACCAAAGCAGATTTAATCGACTTGTATTTCATGTTTTTTATAGGTGAGAGAATGGTGAAATTCGTTAGAAAATTTCTCATATTTCTTTTCCCAGTCTAAAAGTTTCATTGGCTTTCTGTTTCACCCACTCATATAGTATGTCATTTATTGCCACAAATTTTTTTTTGCCCTAGCTCTCTTTTTCCCTCTTCCATATTCCTTCTATAAGTGGATAGATGAAAGGGAGATTTCTAAAATCTTATTTTCTGTTTGCCATGGTAGCATTTGGTCTGGGGTGAATTCAGGTTGACTTGCGTGCCTACAGTTATTGTATTAACCTCATACTTTCCTTCTGTTCTTTCTGATAGCATGATGGAAGTGGTTCATTGCATGATGTCCAGCTATCATTGCCATCTAGTCCAGAACCAGAAGATGGTGATCAAATATGTAAGGTATGCCTAGGTAGTCATGCTGAATGTTTCAAAATTCTTTGTATTACCAAAATTGTAAAGTAACCAGAATTAAAACATTTACTAATAAATGTCTTAAAACCTTTAGCTTTGCTGTATTGAGTTTAAACAAGTTTGCTTTTAACTTTTGCTACCTGATTAAGTTAAAATGATATCCTTGTGGGGCTTTAACTTGAATTTATCAGTTGGATAATCATTTGTCCAGGATACTGGCACAGGATACTTTCTATTTTAAATATCATTAAATTTTGAAAATTCTTTTTTATAATTATGAATAATAGTTTTGAAAATATGACTACCAATAAAAATTTAAATGATTAACAGATACTTCTTATATATCATATCACAACATTGAAAAACTATAGTGAAAAAGAGATTTTTTTATGCAGGGACATTTTAGGGAAAGTACATATTTTTTTAATAATTCTCATCTTCTATTTTTAGTTAAACTTTTTTCTTTTTTGAGTATTTTTTACTGATTATGCTATTACAGTTTTCCCAATTTTTCCCCCTTCATCCCCATTCTGCTCTGACCCCCCCAGTCTTCCAGCATCCACCCCCCCACCTTAGTTCATGTCCATGGGTTGTACATATAAGTTCTTTGAGTCCTCTGTTTCCTATACCATTTTTTTTATCTCTCCCCGTCTATTTTATGCCTACTAATTAAGGTCCTCCACCTTACTAGTCTGGTTTATTCTGGTTGATTTTTTCTTTAATTCCTTCCTTGTCGGAGTTCCATGCAGTTTGATTTTCTGGAGCTTCTTGTTGTTTATTGATTTTAGATTGGTTGTTATCGTCCTTTTGGTTGTACAAGGAAGTGAAGGGTTTCTGCCTACGCCTCCATCTTGGCTGGAACTCCCAAGCCTTTTTCTTTTGCAACTTTCTTTTTCTGTCCTTACCCAAGGACGTGCTCATTGATTTTAGAGAGAAGGGAAGGGAAGAAGAAAAAGAAGAGACATAAGTTGGTTGGTTTTGTAATGCATGCCCCTAACAGGGACTGAACCCTCATCCTAGGCATATGCCCCATCCAGGAATCAAACCCCTGACCAAAAGGTGACATCCAACCAACTGAGCCACACTGGCCAGGCCTCTTTTGCAACTACTTTTGAAGCATATATTTATTAAGTACACACAAGTATTCTTAATTTATTTAAGCCCTGATTTATTCTCAATTTATTTAAGTCTTGATTTATAAAATGTTTTGCTCTTATATTTTATTTTCAGGGTATGCTGGTCAGTGTTTGCTAGTCATCTGTGTTAACTGACAACCTCAAAAAATTGACACCTTAAAAGAAGAAAAGTTTCTTTCTCACTTGTTATTTTTTAATATCTTACATACTGGCTGTAGATCAACTGGAACTCTGTTTCATATGTTTTTTTCACTCTGAAATTTGAACTAAAGGATCAGCCCCTACCTATCCTGGAACATAGTGTTTTTGTACATGAGGGAGAAGAACATTGGCAGAATCACATTTGATTCTGCTTGAATGTAGCATATGTTACTTCTACAACAAACCAAGTGATGAAGGCTGCTATTAGTGGTCAGAGAAGCATAATTTTCTCACCAGATATGGAGGGACTTATTGGGAACAGGATTGTATATTAAAAAATCAAAATCTAAAGAATATAGGAGAGTAGTCACATCTGATTATCTAATCATGGCTTTTCAACATGGGACCTACCTGCCCTTGCACAAATTTCTTCCCATCTGTACACTTCCATCATATTGGGAGTATAGTAATCTAAATTAGAGAGTCTGCATGCAGAACGTCCTTTTTAAAAAAGACTTTTACATGTACATCTGTTGACAACCACTGATTATCTTGCAAAGTTGACTTTTTTCTGCATTCTTTTGAGAAGTTTTTTACATGTAAAGAGATTCTTCTTAAAGAAAAAAAATTAATTCCAACTTTTTTACACCAGTATCTTCATTTTTTCCACTATTTATTTGTCTGAATATTTAATATTACATGAAAGACATATTGTTACTCAGTATTTATTTCTTGTCCCTCCTAGGCAGACCATTCTAGTCCTTTTTAATGTGAGATGCAATAGCTGATAGTCTCTCTCTCTAGTATACTAGACTCTCTTTCAGCAGATCCCCAGCTGTGTGTCCATCTCATCCAAAATGGTTCAGCAGTTCTGTGTCATTACCAATTTAAGGTTTAAAATTTCCACTGGACCTGCCACGTCTTTTTATCTCAGGACAACTCCAGACAAACTCTCCTCAAGCCCCTTCCTCAGCCACTCTTTTCACGTTCTTCAGGTAGCCTTGTGTTCATTAAGCAAGATCTGCTCCTTGCCTTTCTGCCTTCAACTTACCTGTAGCTATTGTCATTCTCATTCACTTTGTTCCAGCTACAGGGGAAAAGTGACCACAATGCTGTGTAAGATCACCCTTTCTTCTTGTGTTCTTGACTCTCTTCTGCCACTTTATCTATTTCCTCTTCATCCTGTTTCTAAATTTCTATCTTTTCTGTATTAAATTCAGTAAATCAAAAATAAACTTTTCCTTGACTCCCCTTAAGACCCCTTCCAGTAAATGTGCAAACATGGAAAAATGAAAATAGCTACTGATTTTAACATTGTAGACGTTTGGTGTGGCCTTTGTCTTAAAAGCTTTTATCCCTTGGTTTTTGTGTCACTTCTTTCTGAAATCCCTCACACCTTTTTTCTCCCATTTCATTTGTAAGTTCCTGCTCTTCTTTAGAATGTAGATTTATATCTTTAGCCCAGTTCCCTTTGAACCTTTTTCAGTCATGATTTCACATGTGAAATACTTGATAACATGTAAAGTCTTCCTTTAATAATTGGTAATCCAGTTACCTACTGGACAGTTCCACTGTATGTCCCATCCACTACTTTTAATAATATATTTAAAAACTCACAAATATTTCTTTTTGGACATATATCTTCCTCCTCTTTTATTCTCCAATTCTTTTAGTGGCACCATCATTCACCGTATCACTGTAGCTAGAAAAATAGGTGTCACTCTTGACTGCTCCTCTGTGCTGTTCTCTTACATGCAGTGAATCACCAAAAGCTTCCAACTTTGATTCTTCTCCTCTGCCTTCTCCCCCTTATTATCACTGTCATCAGTTCGGCTTCTACTTATCTGGAGTGTTATATCTTGATAAGAAGTTTCCTAGCCTAGTTATGTTGTTATTGTCAAACACAGCTTCCAAACAGCTGTCAAAGACATCTCAAATGCAAAATCATCTGCCTTTCCTGGCTTATGCCATACTTGATGCTCATGGTCCTTTATGATCTGGCCATTGCCTAGTTATTAACCACATTGCTCCCCATTACTCAGCATGACCTTTGTGTGACTACACTGCTGCTTATAGGTCTCCAGATAGGTTGTGTTTGTCCTCATGTCTGTATTGTCGTACAGTACTTAAAGTCTCTTACCCTGAAATCCAAAGCCTGCCACACTTCTGTACCTTCAGAACTTTTTACTCATCCATTAAGACTCCTCTGGAGTTAACACATTCCTTCTTGTATTCTCCTTTGCTTATCTTTATGTGTAAATCCCTTAAAGCAATGTTTGCCATAAAGTAAATGCTGTATACATGTTGCTTATTAATGTTACTACTTTACTACATTGTAGTTTGATTTCATTTTGGGGTCCTTTACTCCATCAGTGGCAGAACCTAGCAGTGACTGAATGATAGCTATATAATGTTCCATCAAGTTGCTGTACTGTATTTCAGTTGTTCCTTGATAGGACAAGTGTAAATCTATAAACCTTCAGATTAACACCTTGTTGTAAGTTTTCTCCTACTTAGCATCATTTCTTTGGCATAGATTCCTAGGAGTGGGCCAACCAAGTCAAAGACTGCAAGTATTTTTGTGACTCTTGTATATAACTATACTTTGTCCAGAATGGTCAGTCATTGCTCCGTGTTAATCACATGGAGCATTTCTCCCCCATATTTAATACCTATAAAATAATACCTTTAAACTACTTTATTTTTCTTCAACAAGTTAAGTAGCACATTTTGCCAATTATATGTATATTTGTAAGAACTGGCTGTTTGTCTTTTGGAGCCTAAAGAATGATGTTATGTGTTTGAACAGGCTCTTACATATTGAGATATAAACCCTTTCACCAGCTTTTAATTTTGATGTTAATTGTATAGATGCTTTAAATTTTATGTAATTAAATATGTTTATCATTTTTACTAGTTTCATTTGCCCCATAGCTTAAAATTATATCCCTCATGATCTGCAATCTGTCTTTTTTTAGTCTCGATATATGAATTTTTTAAATTTCTAAGTTCTTTAATTTTAACTGGAGATCTTTTTTATATAATAAACAGTCTTTTCCAATTGCAGTATACATAGCATCATTAAAAAAATCTTTTCTCCCCCATTGTTTATTTGCTATGTTAAAACCTTTGCAAAATGTCTATTTCTGATCTGTTAAAGAGATTGCAATGTTTTTTGTTCCCAACATATCTGAAGAGGGTGGCCTACTTTGCCCAGTAACAACACATTATAATTATTTGCTTACATGTTTTTCTAGCTGGAAAGATGATAGTGTAATTCAGGTATATATTCTAATTTCCTTGCTTCCACTACTTCCTCAGTATATATTTCTCAGTATGTATAACTATAGGGTATTCATACTTTATACTTGGGAATATAGCTGGATTCCTGCTTAACTTGGCGATAGATTTCCATTTAATACTATTAGGAATTTCGTATAGATTAAGTTGACAGGGTATTTTCCCTTTGATTCAGGTAATTCTCAGAAAAGTGGCTCCCAGGAAAATATCTCCTGGTTACCTTTCAGGCACATTTATCTTTCTGCTGAATTCTGAACCAGCCATGAAATGATTGTTCCTTTAATTACACTGTTCCCTTTGCTTGTGGTGCCCTCCAATGACAGGCCCCTCTTATACATCCCTTGAAATTTAGCTGGAGTTATTGTTTTGTATGTAATTTGCTCTACTATGTGGCCTATGTCCCAGTTTCCTTATATGTAAAATGGGGATAATAGTACCTACCTCGGGGTTGTGGTCAGGATCAAATGCTTTGACACCTACCAGTACTTAGTTCTTGGCACCTTGTTAAGTACTCAATGAATATTAGCTGTTGCCTCTATTATTGTTCATTGTTTACATGTCAAACTCCATTAGACAATTAATTCATAGAACATTAAAATGTGTTTTGGTTTTTTTTTTTAGTTTAATAGCTGGAATATTTAGTAAGAATTTTTTCTCTTGAATGAACAAATCATTCATTGCTCAGTATTCATCATTGATTTAATGTTTCTCATTAAGGTATTTTAAATGCAGTTAAATACTTTGCATTAAATTTTTTAATGTTTCAGAGTGAAGATTTATTAAATGAAATAAAACAACTTAAAGAGGAAATAAAGAAAAAAGATGAAAAAATCCAACTATTAGAACATCAGCTTGTAAGTATTATAGTGTGTAGAGAAAACTTTTTAAAACTCAGCAATATGTATTTTTTATAAAACTATAGCCAGAATTGAAGTTTGACTTTGGTTTTGGCTTTCAGAGTTGCATTATTATTTTATTTTTAGATTATATGCCCTCCAAAAGTATGTGGTTTAACTTATATTTTAAATTGTAAATAGCCAAGGTTAAAAGAAAATCTTTATCCATTCATTCTCAGTGACATATGCTTTAGGGGTTTGAAATTCACCAATTTACAATCAGTCATTTTATTGCTAAAGGGTAAATGTCTTTTCTTAGTGTGTTTTTAAAGAACTGAGTGCTGCTGAGTTGAAAACAGGGCATTTTTCTCTCTGATAGTAGAATGAAATTGGGTATCCGACTTAGCTATCTGTACAACTCTGTTAGAGGAAATGTTTCTTCTCCACAGACGATGGTGAATAGAATCTTCTTAATTTTATGGTGGTTACAGTTTCAAATGTAGGACCATGTGAAAACAATATGTACACTGTCTTGAAATTAAACATAATTTAGTTTGTAATAATATAAAAGTCTAGAATAACAAGAACAGAATGGCATAAAAATACCAATAGGCCAAGAAAAATCTTTGTTGGATGTCAAAAGCATATTACTAAAAAGTAGGTTTTCTAAATTATGGAAAACACAAATATTTGCCAAATCTTACTCTTTGTATGACAGTACATAGACACAGAAAGGAAATTATTTCCAGAATTGCACTAGTCAAGATAGAATAAGTAATGTGCTTGCATTAAGATAAACACTTTATATTATTTTTATCTTCTTTACCCCTGTCCCATATGTGTCGAAAGCTAAGTCCCATTAGAGTGAACACCAGGAGACCCTAACTTTACTCTTGAATTGAACAACTTGGGATTGAACTGTGTGGGTCCACTTATATGCAATTTGTTTGTTTTCTCAGTAAACACACATAGTATTGTAAACGTATATTCCCTTCCTTATTATTTTTAAAATAATATTTTCTGCAGCTTACTTTATTGTAGGAATATAGTATATAATACATATAACAAAGAATGTATTAATTGACTATGTTTTCCTTAAGGCCTCCGGGCAACAGTAGGCTATTGGTAGTTAAGTTCCTGGGGAGTCAAACGTTATATGCAGGTTTTCAACTGTGCAAAGAATTGGCACACCTGAATTCCGCATTGTTCAAGAGTCAACTAGATATTGAATTTTGTTTCAGTGACTATCGCATTTCTTAGGAATAAGAAATATGTCTGTACTACAAGAAATGGAAAATATGTCAGTACTACAGAGATTTTTTTGTTTTAATTAGATTTCATTTTTTATATGGAAATTGGAATGATCTAGTTTCAATTTAGGTAATTTTTGAATATTGGTAATTATTTTTAAAGTAGAAACTTAAAATGTTAACTTGATGCAGTAATAAATAATTTGTTATACAAATTTTTCTA
The DNA here is from genome assembly GCF_022682495.2 of Desmodus rotundus. NCBI lineage: Eukaryota > Metazoa > Chordata > Mammalia > Chiroptera > Phyllostomidae > Desmodus > Desmodus rotundus. Next base: position 62,260,578 of record NC_071390.1, read on the forward strand.
CAAGAAAGTATATTTTCCTCCATTGGAATTATTTAACAAATACAATGGGGTACCCCCCAAACTGGAATTACCTTCTGGAGGGCAGGCCCCTAGTACAAGCTTCTCCTGCTAAGTGAGTGTTCTAGGAACCCATCTTATCAGTGTAACAGCTGGAGTTATTGTGAGAGGCAGCGTTTGGCTTCATTGCATTTTTTTTGAAGGCTCAACACGTTTGGGTGATTTACAAGCACACATGCCCACATCGCGCTGAGTGTTCAGCAGTTTTTGACCAAAAGGAAACGACACTCATGCCCTACCTTCCTGTTCACCCAATCTCGCCCTGAGAGCTACTTTGTTTCCCTGGATGAAAAAAGTCCTCAAAGGGAAACATTTTGCCAATGTAGAAGAGGTGGTTTAAACAAAAAATGGCAGAAGCACTAAAAGGCATCAAAATTGATGAGTTCAAAAACTGTTTTGAGCAGTGGAAAAGACATCAATATAGTATTGCATCAAAAGGAGAGTACTTTGAAGGTGACTGAAGTTTAAACATGTAAGAATAAATACACAACTTTTTATAAATAAATTCTGGGGATGGGAGGATTTGGGTCCCTTTCATGTGATATAGTAATATTCCAACTTCACACTAAGGAGAAATTCTCATTCTCAATCCTTTCATTTTTTTAAAAGACTTTATTTATTTTCAGAGAGAAGGGATGTGAGGGAAAGAAACATTGATTGGTTGCTTCTTACACACCCCTACCTGGGGACCTCGCCTGCAACCCAGGCATGTGCCCTGATTGGGAATCTAACTGGTGACCTTTCAATTTGTAGGCTGGTGCTCAATCCACTGAGCCACACCAGTCAAGGCATTCTTTTCTTCTTTTTTCTTTTTCTTCAAAAATTTGGTATTTATTTGAAAGACCAAAGTTTACACAATAGATACATTACTTTGTCTAGTATAAATGACTAAATGAGTATGCTTTGAGTGGAATCGTAGTTAGAGAATTCATTTGTGAATTGAGATGCTAAGATAGATCTTGTCAAAGGGCAGAGATCCTTCAAAGTATTACAGACCAATAAAGTCAGCACATCATTAAAGGAGTTTAAAAGCACTAGACATGTGAAAAGACAGTCTTACTTGCAGAGTGGTAGTATTTAATATCCGGTAGAATCCAGTCAAAAATGAATTTAAGAAATTATGCTGCAGTTATTGCAGTAATCATAATAGTTTAGTGAAATACTTAAATTCTTGCAATTGTATTCTTTATATACTATATATTGTTATGTATATTTTCCATTTGTATAGATAAGTACTGTATATACTTATATGCATAAAATTATAGATAGTGCATTTTATGGGTAATGTAAGAGATTGCCAAAGGTGATTTTCACTATTCAAAATTTTAGCCTTCTGGCTGCTTCTGGAACCCAAACTCTGAATAAGATGGAAGATTACCTAATAGATCTTGATGTTTGCCCCTCTTTTGTTAACTCTCTAAAAAAGACCCTAATTTCTTTGTATATGTAGGTGTGTATGAAGTATAACATCAGTAAAAAAATTTGTATTTTTGTTCAGGCAACTCGATGTAACTGTCACCAAAAATCTAAAGAGGAAAAATGCACATATGTCGATAAATATACCCAAACACCCTGGAGAAGAATTCCTGTAAGTAGCATATACCCATAACCCCTTCTCTTGTCATTTACTATTTTAATGTTTTGTTCCATCTTGTTTTTACTCTAGTCTTTAAAATTTTTGAATCTGCAATGGCTGTTAATTTCTTTTAGTAAGTTGTTTTTTTCTTGTCTTTTAGGCGTTTATGTGCTTTCTAAAGCTATTCTTGTGTCTTACATAAGTGAATGTGCATTTAATAGCTTTTCTATTCTACATATTGTAACCCATTTTATTTGAGCATCTAGTCTCGTTTCACTGCATGTATTTATGAGAGTAGTATTTCTCCATACCCTTGAAGAAACAGAAGTCCAAAATGCAGTCTTCTCTCTTTGGCAGCATATGACTCTTTGAAAATATATGATGCCATATATCCTTTTTTTGTTGAAATTTTCAAATGTATTTTATTATTATAATTACTCATATTTCTCAAATGTTGAGGCTGTTAGGAAGTATAAATGCATTAGGATATAGACAGTAAAGGTTATGTTTTTAGACATAGTTAGGGAATGTTTTATTCCAAACAGAAAATAACCATGCAGTCTGCCCTTCTTTGTTGTTTTTCAAAAATGATACATCTCAGAACATATTTAGTGCTAAAATACACTGACAATAATTTAATCTGAGTTTTTCTAAACTTAGCTCAAGGTTGTGTCTGAGCCAGAGAATCATCATATGACCATCAGTTATGATTATCCTATTGTGTAGTGCTAAGTAATAGATAGTCCTTTTTTAGAGAATGCCTAATAAGCCAGCCTTGACTCTTCTTTTACCTTAATTTATCAGTGGAATCCTAGTAACACAAATGAAAAATGACCTAGAATGGTTAATATAATCAACAATCCATTTTTTTAAAACAGGTGTAGGCTTTTAAAGTTTATAAACTACTTATTTCTTTTCATCTAATTAGCAACTTTTGTGTGCTCTGTATAAGTATGATGCTAATTAATTTATTCAGCAAAAGTTTGGTGAACCTCTCCCATCTAGTTAGGCTTCTGACGTAGAAATGAGGATTTGCAGAAGGAAATACACAGAAAAATAAGGGGATTCCTCCATTAAAAATTTAATAAAGGAACTGGTGATGTGATATAAAGTGTAGTAAGGTCTATAAGGTTCAAAAGATTGGGAAAGTCTAGTTGGAAGAATCAAGGAACGTGGTGAAGAAGGTGAAGAGTGGTTGAATCATAGAGAGCAAAAGATGCCAGTAGACAGAAGTGATACAGTATTTCTGTAAAGTCAAAGGATGTGGAAACTAACCTGTTTAGAAACAATTGCAAAATGAAAGACCATGCTTCTTGTTTCTAAATTGAGCTTGGTGCTTTCCAGCTTTCTCCAAGTATCTTCATAGGGATGTTTGGGTCTTCTGACATTGTAACTAAGTAAATTGGTGGTTTCATTAAGTGTGAGCAGTTCTATTTTGCCATCCTCCTGAGAGTCTTTATAACATCTCTGGGTCCTTCAACTTCACTACTCTGGAAACTGGCTATTATTTATAAGTATGCTCACTAGACAAAAATAAATGGTGCAAACACACCCACGACATTCCTGAATATACTCTTCAGTTAGTCAAATTTTCAGCCTAGCACATGTAACAAACTAAGACTTTAGGATTCCTTATTATCTATTACTATATCAATCACCTGGCTGAATACCTTTGTTTTATAGGTAAGGTAACAAAAGCCAGGGAGATTAAATAGCATATTAAAGTTTCCATAATTGACCAGTGTCTGAACTAGTACTATTAACTTCAGACTGCTGGTTTTTAGTCCAAGGTGTCTTTCCCCAAAAGCACACTAAAGAGCCTTGAAGGATAGAAGGAAGTTTTGCAGTTGAAATGGGAGATATATTCTTGGCAAAAGGAACAATAGAAGTGAAGACAAAGAGGTGGGAAGATACAGTTGGGTAATATGATTTTGGCAGGAACATAGATGTACGTTTAAAGAAGTAGTTGAAGTTAGTGTTAAAGTTCATTTGAAGGTAGAATTTAAATTTTTATCCAGGAATTACTGGGAAAATAACTGCATTTATTCAAATAAATAGTTACATATATATATTTAATTAAATGCTAATTATTAAATGTTAATCTTAAATTTTTATTTTATTCTCTGATTTTGTGTTCTTTAGACTTCGTTGGTTTCATTTAAAGTAAATTACTTTGGAAATCATTTATTATATTAACAAAGATTTTCCTTTTTTCTTTTAAAAAGTTACACCTTATTCTACATGTTCTTTTTTAACAAGAACACAACATATTTAAACAACATGTTGATGATGGGGATGAGGAGATGCAGTGGGACTCATCTTTGGCAACATCTAGTTTGTTAGGTGGTGATTTGGGGAATCAAAGTATGTTGTATTAAAAAAAATCCCCCAAGTTTAGTATAGGTAAATTTTTTTTTTGATCTGGCTAACCCTTTGGAAGACAAAGTAATAATCTGAGTACTTGTTCTTCCATTCCCTGTAATATGTTGGAACATCTAAATGCCTTTCTTGAGATTCTCTCAACCCAATACTTGGGTTGTTACCTCTCTATATTTTAAAATCACTTACTGTACTTTGTCATGTATTAGTATACTTAGTGGTGATGATAAAAGTAATGATTACATGAGAATATTGTGAGAGAAGAGAGAAATTTGGAGAGTTAACACTTGGATCACATTATGGAGACTTAGATATTATACTGAGAACTTTCCACTTAATTCTGTAGCCAGAAGGTTCTATCAGGGAACAGGCTTAACCATGTTTTGCTACAAGAAAAATATAATGTGAGAGGAGAAAATGTATCTTGAGGCAAGAACTTGGTCTCATTTCTCTGCCAGTGCTTAACACAGGGATCCAGCAGGAATGAATGAATTCTAGTGAGCACAGAATGAAGGTAGGAAAGGTATTACAATAGCCCAGGCAAGAGAAGATGAGGACTGACCTCTGGTTATTGGTCTCTCATTGAGAAGGAGCGAAGGTCACTGAGACAAAATCTGTTATCTTGATATGAGATTGGATGAGACAGGTGTGAAAAATGGAAGCCTGGGTGACTGGGAAGATGGCATGGCAGTCATAAAAAATAGGAAAACCTAGAGAAAGCATTTTATTAGGAAAGGAAACTACTGAATATGTATATGGGTCCCCCCATCATATGTGTATATATATATATACACATATACATATATTCATAAATATATATATATGTGTATGTATATATATATTATGAATAAGACGGTCCCCCAAACTGAAAAAAATTGTGTATATATTCATGTTTAAACTTCAGTCATCTTCAAAGTACTCTTCATTTGATGCAATACACCTATGGAGACTTTTTTCCCACTGCTTGAAACAGTTTTTGAGCTTAATGATTTTGATGCTTTTTAGTGCTTCTGCCGTTTTTGTTGCACCTCTTTCACATCAGCGAAATGTTTCCCTTTGAGGACTTTTTTCATCCAGGAAACAAAAAAGTCACTTGGGGCAAGATTGGGTGAATAGGGAAGGTGGGGCATTGGGGTTATGCCATTTTTGGTCAAAAACTGCTGAACACTCAGTGTGTTGTGGGCAGGTATGTTCATAAATCACCCATCATGAAGTGGGCAAATGTTTGAGTCTTAAAAAAAATGTACTGAAGCCGAACACACCTCTTAGAACACCACCAGCTGGTACACTGATACAGATGGGTTCCTAGAACCTTATGGGGGAAGCCTGTACTATAAGGCATCTGCCCTCCAAAAGATAATATTCAGGGGTTTTGGGGGGTCCCCCATATATATATGTGTGTGTGTGTGTGTGTGTGTGTGCACGTATGTATTTATACATATTTTTATATTATTATTTGATCACTTGAGTTTGAGATTCTGGCCAAAGGGTAGAGGTTTTTGCATTTGTAGGATTGGAACTTGAAAAGTGTAGGAGAAGTTAGGTGAAAATCTGGAAGCAAAGTGTGCGGAGGACAAAAATCTTTTATAATAGAGCTCATCCACTGGGAAACTCAGAAGCGCCACAGACTTCTTTTGGGAGCAAGTAAGACCCTCCCAGGAAGCTTCCTAAGCTCTCACAAAAGAGGGAGAGACATGTAAACTAATTTTCCTGAATCGAGAAAAGTTTTATGTGTCTCTTTAAGAGGCTAAGATAAAAATCCCCCAGCCTCAAAAAAAAATCCCCCAGTCTCTAACCTCAGGTGGTAACTCTCATCTGTTCTCATCACTGCCCTATGGGAAAGCAGCTGTCAGATCTGAGGGAAGAGTGGCAAGTGTTCTGAAAGACTTGGCTCTCAGTTCCGTATTTTGTCTCTAACAGTTAGAGCTCACAGAAGGAGAGATTTTTGTGAAGACTTGGAATCTATAGGCTTTAGTTTATAGAGATAAGGAGATCCTTAAACATGTTTCCCTTCTCTCCCCAGGAACATATGACCCTATTAATATAATCAGTGTTTCAAATAATTTTCCTCTGTATTACCCTAATGTGCACTATGGTTTTATTAAGCTTTGGGTTTTTTTACTTCTTATTTTATTTTTATTTGTTTTCCTTAAATGAAGATTTTAATATATGAGTTTTGTCAAATACATTGTACTCGTCTTTTTGGATACAACCATTAAAGATATGTGTTTTAATTATCCTTTTGTCCTCTTATGTTATTTTCATCAAGTCATCACTGGGAGGGGCACTGATTTTGTGAGGAATGTTTGGGGAATAGAACTGAACCCTGTCGGTGAAGATTATAGCTCAGTGTTAAAATTTTTGAGTTGAGTATGAGAAAGGACTTTCTAACTGAGCTGTGCAAAGGTAGAATGAGCTGCCTTAAATAAAATTACTTCAGCTCTCTTTGATCCTCAGTTTTCTCTCCTGAAAAAAGTGAGAATAATTATACCACTCACTCCATAAACTTGTAATGCTTAAGGTGTTAATCCCACGAATTACTTGTCCCTGAAGTATTTGTTTATTTGTCCCTGAATGTCCTTTCCCTTCTTGTTTTTTTCCTTTTCTTAAGACACCGGCATCCTCCAAGAAACCATCCCTGACTCTCAGGGAGGTTAGGTTTCCGCACCCCTTTAGCTCCTAGGGCCTGTGACTGTCACTAGCAGTCTATGTGGAAATTATCTGTCTGTGTTTCTCTCTACCCCCATGAGATTGTGGACTTCTTAATGGCAGGGACTGTCTTAATCATCTCTGTGCCTTTAGCACCTGCTACTTTACTTTTTATTTTGAATCCCTATAGATGTATAGGAAGTTGAAGAATAGTACAGAAAGATGCCTTATATCTTCACCCAATATCGCTTGTGGTTACATAAATATAAATATAGCATAATATCAAAAGCAGGAAGTTGACATTTCTGTATGCATAGTTCTGTGCCATTTTATCACTTTGTGTAGATTTACGGAACAACCACCATATTTAAGTTTCAGAATCATTGCACCACTACAAAGTTTTCCTTTTGTGCTGCCTTTTAATAGTCACAACCACTCCCTTCTTCCCCCGCCATTCTTAACTCTGGGAAACCACTAATCTGTTTTCCATATCTGTAGTTTTGTATATAATTTTATATAAATGGCATTGTATAGTATGTTAGCTTTTGAGATTGGCTTTGTTCACCCAGCATAACACCCTAGACATCCATGCAGGTATAGTTGTGTCTGTCAGTAATTTGTTCCTTTTTATTACTGAGTGGGATTCCACCATATGAATGTTCCACCATTTATTTAACCACATATATTGAGAGACATTTTGGAGTTTCCAGGTTTTGGCTATTACAAGTAAAGCTGCTATGAATACATGTGAAGAAGATCTTGTATAGGTGTATATTTTTATTTCTCTGGAATTAGTGCCCAGTAGTGCAATTTCTAGATTTTATGATAACTGTATGTTTAGTTTTTAAAGAAACTACCAAACTGTTCACCAGAGCAGTAGTGCCATTTTAGATTATCATTAACATTGTATGAGTGATCCACTTTCTCTGCATCCTCACCAGCAGAGTGTTGTCATCATTTTTTATTTTAGCTGTTCTGGTACGTATGTAGTGGTAGTTCATTGTAGTTTTAATTTATATATCCTTAATGGCTAAAATTATGTTGACACCTCTTTGTGTGAGTATTTGCCATTCCACTCAAATGTCTCTAAATGTCTTTTTTCCCCACTTTAAAATTAGATTTTATTTTTCTACTCTTGTATTTTGAGTTTATATATATATATATATATATATATATATATTTATGTATTCTCAATATGAGTCCTTTATTTGGTATGTGATTTGGAAGTACTTTCCCTCCCTAGCTTGTCTTTTCAGGGTCTTTCACAGAGCAAAATATTTTAATTTTGATGAGGTCCAATATATCTATTTTCTTTTATGGGTTGTGCTTTTTGTGTGCTGTTTAAACTCTTCACCAAGCCAAAGATACTGAAAGTTTTCTCTTTTCTTCTAAAATCTTTATAGCTTTACATTTTATGTTTAAATCTATGATCTATTTTGAGTTCGTTTTTATGTAAGATATGAAATTTAGGTCAAGGTTCATTTTCCTACGAATATACATTTGCTTTGTACCATTTGTTTAAAAGACTGTCCTTTTTCTATTGAATTGCTTTTGTATCTTTGTCAAATATCAGTTGATGGTACTTGTGTGGATCAACTTCTGGGTTCTATTCCATTGATCTTTGTGTCTGCCCCTACACCAGTACCACACTGTCTGGAATACTATAGCTATTTAATAAGTCTTAAATTGACTACCATGATTCCTTCTACTTTATTATTACTTTTCAAAATTCTTTGTATATTTCTAGTTCCTTTGCTTTCCACATACGTCTTGAATAAGCTTGTCTGTATTTTAAAATAATTTTTGCTAGGATTTTGACAGGAAATGTGTTATATTTAAATATCATTTGGGGGAGAATTAATATTTCTAGTGTGTTGAGTCTTCAGTCCATGATGAGGTATATTTTGCCATTAATTTGAAACTACTTTGATCTTAATCACTAAATTCTGGTTTTTGGAATACAAGTTCTGCATGTGCTTTCTTAGGTTTATTAAGCATTTTGTTTTGGGGAGTGATTAAAAATGGCATTGTATTTTAAATTTGTTTCCTTTTGTTCTTTGGTGGTATTTAGAAATACAGTTGAGTTTTGTATATGGATTTTTTTATCTTGTGAAGTTATTAAATTCACTTGTTCTGGGAGTTTTTTGGTAGATTGCATTGGCTGTGTGTACCATCATGTCATCTGCAAATAAGAACAATTTTCTTACTTCTGATCTACATGTCTTTTATTTCATTTTCTTGTATTATGCTGCTTGCGAGGACTTTCAGCAGTTTGTTGAATAAAAATGGTGAGAGTGGGCATTCTTCCATGTTACTGATCTAAGGTGGGGGAAGCATTCAGTCTTTCACCATTAAGTAAAAGTTACCTGTAGACATTTGACAGATGCTTTTTATCAAGTTGAAGAACTTCTCCTCTATTCCTAGGGTGCTGAGAGATTGTATCATGAATGTGTTTTGGATTTTGTGTTAAATGCTTCTGCTATATGAATATATGTGAACATGTGATTTTTGGTTGCATTGATTGGTTTGTGAATAATGAATCAGTCTTGTTGCCCTAAACTTCACTTGGTCATGGTGTATAATTCTTTTATATATTTTTGAATTCTATTCAGTAGTATTTTTGTTAAGGATTGTTTATATCTATATTCATTAGAGGTAATGGGCTGTATTTTTATTTCTTTGTACTGTCTGTGTTTGGTTTTGTGTTAGGGTAATTCTGGCCTCACAAATGAGTTGGAATGTGTTCTTTCCTCTTCTGCTTTCTGCAAGAGATTGTGCAGAATTGGTGTCAATTCTTCTGTAAATGTTTGATTACCCTCTCCAGTGAAACCGTCTGGGCCTGGAGAGTTCTTACGTGGGAGATTTTTAATTGTTTTAGACATATTCAGATGATCTCTATTATCTTGGATGAGTTTTGTCAGTTTGTGGTTTTGAGGAATTAGTCTAATTCTTCTCAGTTGTCAAATTTATAACTGTAAAGTTGTTCATACTATTCCCTTATTATGTTTTTAATGGCTGGAGGATTTCTACTGATACCCTATTTCATTCCTTAATTTGTGTCTTACCTGTTTTTTTAATCAACCTTAGTGGTTTGTTAGTTTTATTGATCTTCCCGAAGAACCAACTTTTTGTTTCCTTAATTACCTCTAATTTTCTATGTTCGATTTTAATGGTGTCTACTCTTTATTCTATTTACTTTCAGTGTACTTTGGTCTTTTTCCCCCAAGTTGTCTAAGGTGGAAGTTCAGCTTAATAATTTGAGATTTATTGTTTTTATCACTGCTTTAACTGTTTCCTACAACTTTTTAAAAAATTATTAAATTTATTGGGGTGACAGTGGTTAATAATTATATAGGTTTTAGGTGTACAGTTCTATAAAACATCATCTGTATGTTGTATTGTGTATTCACTACCCCAAGTCAAGCCTCTTTCCATCACCATTTATCCCCACTATACCCTCTTCTACTTCCCCCTTCCCCAATCCCTCTAGTAATTACCATACTGTAATCTGTATCTATGAGGTTTTTTCTTTGCTTAATCCCTTCACTTATTCACTCAGCCCTTCCCAATGTCTCTCCCCTCTGACAGCTGTCAGTCAGTGCTCTGTATCTATGAGTCTGTTTCTATTTTGTTTGTTAGTTTCTTTTCTTCATTAGATTCCACATATAAGTGAAATATATGTTACTTGTCTTTCTCTGACTGGTTTATTTCATTTAGCATAATACTCTGTAGGTGCATCCATGCTGTCACAAAGGTAAGATTTCCTTCTTTCTTAAGGCTGAGTACTATTTCACTGTGTAAATGTACCGGAGCTTTTTTATCCACTCATCTACTAATGGACACTTGGACTGCTTCCAAATCTTGGCTATTGTAAATAACACTGTAGTGAACAGAGGGTTGCATATGTTTTTTCGAATTAGTGTTTTGGTTTTCTTTGGATATATTCCCAGAAGTGAAATTGCTGGGTTATAAGGCAGTTCCATTTTTAATGTTTAATTTAGTAACTACATATACTAAATTTGAGGTAGCTCCATACTGCTGTCCACAGTGGCTACAACAGTCTGCATTCCCGCAAACAGTGCAGGAGGGTTCCCTTTTCCCCACATCTTTGCCAGCGCTTACTGTTTGTTGAATTGTGGATGATAGATAGCCATTCTGACAGGTGTAAGGTGGTAAACTTACTGTGGTTTTAATTTGCATTTATTTGATGACTAGTGACATTGAGCATCTTTTCATATGTCTTTTGGCCATCTATATGTCCTCTTTGGACAAGTGTCTTCAAGTTCTTTGCCTATTTTTTTAATTGGATTGTTTGGGTTTCTTTGGTGGTGTTTTATAAGTTCTTTATAAATTTTGGATATTAACCCCTATCAGATGTATCATTGATGACTATGTTCTCCCATTCAATGGGTGGTTGTTTCATTTTCTTGATGGTTTCCTCTGCTGTTCAAAAACTTTTTAGTTTGATGTAGTCCATTTGTTTATTTTTTATTTTGTTTCCCTTGCCCAACGAGATATATTAGAAAAAAATTGCTATGAGAAATGTCTGAGATTTTATTGCCTGCTTTCTTCTAAGATTTTTATGATTTGGAGTCTAACATTTAAGTCTTTAATTCATCTTGAATTTATTCTTGGTTTTGGTGTACGAAGGTGGTCTGGTTTCAGTTTTTGCACGTATCTGTCCAATTTTCCCAGTGCCATTAATTGAATAGACTATCTTTAACTTACTGTATGTTTTTGCTTCCTTTGTCAAATATTAATTGACTATATAGGTGTGGGTTTATTTCTGGTCTCTCTGGTCAGTTTCATTGATATACAGGGTCCAGCAGAAGTAATGCCTGCTTGAGTGTGTTTGGTAGGGTAATAATATAGGTGCAGTAATTTATAGTTTTAATTTGAACATTTCACCTAAAATGTCATAAGATGTGCTTGAGTGTAATATTGTTATGTTTCAGAATTACATGCCTATGATTTTGTAATAAAAAGGGGCATTATTTGTTCCAGACCCTATATGTCTGTTTTTATGCCAGTACCATTCTGTTCTGATTACTCTGGCCTTATACTATAGTTTGATATTTGGTAATGTGGTTACTCCAACTTTGTTCTTCTTTCTCAAGATTGCTATGGTTATTCGGGGTCTTTTGTTCCTTTTCCTTATATGGTTCCATATAAATTTTTGGAACATTTGTTCTATTTCTGTGAAATATGCCATTGGTATCCTGATAGGAATTGTGTTGAATCTGTTGATTGCTTTGGGTAGTATAGACATTTTAATGATGGTAATTATTCCTATCCATCGAACATGGTATATGCTTCCACTTTTTTGGATCTTCTTCAGTCTCTTTCTTCAGTGTCTTATATCTTCCAAGTACAGATATTTTAAATTCTTGGTTAAATTTATTCCTAGGTATAGGATTTTTTTTTAATCTTCACCTGAGGATACATTTATTATTTGAGAGAGAGAGAGAGAGTGAGGAAGAGAAATATCAATGTGAGAGAGAAACATCAATTGGTCGCCTCCCATACATGCCCTAATCAAGGATTGAACCCACAACCATTTGGTGTACAAGACAAGGCTCCAACCAACTGAGCCATGCATTGTATTACATACACAATGTATTGCTGGATCTGTTTACTAATATTTTGTTGAGGATTTTAGCATGTATACTCATCAGAAATACTGGCCTATAATTTTCTTTCTTTGTTGTGCCTTTACCTTGTTTTGGAATTAGGATAATAGTGGCCTTGTAAAAAGATCTTGGAAGTCTTTTCTCCTCTTGAATTTTTTGGAATAGTTTGAGAAGGATTGGTGATATTGCTTCTTTGAGTGATTGGTAAAATTCTCCTGTGAAGCCATCTAGTCCAGGGCTTTTGTGTGCCGGGAGTGTTTTTTATTACTGCTTCAATTTCATTCATTGTTATCAGTCTATTCAGGTTTTCTGCTTCCTATTTCAGTTTTGGAAGCGTATATGTTGCTAAAATTTATTCATTTTGCCCAGGTTGACCAATTTCTTGGCATATAGTTTTCATAGTAATTTTGTACAGTACCTTGTATTTCTGTGTTACCAGTTGTTATTTCACCTCTTTCATTTCAGATTTTATTTATTTGAGTCCTCTCTCTTTTTTTTTTTTGATGAGTCTGATTAAAGGTTTGTCAGTCTTGTTTATCTTATCAAAGAAGGAGCTCCTGATTTCATTGAACTTCTGTATTGCTTATTTTAGTGTCTTATGTCATTGATTTCTACTCTGATCTTGATTATTTCCCTCCTGCTTGCTCTGGTCTTCGTTGTTTTTCTGGTTCTTTTAGGTGTAGTGTTAGATTGTTTATTTTCTTGCTTCTTGAGGTAGACCTGTAATGCTATGACCTTCCCTCAGGACAGCTTTCACAGTGTGCCATAGATTTTGGGTAGCTGTGTGCTTATTTTCATTTGTTTTTAGGGATTTTTTTAATTCCTTGATCTCATTGGTTATCCATTTATTACTTAATAACATTCTATTTAGTCTCCAAGTATTTGAATGTTTTTTAGTGTTTTTTATTGAGGTTTATTTCTATTGGGTTGGCAGAAATTTCATTCAGTTTCAAAGTAAACATAAAAGACATTTTTCATTTTCACCAATAAATTTATTGAACAGCCTGTTCACCGTTTTGTTCCACTACTTCTGCCATCTTTCAGGCATCTTCATAATCCCATCTTCCCGAACTTGTTTTCTTTCTGAGCAACGAACTGTTCTAAGTACCTTTTGCAGCCTTCCAGGAAGTTGAAATTTTTTCTATTATGAAAATTTTGTGAAGACCAAAATAAATGGAAATCCTCAGGTGCAGTGTCTGGTGAATACGGTGGATGAATCAGAACTTCCCAGCTAAACTTTAACAGCATTTGGCTGGTCATCCAAAACCATGAAGTCTTGCATCATCCTGATGTAAAACTATATGTTTTCTGTTGACATTCTGGATGCTTTTTGTCCAGTGCTCCTTTTAGTTGGTTTAATTGGGAGCAGTACTTGTTGGAATTAATCATGGTTTTCTGGAAAGAGCTTGTAATAGAGGACTGCCTTTCAGTCCCACCATATACACAACATTACCTTCTTTGGATGAAGACCAGCCTTTGGTGTGGTTGGTGGTGGTTCATTTCACTTACCCCACAGTCTCTTCCCTTCCACATTATTGTAAAGTATCCACTTTTCATTGCCTATCACAATTTGTTTTAAAAATGGAACATTCTTGTTATGTTTAAGTAGAGAATCACATGTGGAGATACATTAAAGAAGTTTTCTTGTTTTTTTCTTTTTCCTTTTTGCTTAACTTACGTGGAACCCAAACATCAAAGCAATTAACATAACCAAGCTGGTACAAATGATTTTCAACACTTGATTTGGATATTTTTAGTATGTTGGCTATCTCCCACATGATATAATATTGATTGTTCTCAATTAATGTCTCAATTTGATCACTATCAACCTCAACTGGTGTACCCAACTGTGGAGCATCATCCAGCAAGAAATCTCTAGCACAAAACTTCACAAACCACTTTTGACATGTTCAGTCAGTCGCAGCACCTTCTTCATACACTGCACAAATCTTTTGTTGCATTTCAGTTGTGTTTTTACCTTTCTTGAAATGATAAGGCATAATATGCCAAAATATTGTGTATTTTCTTTAATATTAAAATGACTACACAAAAGTTCAATTTTGGTAAGTTTTTTTCAAATGCACGCTGATATGATAGCCATCACAATACAATCTAACAAAATGGTGTCACATGAAATTAAAGACATCTAAGCACAACTAGCGCCATCTTTGGAAAAAACCGAATGAATGTTTTGTCCATCCCAATAATTTCATACCATTTTGATCCATGAAAATGCTTGATATGATTTCAGTTTTCTTGAATTTGTTAAGGCTTGTTTTGTGGCCTAACATGTGGTCTATTTTTGGGAATGATCCATGTGCACTTAAGGAGAATGTATATGAGTATACTTCTTTGGGGTGAAATGTTCCATAAATATCAATTAAATCCATTTGATCTAGTGTGTTGTTTAATGCCACTATGTCTGCCTTGGGTTTTTTTATCTGGAAGATCTGTCCATTGTTGACAGTGGGCTGTTAAAATCCCCTATTATGACAGTATTAATGTCAGTATCTCCCTTAAAGTCCACCAGGATTTTTAAAAATATATATTTAGGTGCTCCTGTATTGGGTGCATATATATTTACATGTCTTATATCTTCTTATTGGATCAAGCCCTTAAGAATTATGTAGTGATTCTCTTCATCTTCTTTTATGGCCTTCATTTTGAAGTCTATTTTGTCAAATATAAGTATTGCTGCATCAGAGATATGTATATTGTTATAAAGCAGTTTATACAGTGAGAAAGCAATGACTTTATTCTTCACAGTGATTGGTTATAATAATAATAATTTCTTTGGTTACCTCATATCAACCTTGTGAAACAGTTCAAATTTTACTTAATGATTTCCAAAGGCACAAGCAGGAAATGACCCAGGTCACACTAACCTTGCAAAATACCTAAATTAAGCTTTGATTATAATAGTAAACTGGTTTTGTCAGGGAATGTTCAAGGCTAGTCTCCATTTGTTATTTTAACAATATATTTAAATTTGTGTAGTCTACTAAGTATAGAAATCTTATTTTCCTTTATGTCCTTTCTTCTCCCTCATTTATAAGTATTAAACTTACAAGTTTATAAACTATAAGTATTAAACATTTCCTATACATACCTTAAGAACCACATAAGATTGGAGCCAGATGAGGGTGGAATCCTAGGCTTCCGAATTGGTCTTTTCTGATAATCAGTGGGGGCTGGGACAGCAGTTTTTCCCATGGTGTTTCGCAAATTATTTTGTACAAATTTTGGGTATTACTAGGCTTCCTCTTTACTGGTATCACCTTTGGCAGGGTCCAAGTTTTACTGGAGATTTTATTGCTTTTGCTGTGCCTATTTTGCTAGAGATTTTGTCTCTGCCTATTGGTACTTCTGGGTGCTGGCTTCTCTATCACCTAAGCAAGGATACATGAGGCAAAAAGAAAACCCAGGAATTCTGTACCATGTTTTTCCTCAGGTCTAAAGGTCCCTACATGATCTGTCTTATTAGCTTCACCTTTCAGGGTTTATGTTTGTTTTATATATGATATCCAGGGGTTTTAGCTGCACTTTGCAGGAGAAAAGGGGGAAAGTCTTTCTGTTCCATCCTGTGCTGGTGCTGGTGGTCCCTCTTCTATTTAATTTTAATTAAAGTACGTTGTTTCTACTCTGTGAAAGTCACTTGTAAAGAAGTCAAAGTTCATATCAAGAAAAGTAAGAGAGCAGTTATTCTAAGGGTGGTTATGTTTAGTAGAAGAAAAAAAAAAACTCAAATCAACATAATGAACAGAGGAAGAAAAGTTCCCTAACACATGTATCCATCAAGAGATACGGATGCTTACAAACAAAAGTGGTCATTACTTTAGGTAGGATTGGGAAAAGCTTTTAGGAAACATGTTTGAAATGTAGGGAAGTAGAAGGAGGCATTTTAAGTGGCAGAAATAAAATGAATAACATTCTTTGCCTTTGTAGGCATAAACTCAGATGACAACTATTCAGGCAGCTTAATAAATGTGTGCCTCTTGGCAATAGCAGGCAGAGCTGTTATTTACTTCACAAGGTTTTCTTTCTCTCCTGCTCACGCTCAGGCCTGTGACAGAGATCCTGATATGTTGGTCTTGGGGAAGTGAAGAAGGGTTGTCATTGTTTTTGTTTTTTAAGATTCTTAAATGCTTGCCGTATGTGTCCAGGCCTAGCAGATGTTATATTATAGTTTCATCTTTAGATGAAAACAGTAACTTAATTCATTCAGTAAACAGTTATTTAGAGTCTGCTGTGTGCTGGAGATTGTTAGTCAGAGAAGATGAACATTTGACATCTTTTAAAAAGGTCAGGTTCACCCTGGTCAGTGTGGCTCAGTTGATTGGAGTGTTGTCCCATAACCAAACTGGGGGCTCAGCCCCCCATCCAGGTGCATACGATCCTTGGGCTGGCTGTGTACAGGGGCAACCAGTTGATGTTTTTCTCTCACATTGATGTTTCTTTCTATCTCTTCCTGAGAATTACAGAAACAAACAAACAAAAACTCAGGTTCTAGGTATTGTGACAAATACTTTTACTTAAATTATTTCTAAGAACTAAGAACTTATTAGGAGGGACAACTTAATACAAAATTGATTGTTTTAAATGCCATATAAAGAGAGCTGTAAAATGAAAGGATAGCATTGATTCTGGACAAGTGAGAATAAGACAGATATGTGAGTAATTGAATTATAAGAATTAACATTAAGAAATTTCTTAAATATGAACCATTCTGCTTTAGTCCGTTCAGGCAGCTTATAACAGAACACCATCTGTTATTACAGATGAGTGGCTTACAAATAATAGAAACTTATTTCTGGAGGCTGGAAAGTCCCAAGATTGAAAGCACCAGCAGATTCAGTGTCTGGTGAGGGCCAACTTCGTGGTTCTCAGAGAGTTTTCTGACATCTCTTTTACAAGGGCACTAATCCTATTCATGAGGGCTCCACCTTCTGACCTGATCACTTCCCAAAGATCCCACCTTCAAACCATCACACTGGGGGAATAGGTTTCAACATATGGAATTTTAGGGGGACACAGATATGCAGTCTATAGCACAGTCCAGCCCTGCATAAATGAAGAAATTGAGGCCCACAGAAGAGCAGTCACTCTCTCAAGGCTATAGGGCTTATGGAAGATCTAAGGGAAGAGACAGTTCCTCTGACTCCCCGTGAGTACTATTTCTACAAACCTTCAGAGAACTTATTTCTTGAGGACACTCTGATGACTGGTTTAGCTTATATAAAAATTCCTATCTGTAGGTTTCTTTACCCAGGACTGTGAATAGAATTTGGCCCTGGTAAAACTCATAGGGAGGAAAGTACATACTTCTTGATCGAGGACTTGTTTTGTGTAAAGATTTGAACCGAAACATTTATGAAATAGCAAAATAGAGTTTTGTCGGGTAATATCTATGCAGAGTGCCTGGGGTCATCACCCTATTACATATTTTCTAAACTATTTTCATAAACATCTGTGGCTAAATTAGTGGGAGAAGTATAATAATTTTAAAAAACAGGATCTTCGTTTACTAGAATATTCTAAAGATCATTAATTATATTTAGTTTTTTGTAGCTTTTTTTCCCCTTTGGCATAGAAAATGGTCTCTTTTTTTTTTAATAGGGGACTTCTTATTTTGTAGTGAACAGTGTAGGATTACTTTTAAATTTAAAGTATTTCATTATACTGAACTGAGCTAGGAGTGTTAGTGATAGAGTAAGTGGCAAACAGATTTTTATTTGGACCAATCAATGTTCTTGAAATATGTAAACACCAATAAACTACATTAGTAATCTTCTAAAATTCATTTCTATGTCAGATTAATTGGTTTGAAAAATTATGCATACTTTCTTTTGCAAATTGAACTGGATATGATGATTTACAGGCTCATTTTCTTTGGTGATAGTGTTTCAATAGTTTTGACAACAAAGTGACTGAGGAGGCTAGGAACAGAAAGACGTGAGACCCAATCTGTCTGTCTGTGTGACATTGAACAAATACTTTATTAAATACCCACTTTTATCTGGAAAGTGACGAAATCGAAGTAAATGACATTCCAGATGTATTTTAATTCAGAAGTCTATATTAAAATAAGTAAAACTAAGATGCCACAAGTTTTTCAAATTTAAAAGCATGCCTTTGTAACCTGTGGCCTGTATGTCACATTTTTGATAAAGTTCTCACTCTCACAACATCCTGAGTCTTTTAATGCTGTGTTGGTTCTGCTGTCTTTACCTAATGTTCTTTATCTGCTAATGCTCTGAAAATCTATGATTTCAAAAGAAGTACAGAGTTTTTGCATGGTAATTTTTTTATTGCCTAATTTATAATTGATGCAGTGTCTGTGTGTGTTTTAACACCTACAGTCTATCTTCCCTTTTAAATGCTTTCATTTTTTTGCAAGACTGGACTATATGCTACTTTAAAAAGAGATATAATGATAACTGTAATGTATGCTAGAAAGAATATTTTATTTCTTACGCATTAACTACAAATATTAGGGGAAAACAATTTTTTCTTAAAATATATGAAAATAGGTTTGGAATGACATATTTTTAGTAATTTGAGCTGCCTATATTAAAAAAAATGAAATCTGCCTTCTCATAACACTATTGTGTAATTTTTTAAAAAAGAATAACTTTGGTTTCTTTATTTTTTGGTTCCCTTTTTTATTATACCTCCCTACCCCGTCTCTTTCTACACAGGGTGGGTATTCTGCTCCCTCCTTCTCTCCTTGGCAGGGCTCCTTCCAGGGGATCCCACGGACTGTTCCACCGCACCGCAGACAGAGTGAGTCTGTGTCTCTCACTCCTACCCTGCTCTGTCCTCCCCTTCATGGTATTTCCCTTCTGCATGATCTGTCTCTTCCCAGCACCTCCTCTCCTGTTCAGTGACCTGCAGGCACATGCTAAACCAGCACTCCCTGGGCTCCTCTCAATTAACACTTCCTTTGATTGCATGTAAATAGACTTCCACCTAGAGCCTTAGGAGAACTATCTGAAGTTAATTTCATTCTAAAGTTGTTAAAACCTATTGCCAGTGACCCTATTCCTACTGACATGCGTCTGTCTCTAATGCATTTTTTCATGACCTTGAGATATGTGAATAAAATTTTTTTTTACCTAGTTATGTTAAAAATGTACACTGTCGGCAGTGGTATAATGAACAGATGCATACCGTTTAGGGAAGAGGCTTATTGCACGTTTCTTTAAATATTTCCTAATCAGAAGGCTTTGATTATGTCATTGTCTCCTAAAATAAAAATCTTTTAAATCATTTTTCAGGGTGTTTTTTAACAATGTGTCCTTGTAATTCATCAGCTGCTTTACAAGTACAGAAAAAATGGCTTTTGAATATGCATGATTTACTAACATTTCTAATGATTTAGTAATTGTTTGATTTTTAAAAATCTGTTTACATTAAAAAGGATTGTTTATTTTATATTATGTACTTGGGTATATCTGGTAAGTTGGTTATATTTTATCTTTTTTGAAAAGTCACCCAAAAAAGCTAATGTTAATAAAAAAATATATAACTATTGTCAGAGTCACTTTTACATCTTCTCCATAGATTTACCCTTATTTATGATTCATGTCAATTTTTTCATATATTTTCCTTACCTATGCGATGTATCAAAGGTCCAAAGGGGGGAATTTTAAGCAATTAAGTGATTTATTAAAATAAAATACTATTTTTTTAAATTAACCAAAATGATTTGGTATCAACATGAATTTGAGACAATGTTTGAAGTTTATTTTTTGGCAATTTTGCCTCTCCTTCCCTTTTACACTATTTGTTTTAAAGATAAATAGAATAGAGAGTTTGTATAGGTTTTTATATCAAGTTATTTACTAGCAGGTTAATGTGCTTAGTGGATGCAGTGAGAAGAGGAATTTATCTTCTCCTTTTCCATCTCCCGCCATTTCTTTAAACTTTCCTTATTTACCTCTCTTATCTTCAAGTAAGTTTCTTTCTTTTCTCCTCTATTTAAGGATTCTGGCATATAAGGAATTACACTAAATTGCTAGTGGTCTAATCTGAATTTCAAGTGCAGTTATAACAAATGATAATGTATTTTGGGCTTGTAGCCAGTGAACAGCCTTGTTGACAGGTTTAGCTCAGATTAACACACCTACCTTGAATTTACTGAAGCTTGTTTTTAGCGCCTATTCTTTTCCCCCACTATTCTTTTTCTCCATTCTCCTTCCCCTCACCTCGCTGTAATATGGGATTGAAGTTTAAGGTTAATTATTCTGTATTGCAGATAGTTTTAGATTTATTTTTAAAACATGTTTCTCAGAAACATTCATTCACTAGTTTCTTCTTTGTGTAGCTTTGGAATTTTCTTGTTTCTTTCCTGAGTTATTGGCTCTCCATTTTCAAATGCTTCCTCCTCCTGACCTCTTGGCTTTAGAGCTCTCTCTTTCATTTCCAACTATGAAGCAGCACTGTGAAGCAGCATCTAGGAGAAGATACATATACATTAGAGTCTTTTCCGAGCTAAGTTCTCATGGCTAATAAAGCTAAGAGAACTGGGTCTGGGACTTGATCATTGAGACTTGTAGAACCCTGTTTGTGGAAAGTGGTGACTAGATGACTTGTTCTTAGCTTTTTGACAGCTGAGCTTAAAAGGTTCCTCTAGAGAAGAAATATGTTCTAAACTACTACACTATTTTAAATTTACCCTGAGAACAGCTGAAGCAGTGTACTAACGAAATCATTATTTTTTTATTTTTTAATAATAAAATATAGAGAAGGAAAAGCATATGGAATTATGGGAGTAAATCCATTAGTTTTTCAGATCTCTCTTTACTTCACTAAACATATTCAGTGAAATAATATTTGTTTCCACATTTAGTTAATATGTGATTTCTAGTTCTGATTTTTTAGATAATTTAATTCTGTAAGTGATAGTAGATAGTTGAGAGAGTTTACCTGCATTATAATCTGTTCCATTAATACATTCTTTCTGATTCCCTCTTGAACATCCACTAAAGTGAACTGTTTTTAATTCTACATGTAGAAGCCAGGTAGAAGCCAGGTAGAAGTCATTAGTAAGGCCGTCTGCTGCTTGGCTTTTTATTATTACTTTTTTTAATGTATAAAAGTAATAGACATCCCACCATAAAAAAGATAGCCTGGTATCAATATGCGGAGTGAAATAACTAATGTTTGCAGGGAGTGTTTAGCTCTGGTCACTCCAGGAAGCTGCACTAACCTGGCATGCCCTTTGCTGAATATAAGAATAATTCTACAAAAATGGAGATACAAGGAAAATCCTAGTCTTCAAGTATTTTTTTCTTTCTTGGGACATTTTGACTTGCATTTCTTTTCTTTAGGGTATCACTAGTGTCAACTTGAAGATGTTTGCTCTCTGACTTCAAAATAAATTTTTCCCTGGAATAGCAGATCATAACTACATGTAGTGGTTCTTCCTATATATTGTCAGTAGGCACTTCAGCCTTTGTCCAAACTGACTTAACTGGCATTGGTTTAGTCTTTCTAATTACCAGCTGTGTAAAATTAGAAAAAATAACCTGCCCAATAGTGGAAAATTTAATAAAAATAACTATTGGCAGTAAAAAGCCTTAATGGTAATCTCAATAGCATTTCTTTTTTTTTTAATTAAATACTTTTGAATTTTATTGTTTTTCAAGTACTGTTTTCTGCATTTCTTGCTAGAGCATATGCTTCTAGGAATTCTTGACTTTTCAAAAAGTTTATTTACAGATAATACCAACTTCTTACCATGCCTAGAATGACTTAAAATTTGCTGTTTAACACCTTGCTTAAAGGAATTTAGAAATCTTACCTACCTTTACCTTAACATGTGAATAACGTAGGTGGGAAGAAAAAATTGTTTTGAGACACCAAAAATAACATAAATGTATATTTATGTCTCAATAGCTGTATGTCTTAATGGCCCAGCAGGCTTTTGTAATGTTGCCTTATTTCTAAATTTATATTATAATAACTAATGATATTACCAGAATTACATTAAGAATGGTGATTATATTGTCTTATATCCTCCTGCTTTTCTATAACCTTCAGGTTGTTTCACAAGCCTTTTTGAAAAGCAACTCTTAGATTACAACCTGTATGTATTCGCCGAATAAAGCTATGCATTTAAAACTCAACACCATTTGTGTGTATATTTAATATTCAGACAAAAGATTCATGAAATAACACTTTCTCTTAGGACATATGATACTCACATATTTTATTCTAATTTTTTGTTTTGCTTTTTTGTCTACATAGTATCATTATGTGAATGTTTTTCATTTGAGGGAGGACCCCTGAAAGTGGAATTTATTTATAAAAAATCGTGTAATTATTCTTACATGTTTAAACTTCAGTCACCTTCAAAGTACTCTCCTTTTGATGCAATACACCTATTGAGACATTTTTTCCACTGCTCAAAACAGTTTTTGAACTTACCGATTTTGATGCCTTTTAGTGCTTCTGCCATTTCTTGTTTCACCTTTTCCACATCAGCAAAACGTTTCCTTTTGAGGACTTTGTTTTATCTAGGAAAACAAAAATGTCCCTTGGGGTGAGATGAAGTAAATAGGGTGGGTGGGGCATGCGGGTTGTGCCACTTTTGGTCAAAAACTGCTGAACACTTAGCATGGTGTGGGCAGGTACACATGTAAATCACCCATTATAAAATGGAAAAATGTGTTGAAATAGTACTCAAAAAAATTTAACTGAAGCTGAATGCAGCCTCTCACAACAATGCCAGCTGGTACAATGATACAGATGGGTTCCTAGAACACTCATCTAGCAGGGGGAAGCCTGTATTACAAGGGGCCCACCCTCCAGAAGATAATTCTGGTTTTTGGGGGTCCCCCTCATATAGTAAATATTTCTTAAAAACATAATTTTGATAGCTTCATATTATCATGTGGATATACTCTAATTTATTTCATTTTTTCCCTGTTGTTGGGCATTGGTATTATTTCTATTTTTCCCTATTAAATAAAGATATTGTTGTAGCACAGGTCATTCTTGTGTAAAGATCAGTGTCAGCATTTCTCTTAAGTAGATTTCTGGAAGGATATTAATTAAATGCTGTGCATTTTCTGGAGAAGCTTGGTGTATATTGTTGAACTGTCAAACATGCTCTTAAGGTATGCATTAATGTGGCTCAATCTGATTGGCTTCACCATATGACTAATTTTATATATAAGGAGTCTATCAGCTTCAGTGCTTTAATGAGAAATTAGCTTTAGGAGTGACTTTTCATAAAAAAATAAAATACTTTCTGGTGAAATGGAACCTAGGGTAACTCAGTAAAAACTGAACAATTCAATTGTACATTAAGCTAATTTTTTTGATATGTGGTTAATGTAGAATATGGTTCTTTGTCCATTTTTGCACCTTATTTGAGTGCTGTTTAGTATAGTCAATGGCTAACTGACTAGAAATGTGCACCAAATTCATGGTCCATACACTGTCCCATAAACCTAGGCATGGGTTAGTTTCTTTCTCAACAATTTGCAATTATGAGAAACACAGCAATTCTGTTTTCTGTATCAGCCTTTTATAACAACCTGCTCTGCAGATTTGGGGATTGTTAGCTGAATTTGTTACTATAGCTATTTCCTTTGGTGTCCTACTCTGGATAAATGTGATCATGCCAATGGAATTGTACTGCTATGATGTTACTTAGTTTTATTTTCTGAACTACTCTGCATCCCAAAAGTAGATGCTGAGGAGTTCTGTGTCTTAGAGATATGAAAATTGAGCATCTTATACTGATTGTGCCTTAGTAGTAAGTGCTTACTTAACTCACTGTTACTCACTTTGATAGTTTTGAAAACAGTTAACTGATCAACTTAGAAGAGCTGTAGAATTTGCTTATTTATAACTTATATTTATAAATCAGGTGTCTTTTCTAAGTTCTCTGAGATTTAAGAGGCACCGTCCTAAGATGTAAGGAAATAAGTATGCATTTCCCAAGAAATCTTGGAAGCTATGATTGGGTTCATGTAAATTATAAAGTAGAATTCACTTAGTTTACAGTAGTCTCCCCTCATCTTCAAGATATACATTATGAGACCTCTGTGGATGCCTGAAACTATAGATAGTACCAAATCCTTATATATACACTATTTTTATTCCTATACACACAAACCTTTTCAATTTAAAGAAGAAGGCCTTTACAGCTACTCTTGAGCACGTTCTAATTGCCAGTGTCACTACTCTTGTGCTTTGGGGCCATCATTAAGGAAATCAAGGGTTGCTTGAACATAAGCACTGTGGTACTGTGGCAGTAGACTTGAAATCAAAAGAGCTACTGCGTTACTAACGGTAGCATATACAGTGTGGATACACAGGACAAAGGATGATTCACATCATAGGTGGGGTGGAGCGAGACTTCATCATACTACTCAGAACAGCACACAGTTAAAAACTTATGAATTGTTTATTATTAGAATTTTCCATTTAATATTTTTGGGCCATGGTTGATTAAAGGTAACTAAAACTGCAGGTACCTGAAACTGTAGACAAGGGGGGACTACTGTAGCTGTACTAGGATCCAGTCATGTCTTCCATCTCTAGTAATATGTGGAGCCTCACTAATAATTTAGAACATTATATTTAAGATGTGTGAAGATCAGATTATGATTAATTGGTCTTTAATGCAGCAGCAGTCAAAAAAATAAACCAAAAAATACTAAACTGTATTTAGTTTATAATGCAGAAGAATCCGAAATTATTAAAAATAATGTCTACTTTCTCCATAAGGGGTTACATGCAGCTAAACCTTTTTAGATATTTAGGGAATGAATTTTAAGTTATGTCAAAAATTTTTTGAATATTTTATTTGGAAAAAGTCAAGTGATTCCTTTTAAGTGTGAGAACTTTTACATACACTGTTCTGTAGACATGAATATTTGTATTAACTTGCAAGAAAGTATAACACTTTAGCAAGAAGGTCTAACTCTATTAAATTGTTTTATTTCATACAAACATATTAAGTAATAATTTCTAGAAAAAACAACAAAGGCAAGGCTGTTGCCCAGTCATGGCAATTCTTTGGTGTTGTGTGTGGTCTCTGACGCCATTGTCCTGTCTTTTTCTTGTCTCTGCTCTCCCATTATGCCATTGGCAAGGAGTTGAGAAGTTAGTCCATTACTTCTCTGACAAAGCGTGGTACAGTACAATTTCAGATTTTTTCCTACCACCTTTCTCATAATCATTTTTTTGGGTTTTTTCCCCCCTAGTTTGCATGATGCATGTCAGCCTGCATGAAATTATAGGCATGTTACAGATGGCACCATTTCCATCTTTCTTTTAACTTTTAAAATGTATTTAGTAGTAATAAACTCGTATGTACCAAGAAAATAATTCCTGTTTCTATTATGTAGTAGCATTGTTTCACTTCAGAACATTTCCTGCTTTCTATCTTACACACTGAAATATTTTTACTCCATCAGGCCTTGATGTATGTAGCTGCCATCTTATGATGCTTATGATGGTTGGTGACTTTAGAACAAGAATCTTTTCAGGAACTGATATGAGTATTTTTTTTTCCTACGATAATGCCAGAAATCTTTGAACTGGTATGCAAAGGTGAAGTTTTTCTTAGTGATGAGTGCTAATTAGCCCTTCCTTGTATTCTGTGTGTTTTTTCAAGTGGGCCACTTGGGTCCACTGTTGCCCACAAATACTACTCTACAGTGTGGCTTGCATTTGGTGTTTGAGAACTATCCTGTGTAGGATAGATCAGCTAAGGAGGAAATAGGGTATTATCCATTATCTGAATGTTGGTATTGAATATGTCTATTGAGTTTTTAAAATAATATCTGGTTATGTTGCATATTCTGAAAGTCACTGTTAATTGCCCAAATAGCGCAGAATAATAATGTTTTAGCACTGCATTTTAAATTCTCTGTGGGTTCAAATTCTAGCTTTGCCTTTTGCTAAGATATGTGAATTAGACATGTTACTTAAGTTCATTTAACCTCAGCTTACTTATTTACCAAAAGAAAACATTACCTTTCACCTAGGGTCTTGTGATAATTAGAGGTCATACATGCGAAATTAGAGTCTGGCCCTCTACCCTTGGAAAAAAAGGAAACCTTGGTCTTAGTCCAGAGTATATTATTTCTCAAGTATTTGTAATGTGTCAGGCATTATACTAAGCACTTTGTATGTACATTATCATTTAATATTTACAGTGATTGGATGTGATGTAGGTTACTGTCATTATTCTCATTTTGTAAGTTGTGAAATTCCAACTCAGAGTAGTAAGATAATTTTACCCAGTGTCTCACTGATAGTGAGTGATAGACTCAGGACTCAAAACCCAAATCAGTCTGACTTGAAGAGCTAAATGATTCAATACTGTGTTGTAGTAGCTTCTTCATATAGCCATATGTAAATTCTTTCTGAACTTTTTTTAAAAAAAAGACTTTATTTTTAGACAGAGGAGAAGGGAGGGAGAAAGAAAGAGAGAGAAACATCAATATGGGGTTGCCTCTCTCATGCCCCCTACTGGGGACCTGGCCCACAACCCAGGCGTGTGCCCTGACTGGGAATCGAACTGGTGACCCTTTGGTTCCGAGGTCGGTGCTCAATCCATTGAGCCACACCAGCCAGGCCTCTTTCTGAACTTTAAAGTGCCTTGCATGTCCTAGCTCAGTATATCTCCAGAGAGGCCCTTATGGCACCTTGACATGGAACCTTGACTTCTGGGCATATCCCATAGGCCTGCTATGGATTTAAAACATTTAGATGTGACCAACATTACTAAAATATGTATTTGGAGCCCCGAAACTTCTTATTCTGTAGCAACTAGTTTATTATACTGCTATAGAATGTGCCTCTTCTTTTTCCAAGACCCAGTTACAAAAAGACATTAAACTCATCATTTTTACACCTAAATTATAGGTAACATTTATTGTGCTTATTTGATATGCTGGGAGGTCCTATGATAAGTATTTTACATGAATTATATAAATTATTCATTGTATTTAATTATTAGAATTAGAAATGGAAAATAGCTGAATGCTTAAAACAATACTCACAGCTCATTTTATCCAGAAATACTTAGTCTCCAAGTAAAAGACATTTGTGGCTTAGCTGTGTTCAAGTTAAAAAACATAATCTTTCTTGCTATGCTTCTATATATGAATCATTAAGCTAAGCCCAAACTTATTTAGGGTAAACATTCTTTTTTAATTATAAGATTTTTTTTCATCAGTGTTTTTTAAAACTTGTTTTTATTTGATTATTAGTGCTGCATCATTGATCTCATAAGGAAGTACCATTTTGATAATTATTACCAAAGTAGTAATTCTGGAATATAGCACTCACTAATACTCATTTATTTATTCATATTTCTAGCAAATGTGTGTGTGGGTGTGTGTATTCTCTACTATGTGCTAAATACTAGGGATACCAACTACAGTAATAAAAATGAATAAAACATGGTACGTGCCTGTAGGAGCTCAGAGTCCCTTGTTATCTTTGTAAGTAGCCCAAAATAGACATTTAAGATTATCATTGAAGATGCCTACCAATCCCTTGTACAATTAATTACCCAGTAGTGCCTGTCACTGCACTCTTGACTTTGACACTTGTAACTCTTACACCTGAAAATTAACAGAATAATGTGCTGGAGTGTATGTATCTAACTAAAGTAAGACTTGAAGTTACTGAGTCCAGTTAGAAGCTCTTAGCTCTGAAGTCTAAGGATGGGTCCACATTTTAAAGCTTCAGTGACCAATCCTTTTACACATTGTAAGGATCGAGTAATGAAGTTCCACTTATCTGTGACTACAGGAGTTTCCTGAAGCCCCTCCAGTAGTGAGGGTTCCTTTTGCCCTGAGTCATGGTCTATGGAGGCTATGACATGAATGAGCAATTTCCCCAGAGGCCTTTTTTTTTTTTTTGGATACAGGGCAGTGCTTCATCTTGCATCTCCAAAACCAGAAACCTGGAACTCATCTTAAATTCCTCCTGAACAGCCACTTACCTGTCCCACCTTCAAATTCTCTGTCAGTCCTTTCCAGTTTTCCTTTTACTATCCTAATTTTAGACCTTTATGATTTATCATCTGGGCTGCTAGCAATAGCATACTACCTGGCTGTTCTGCTTACAATCTCATCTCCACCCCCCACCCCACCCCCACCCAATACATACCTCACTCATTCTACCAGAGACATTATAAAATACAGGTTGGATCATAATGCTTCTGCTGCATAAGATTGATCTGCTGCATAAGTCAGACCTACTTAGCCTTTAGGAGCTGATCCTTGCCTATACTTCTCACCAGCATTCTGTTCTTTCTCCCAATTCAGTCTAACAATTCAAAGTTACCAGAACATACCATGTTCTTTTTTTGCCTCCGTGCTCTACACTGGTCCTCTGTACACTGAGTACTCCTCCCTTTGTGTCTACTTGGCAAACTCCTACTCATCTTAAAATTCAGTTCAGATGTTTGTGATTCTTGGATGCCCTCTATGACTTCCCTAATCAGGAATATGTTTTCTTTTTGTTTCCCTGTGTTGTTAAACTTGAGACATGGCCTCATCATTTGTTTACCTACCTCCCTCACAAGGCCTGTCAACTACAGGAATAGCATTGTGTTCAGCTCCATGGTTTCCTACACCTAACAGTGCATGATACATCATTGACATTTTTTAAAAAATGAATGAATGGTCTTTTAATATTCCTTTCTGTTGGTCTTATTATCCATGAGAACATGGGATCTTGTTATATTTAGAATTCATTCTAAAGATGGCTGAGGGAACAGAAGTAGTAGTGAATGTGATCAAGATGAATTGTTAACATTTTGCCTTTATATTAATACAGTCGAGTGTTTAGTATTTGGGGAAATTGTACTGCGAGCAACAAGCTATCAGAATACATCTCTTCTTGGCTTGCTAGATATGAAGAGGCAGCTTGTTGTTCAACTTACCAGTAGGTAATTAGTAACAGTCCAGCGCTTGGTGGGTAACCAGCCCTACACAATCTTCCTCATACCAGGAGCAAATCATTTCCTTGGTCCTTGCTATAGTCATATCTTGATCTTTTCAAGAGACTTTTTCTTTTTTAAAAAAATTTTTTATTTACAGTTGACATACAATATTATATTAGTTTCAGGTGTACAACCCAATGATTAGACATTTGTATAACTTAAGAAGTAATCACCTTGATAAATCTGGTACCCATCTGACACCATATGTAATTATACATAATTATTACAATATTATTGACTATATTTCCTATGCTGTACTTTATATCCCCGTAACTATTCTGTAATTACCAATTTGTACTTTTTAACCCCTTTACCTTTTTCTCTCATTCTCCCTAGCTCCCTCCTATCTGGCAACTATCAAAATATACAAGACTTTTTTCTTTACTGTAGTAGAATTGACTTCCAAACTTGTTTTCAAATAAACAATACAGCAATAATTTTATTTTAGGATAGGGAAATTATATCATACCACTTTTAGTAAAAATAAAAATCTATGTTATTTATTCATTATTCAGAATCCACTGATTTATTTAATGTAATCAAGCAGTAGTTTAGACTTTTTAAATATAATTACTCAATCTAACTCCTCTTAGTTAAACAACTCAAAATTTTATTTTTAAAAACCTGTTTTTTCTAATTCTTTTATATTTGATGTGGAGCTTCCTTACATTTAATAAAAGCAGCACATCTTTCTATCTGCACTATTTACATTTAGTTCTCTGATAAGTAGTCAGTGGGGTAATATAAGCAATCAGAACAGTGCAAATGGATAATTTATCTACTGTTCCCAGTTCCTCTTTTCTGGAGATTTGGGTATCTTACTAAGTTTACTACTTTATCTTAATTAACAAAATCATACCTTGCTTTGAGCTGATAGCACATATTTATACCTGCTTTTTCTTACTAGCAATACACATATTACAATGAAGTCATTTTTAAATTGTCACTGATATTTTCAAAGGTCTTAGTTGCTTCAAGATTTTTAACTTGAAACTCTTGTTTTTGAGGGTTAGAGGGGAAAACATCCCCATTCAGTTAACCATTTCATGCTGCACCTGTCTCCTCCTTGGTTGTTTTTTCTACCCCCATTTGGTAGATTTTAGTTTGAATATTAGGGCCCTGCTCTATATTTTTACTAGTTTCTGAAGAGAGTGTGATCACTTTGGCATGGTCATTTTGTTCAAGGGAATCCCAATGAGAGTCTTTTAAAATTAGTTACACAGTGATTTTAGTACCTCTTTTTCTCCTTCTTCTTTCTTCCTCCTCCCCCTTCTTCTTCCCTCCCCTGCCCCTTCCTCCTCCTCCTCTTCCTCCTTTTTCTTTCTTCCTTTTAGTGCCTTTGTTCTTGAAGGACAGTTTATTCATCTCTGTAATGATTTATTATAAAAATACCCACTGACTTTAAAGTCTAGGATATTTCACTTTAAGTAAAAACTGAGTTGGCTTATTTATTTTAAACATTCTAAAATAAGAATTTAATGTAACATTCTGTATGTATTAATTTTGAGTAGTCATTGTCTTGATTTTATTATCTTTTAAATAGCAAGTCAGCCCTATAACATCATGGCCAAACATCCATCCCTCCAAGAATGAGTGAACTTTTTTCTCAAGAAGTCCCCAGTTACAGGCCATAATCGAATCCCTGATTGCTGACCCTGGCAGCCATAGTTCAGTGCTGGTCAAGAAGGTGGAAAAAGTGGCAAACAAATAATGCAGTCAGTATAAATAAATTCACCCCCTCTGTTGCAGAAATTAGATATACTGTGTAGATTTGTTTATGGATTGGCATAGTTTTAAAAAGTCATTTTATTAGTAAAAAGAATGGTCTTGAAGTTCATGTTTCAAAGCCCTGTGCCAAGGTTTTCAATATTTTCAGCCCAGATTATTTTATACAAAGTATAAGTGTGTGTTTGTGAGTGTGTTTATACATATATAGCAACCATCCCTGTATCAGGACATGATCAATAGGCTCTGCCCCATATAAACTATTTGGGCCATTGAAAGATGACTTTAAGATTCATATTCCTTTACTAAATGCACAAAAGTGATGGAAGTGGCAGGTTTCCTCTGACTTATGTAGAAGAGAACCACACAGTGAGCTCCATAAACATGTGTGCAAGGCACATTGGCCTCTCTAAGAACTTTGCCATTGTGGGCTTCTGAGCTTTAGTTCAAGTGACAGGCAGTTTCAGATTTGTTTTAATCTCAGCCATCATTCCAAAGGCCGATCACTTTTAATTTATTAAATGGATGTTCACTCTTGGGCAGGGTAAATCTGTTTTCTATATGTAGCCATAGCAGAACCTTAGTTGATCCCTCATATGGCAGTGAGACAATAAATACGCTGTGAAAACATTTTATTCTGAAACCTTTCAACAAGAATATTAAAGGTAGCCTTAGCTATGTTTAACTATGTTTTTTTGTTTAACTAGAATTTCATATCAACTGAGAATATAATCTTTATTCTAAACCTTATTCTTGATAAAGGTACAGCACCTTGACACTTTTATTTTACAGTTTTTAAATTTTACTCATTTGAAATTATAAAGGAGTAATTTCAATTATTTTTAATGAGTAAAATTTGTGATATAATACACATCATGAAGAAAAGTATTGCACATTGTCCTCCATAGCATATTCTGACAATTTCATATCCCTTATTTCTAGCAAAGATAGTTTGTTTCATATTTCATTTTCTTATCAATTTCACAAGAATGAAAGGCCGTATTTGTGGTACATGGCATTTCAAAACTGGGAAAAAGGAAAGAGCATATTTATGGGGGAACAAATGATTCATTGCAGAGTCACGGTTCTGTCTGATGCCCAGTTAATCAGAGTTAAATATATACTTGATTTCTTCCTCGAGTAAATACTGCTGGGAGCCTACCATGTGCCATCCTCTCTTTAAGGCAAAGACAGGGGAAGAAGCCTTTTCCTGGGATCTGAGTGCCATTAGTCATTAGGGCAGGCGTGTAAGGTTAAAGCCAACATTGTGCCAAGATAGATTGGAAGTGACAAATGCACCAGAGTGTTTTGTAACAAATTTGTGTGTGTGTGTGTGTGTGTGTGTTATGTGATATGCAGGTCCTTTAAAGCACAGAGCCTAGATCTGAATTACTAGAGTCAGACCATAGTACCTTCCTTGACCTTCAATAACTTCTTCTGTCACTACTACTTAACTTTCTATTACCCACTTTTATCTTCTATTGTACTTCTCATTATCCTGAATTACCTTAGAGTTTTATATGTTTATAATCTGTATCATTTCAATAAAATGTAAGTCCTGTGAGAGAAGAAAATTTTTTCTGTGTAGCTCACCAAAGTAACCTCAACACTTAAATTACTACTTCCTCTAGTCAAGTGTGAAAAAGTGGCATACAGCTTTTCTTTTTAAAGACATGTTGAAAATTGGTAATATTCAGAAGGTCACAGTTATTATCTGAATGCTTTATGGAGATTAAACCAAAGTGCTATGGAAATCTTTCTGTCAGTCTGTCATATAAAGTTTTAAATACTTAATGAATCGGGTAAGGCAGGAATCTTTTCAACAATAAATAAGTACTTTAAGTTTTTTCTTTTCTGTTGGATTTTGGATCTTGTTTAGTGTTTACTGCCTGTATCATTTTTGTTGCATTATCACTCTGTGTCTCATGAATTTAGTTGAGTACGCAATTCATTTTTTAATTTAAAAGAACATATTTCTCATTAAAACATAATAAGTACCAACACAGACTAATTGGAACTTATATTAATTATTCTAGGTGGCATTTCTAAAATGAATTGTTGCTAATGTTGTTTTTTATTTTAATAGCCTCAAGTACTACAGCCTTCCAGCAGCCTTCCCAGACCCACAGACCACACCCAGGGAAAACTAACAAAATCGCAACATATCGAGGACCACAGTGAATGCACAGCCCAGGGCACACATCAGGGTATTGCGCATCTGGATGAAAGCTTTACGCATAACTTGCAACAAGAAAACAATTGTGGTGTGGAAGACCGGCCTTTTTCCTCAAGCCTACAATTCACTAACAATGTGGCTAAGAGTATACCTTCGGAAGCAAACTTGAACACGACCATGGATGCTCAAGAGCCTTATCATTTGGCAAATGATCAAATTAATGACTTGCAGATTGTACCCACTTCTCCTCAAACACAGTCAAGTACAGTAGACCAGGCTAAGAGAATTGGAAGAAATCAGTCTTCATTGGAGGACTACACATGTCAGCCCAAATCCTTACAGCTTTTTAAGCCATCCATCTTAAATTCTTTGGTACCTCCTTCAGTTTCTGAATCATCTTCAAGTAGGACTCCCACTTGTAAGAACTCACCAATAATTGCACCATGTAATTCAGCAAAACTTAAGCTAACATCTAGTCAAACAAATCTTGCAAATAATCTAAGTCTAAAAGCATCTAAGCTCCGCCCTCCTTCTAGCTCTTTCAAACAAAAACAAATAAGCAACCCCCGACCAGAGGCTCAAAACTTTCAGGCCAAGACAAGCATCCCAAGGCCACTAACAAAGAGAAAAGAGATCATGCAGAATCCGAATGGCAATTTGAATTCTGGGGATTGTTTGGCCTCTAATCGATATTCTCGTCTTCCTAAACCAAAGATACATTAAGTACGTAGCCATCACTTGCCAATTTGTTTTTTTTAAAAAACAATCTGTTCTGTAATAGCTTTACATGCAATTTGCTGCCATGATGGAGCTTGCAAAATCTCAAAAATTAAAATGTGGATGCTTCTACTAGTTTGGGCTTTTCCATTTTTTATCCTGGTTAAAGTACATAGCATTTGAGTATATTTGTCTCAGGTAAACACAAAGTTTGCTTACCCATCTCAGAGGCCTACAGACGGTTCTAATCATGTTGTCCATGCCTTTGCACATCAGAAAATCTGTATTGCACCTAGCAGGCAAGAAATGTGCTTTGCGTATTTAGTCCTTTTAAGGTCTGCATTAATTGTGGTTCTTAGAGCCTCTTTTTCAGTTGTCCCTCTTGTGAATATGGTATTATTTTAAACAAAGATTTGGTGATTATGGAAGATGGTAGTCTGTAAGCAGAGTTCTGGCCAGTGGTTTGTATATTTAAAAGGTCTATGCAAAAGCTCTGTGATAAAAGAGATTAGGCCTTTAATGGTAAGTCTATGTAAGTTTTATTTTCCCTGGGATCAGCAAGCTACTCTCAATGTTTATTTACCAAATACCCCAGGCTAAAACGTTTCATATTATATATAAACCATTTATATATTACTTAAACATTTTGTTTTATATACACACACACACCATTGTGTTTGTTTTTGCTACTGGATAAATTTGGAAAAGCTTGAGATGTATCTTGAAACCTGTACCTAAAGGTGGATTCATTTATAACATGTTGGTGCTAGAGTTTTGCTGGTAATTCAGTTTTAAGCCCTATAGGCTTACGGATCCATGATAGCAGTTTTAGAGCCCCATCGCGTATATACATTGTCTTTATTGTAATATGTATATTTATTTACTTTCTGCTAATAGCTGAAGACTGGAATAATGGA
The DNA here is from genome assembly GCF_022682495.2 of Desmodus rotundus. Classification (NCBI taxonomy): domain Eukaryota; kingdom Metazoa; phylum Chordata; class Mammalia; order Chiroptera; family Phyllostomidae; genus Desmodus; species Desmodus rotundus. Next base: position 62,295,388 of record NC_071390.1, read on the forward strand.
TTTGAAATGTTTGCACAAAACTTTGATGGGCTATAAATATCCCATAAATAGGGATTTAAGACTCTTTTCTGCAGCAAAACAAGTTAAAATATTTTGACAATAATTATAAACTTAAGTAAGACTATCTTGAGAAAGCTAGCATTCACAGTACTTTTGTTTTGCTGAGTTTTTCAGGTTTCCCTTTTATGTTCGTGTATGTTTGAATGACAGTTTCTTGAACAGTAGATTTTAGAAGCAAAATGGAATTAGAGAGGGGAAATTATGTTTCATTAAAAGGTATTAAAAGATATTTCAGTGGCAGTATGCCTGTTTAATGTGCGAGGAGGGTAGAGGTGGAACCACCAAGGGACCAGATACACTAACCTAATCATGCTGCGGGCCGCTCTTCAGATGGTTCGGTAAATTTGCTCTCCTGTTCTCTCAGATCATGTCCTCTTTAGGTTGTTCACCTGTTTCTGCTTTAATTAGAATTACTGTCTTTCAAAGAGATAGGTTTTTACAATGTAAATTTTTACTGTGATCAACTGACCTTAAAAATGTATCAAAAGTGTCTCTGGCCAAAAAAGTCACTCAAATATCTAGGGATTTCTTTAAAAAATGTACATTGGTGAAATTGTGTGCCCCCTTTTAGAGAAATAACAGCACATGTTTTACTGCACAGGTGGCAAACACAAGGCCCACTGGCCGGATCCAGCCCTCCCCCTTGTTTTATCCTGCCCGGCACCTTGTCTCTGCCCAGTGGCAGCGCTGAGCTCTCACTGAACTGTCAGGAGCAGTTACATTTATACAGTCCTAAAGTTACGTTCGGCCCTTTGAAGGCAACGGCGAGGCTGATGTGGTCTACTGTGAAAATGAGTTTGATACCCCTGTTTTACTGTAAAGTTCAAGAGGTGATTACTACCATTTTGATGCAGTCTTCCCTTACCATTTGAGTGAATTTACCATTCACTGGTTACAAACCATCCTTGGTTTGGTAACAGGAGAGCATCATATTCTCATTCGACAACACTTCTTCAGGAGAAGCACAATAGTTCAGAAAGGTTGTCACATTGTCCGGATATTGTTAATATAAAGTGATTAGATGTACCAGCAAAACTCTTGTTTGTTCACAGAGACAACCAGCAATGGCTGCAGCTCTAGGTCGGTACATGTGGTCCTTCATTTTGAAGGAGAAAGAAAACTTTTATCTTGCAAATGGGATGTTATCACAGTATATTTCTTTAAAGTAAAACATCAACTGATGAATTAGGTGGGTTTTGGTTAATTTAGAAGTTGGTAGAGACTTTTCAGGCACACCATTAGAGGGCAGGGTTCTTTGGAAAAGACAATACTGGGAAACTAGAAGACAACAGGAAAAGAGGAAGACCAGTTATGAGATGGATTGACTCTGTAATGTGAGTGAGAGGCAGGAGTTGACAGGAGCTGAGCAGGGCTGGTGAGGACAGGGCATTGTGGACGTCACTCATTCACAGGGTTGCCAGGAGTTGGAGCCAACTCAATAGCAGGTAACACACACACACACATAGACTCTTGTGTAACATTATTTACAAGTAAGCCTTTATCTTTAAGGGAAAAATTTTAGTTTTTTACATAATTTTTAACCCCCTAGCCTGAGGGAAATGTCTTTGCCTATTACATAAAAATAATGACTTCTGCAGTTTGTTTATTCTGATATTTTTCTGTTCTTTTTTCTCCCTGATGAGTTTGCAGAAATATGAATCAACCCATCAGTTCAAACTCTGTACCTTTGTTGAGCCTTAATCTTAGCAGAAGGCTAACCAAGATATATATATATATATATATATATATATATATATATATAAATATATATATAAATATATATATATATATTTAAGAGAAAAAAATTAGGATGCTTGCACAAAACAACAAAGTATTTGCCAGCAGTTTTCTTTAAATACTGCAGGAGTATTATGTTAGGATGCTCCTTAGTAACCATTAAGTCAGAAACGAGGTGAGGATGTAGCTAGCCTTACTCTCTGTTTAGTGCTTCTGTAAATCAACTCTGTGCCAAAACCCCTCTACAAGCACTCAGATCACTTTTTTTTATTCTTGTGTTTTCAGTGAAGATGGTTGCAGTGTATGAACTCCAAGTCCTGGGGAAGTTTTCTGGAAATTGGTTAAGTTTCACATTTGTGAAAGAGAAACACCCATGTAGGTAGGACTGGACATTTGGTTGTTAATGGGATGCCTATCAAATTCTTTAAAGAAGGCTTGGTCTAGGCCTCAAGGAGTTTATCAGTACAGATGCAGATGATTTCAATGCATTAAAGGATTACATCATTTAGATGTTAGATTATTTAGAACGTTTATAGTAAGGACTGAGACCCTCTAAGCATTTTTCTTTTGAATTCTCATTTTAATTTGTGCAATATTTTCAGGCATATAGACTATACTATTCATTGTATTTATATAGAAATTAGGGAACCTACTAAGTATTTTAACAAGTAAAAACCTGAATACGAAAGAAAATATCAGATTTGCACTTTAAATGAGCTTAATTGCTTGGAGCTGTGCCTGAAATATTGAAATGCCTCCTGTTGGGTGTGGCTTTTTTGTTGAAATAAATTTCTAATTGTTGCTATTTGAAGTACAGCCTTTCACAGAATTATATAATCAGCATGTCACTTTTCCCATTAAAGCACTACATTCTTTGAATGTTTCATCGGCCCCTTACGTATTTTACACAGTGCATCAAAGAGAACATGTTCCTCCTATAGCTGCAGTTCCAAATCTTCCTGCAGCGTAGATGGTGGTGCCCATAGGGAGGTAACGTGTCACTTCTGAGCAGAGTTGTCGTGACGGTTTCCTGGTCTCTAGGGCACCTGGGATATAATTTGGAATCACCAAATGGGCTTGCGATGAAGACCAGCAAGACTGCAGCACATTTTAGTTTACTCTCAAACTTATACAATAGTTTTTGTGTTTATAAATTAGAGTGGTTATGTTTGCATGCTTATGCACACATTTGAAAATCAATTATAGCTGTAATACAAATACCTGATACGTTCCTTGGGGATGATGGCCTTGCTATTTTTCTTAATTTTGATGCTTGGATTAGATTGTTCAAATTTTCTTTCCACACCTCTCTTCAGTTTTCTGCTGCAGTAATTTGAAAGAATATGTATGTATAAATGATTGTGATGGTGGGCACCAGTCTACAACTATGCTGTTAACTAAGGATACATCTTATGTTTTAACACTGTTGGGGAAAAGCTATCCATTTTTTCCTTGGTAAAGCATCACTGTAACAAAATAATACTGACCCTAAGAATTTAAAACCTCTAAGTCATTACTAAAACCAGAAAACACCACAGTCTTTAATACCTGCAATATTTTTTTCCCATTGATTTAAAAAAACAGTTCAGAGTAAATACTGTATATTAGAATTTGCTTGTAAAATGAATTACAAGAACTTGATGTAAAGTCTCTTTCCTCAGAATGTTGGCATAGTAAATAAAAATAAAGTCCATAATAATCAAAAGTTTCTTGTTCTTCTCAACATTGAATTCCATATGTTACTTTTTCTTGGATACCATTTTTCCCACAAATATTTAAATACTGCTCATTTGGTTGTTTTTTTGTTATTTTTTTGTTTTTTTTTTCCAAACTGCCATTTCACACACTCCCTTCCACACACACACATACTCCAAGCCTTAATTGAGTAGGAGTTAAACAATTGTGTTTTCACAAATTCTGTAAGTTATCTAGTACTTCAGTTTCCATTTTAATTAAATAGCTGCTTTATCTTAGAAAACAGTGGGATAACGGATAATTTTTACTTTAAAAATAAACATTAGCACCTTGAACTAGATAGAATGCTACATAAAAGGGGGAAATGTTATAATTTTTATTGCTTTGTTTTATTGTTTTTAAAGATCACATGTACAAAATAGCTTGAAACAAGAACATTTAGTGAAATATTACAGTGTTTTAGGAACAAAGAGTAGGGAATTTATAATTTATTTTCTAATTATATGTACTAATTACACAATATGAAATAAAAAGTTGATGCATTGATATTGATACGTTATTAATCCAAAATGATTACAGGAATGCTGGAAAAAGAATGAAGGAAATTTCATTAGTAATAAATTTGATAATGGCATTTTATCACCGTAGTCATCTCATATCGGTTTTAAGGCCCTCTGAGTTATTAGCAAGTATTTTCTTGGACTAAAAAACATTTTTTTAGTCTATCATCTAGTATAATTATTTCAGATGTTTTTCATTATGTCGTTCATTCCACATTTTCATTTTTTTCCCCCCACAGAAAAGACAGTAGAAGTTAATTCTGACTTTTTCTGCTAATTGCATTTAAGCAGTTTTAATAGGTTGTCTTATATTTGTCAGTCACTGTGCTAGTTGTTGTGTGTACAGAGGTGAAGACCCCATGGTCTCTGCCTCTTGGAGCTCAAGGACTGACCACAGGCAGTTTTTAACTGGATGGCATCCGGTTCAGGAGTGCCCTTGCACTCCCTGTTCATCATCTTGTTTTGAACATAAGGGTAAAGCTCCTTTTACCTGGTTTCATTCTGGGCTGTAACTCCCTGCTTTGTTCTTGTCTTTGCTTCTATATTATGTTAATTTTTGTTTATATACCTTCATTTCCCTTGGAAAACCTGGCCTTTTATAACTGGATTTTATTCAAGAACTCCTTCAGCCATAGCAGATAGTCTTACTCTGCCTTTTCTTCCTTAGGTGATTAGTCAGGATTTAATTTTGAGGTTTCTCATCTATCTTAAGCTGCCTTCCCGTTTAGCCTCAGCCCATAAGATCTCACTTTTTGAAGTCTACCTTTAACATTCAATTTATGTTATCTTTGTTTTCCTTCCATCCCATTCTCTTGTATAGACAGAATATCATGTGGCCTGGCTCTTACTTGCTTACCTGCCATTTTTTGCTCTGTGGTCTCAGAAGAAATTTAGGTAATCTAGTACAGGGGCCCCCAACTTCCGGGCCAGGACCTGTACTGGTCTGCCTGTTAGGAACCAGGACACACAGCAGGAGGTGAGCTTGAATGCAGTGCACTTGAATTACCCCAAAACCATTCCCCACCCCAACCCAGCTCCTGGAAAAATTGTCTTCCACGAACTGGTCTCTGGTGCCAAAAAATATTGAGGACCACTGATCTACAAGAGCCTTGTCCTCATTCATGAATTATCCCAAACAACCCTCAAAGTACCATCTACCCCATGAAAACAGGAAAGAGACCAAGAAATAGCTCACAGGCGTTTCTCTGATTTTTCAACCATGAAAATAGTATTATTGTTCTCCACATTCCTAAATGACCTATTATTTAATCCACACATAAATTCACACATCCATTTTGAGTATGAATAATGCTTCTTAGGTTATATTTTAGGTGATTACAGTTTTCTGTGAAAGTACACCTCAAATGCTAATCTGCTAAAGTGAAAGGTAACTGCCTGTCCATCATTCCTCACAATAAACTTTGTTGAAATGCCTCCTGCTGTGTGGCAGGCCCCGGGTGTGATCTTGTAGGGGATCAAGGAGACAGAGTTCCTGCAGAGGAAGCCATCCAGATGTCCAGCAGAACACACATTCCCAAACAAAGCACTGTCAGAGGACTAAGTGTACAGTAGAGAGATGTTTGCGATCACATGTGAACTTGCCTCCAAAACCACTTTTTCTTGGCAAATGTGCATTTGTGTTAGAATAAAAAATAATAGAGCCAGACAAAAATTACATCATTGTCATGTAATCTTAATCTGTAGTGGGTAATGATACATTCAAACAGCCTGAGACATGATCAGTTCAAAACACTTCAGAATTACAGGGAATTTTCAAGACAAATTTTAGTTGAGGCTCTATACTTACATAATGTAAGTTAAAGATAGTTCAAGTGCAAATAGGAATTGCATTGAAAGACAAAAGTAATAGGACCCATATGAATTATTAATACATGTTGTTTCTTAAGCTGTTCCAGACTAATGCTACCGTGCACTGCAGACTCCTTCCTGCTTCAGTCGGGTTCAAAGATCCGGGCTAGGAAGCATGGAGGAGGTGTTCAGAAAGGGAGTAGGGCAGTGATCTGCCTTTCAGAGCTCCCTGAGAATGAAAGGGAGAAGTGAAGGAGACCATGGATTTGTGTTTGTGAATAGTGCCAAAAGCATTCCTTCAGTTACAGAGTGGACCAGCCACAGGCAAAAAACCGGACAATGAAACGTGGAAAATTGACCTTGCTAGTAGAGAAATGCAAAACGGAATGGCAGGCTATTTATGTATATGTCTTTATATGAAGAGCTACTTGAAGGAATGGAAAATTAGAAATAAATGTCTGACAGCATGAAAATGATTAAATTATTTCATCCATATGACAATAATTAAATAGCCAGTGCTCTTGAAGAATATACAGAATATTAAAATTGTAACAATATTTACTCAAAATATTCTCATTATAACTGAGGAGAAAAGCAAAATAACAAAACTGTTAATGAAGTAAAATCCCAAAATGTATAAATTCCTATATAAAGAACAAAATGGTAAGAATGGGTGGTTTTATTTTTTGCATCTTACACCTTTTGTCTTTTTCTTTAAGTTATGAGACTGCTCTTACAATTAGAGAAACGTTTTGTTTTACATAGCGAGTCATTTCTATTGCCTACGCACATAGGCATTCAATAATTGGTCCCCTTTACTCCATCCCACCCCTCTTCCCCAGACACATTGTTTTGGGGTCTGGAAGTCTTCTGAGAAGCAACAGTTGGGTCGCCTTGCCCTTGGGGATTTCTAGTGTAAGCCATGGCTCTCACCACAATCCTCTAGTCCTTGTTTAAGTTTTGGACTGAGAGTACACCCAGAACCTTCTCTGAGCTAACGTGGCTAGGACATAGTCACATGGAGGGGGATAAAATAGAAAAGCCACAGGAAGCTTAGGAGCAACCAGGCCTCCCCTAGGCCTGTGGACCTACCTGCTGTGCCCAAGTGGGAGTACCACGGAGTGAAAATCTATATTGACTGATATATCCGTACCCGGGTCCCGCTGCATGATCAGTCTGTGGGATGTCAGCTCTTCATATATTGACTGGACCTTCATAAAGGCTATAAAGGAATATATCCTGCAATTGAATATATTGTTTAAAGTGTGGTTCAATGATGCTAGAAACCAGAACAGGCAAATCTCAGGGCTTTGCCCACCACCCTTTGGTTGCATAATTGAGGACTCCTCTGGTTTGCTCAGCCACAGCCCTGCTGCCTCCTGCCTCCTGTTCTTAGATGAGCTGAAGAACCCAATTCTGCTTGTTTTGAGCCAAGGAGGGATTCCTCAGCCTTTAATTAGACCATGTATTTTTTCCTGCACAGTAAGTTTTTACTCTGGTTTGGGGTCAGTAGGAAAAGTCTGCCTGAGTCCAGTTGCCCAGTGTCGAGAAGTGTAGAGCAGGTGGGAGCTCCCTCCCCTGAGGACTACTGCACACACAGACCCCTGTTCACAAATAGGAGAGGAAAGGGAACTCATGGCAAGTGACCTGATGAAAATCCAAACACATGTTCACTCATTTTGCACACAGACATTCTTCCCATGCCAACTATTTTTCTCATTCTCAGTACTTAGGGTTGTGTAGCTAATGTCCAAACCTCAGGGTCACTTTTCTAATAGGCCGTAACTGCAAATCAAGTTATCTGACCACTGTTATTTTTTACCCCCTAGGAAAATGGCAGTTTTTTCTTTGTTCTCATTAGGTCACCCACACTTAACTATTTTGTTCTGCCACTCACCACTTGTAAATCAAATGGGATAAGTTCAGAACATCAAGACAAGCGCCTTAGCACTGTGTTCATTTAATGTCTGATTCTCTGCTGAGCCTGAGAGGAGAGAAGAGATGGGCTCAGAGTAGGATGAGCTGGGTAGACCAGGGCACAGGTGTCTCTGTGCACTGGGATTATTAGCTGGGGGAGGTAGGAGCAAGGGGCCGCTCCTTCTCTGCCTGAGGTAGGCTAAAAGGCACAACTCTCTCTTAGCCCCTGTTAATCCATGTTGTCTATACTTTCTCTAGCTTCTGAGTATTCCCACAAGACAAGAGGATTCTGCCTGGCCTCCCTGAGGTTTTTGTAATACATGTTGATTAGGCATCTTTAAATAAGGTATCATTCCCCTGCCTGCCCCCTTCCCCAGACTTGACACTGGTAGAGAGTTAAGATAAGTTGGTTTTCCAAAGGTGTGTCACCTAATTTTACTCTTTTTAAAAAAATCCTTATCCAAGGTTATGTTTTTATTGATTTTTAGAGAGAGAGGAAGTGAGGTGGGTGGAGAGAGAAACATCAATCAGTTGCTTCCTATACACCACACCAACCAGGGATCAAACCTGCAACCTAGGTATGTGCTCCGACTGGGAACCAAACCTGCAATTTTTCATGCACAGAATGATGCTCTGACCACCTGAGCCACCCAGTCAGGGCTCTTTTTACTCTTTTTTAAAACATTAGGTTCCAGTCAGGGTGGCAGCATAGGTAATGTGGTACTTGAATTCCTCACAACCGCATCAAAATTACAACTAAACTATAGAAAAATCATCATTGAGAACTGTCTGAAATCTAGCTGAACAGAAGTCCAAACACTAAAGATATACAGAAGCCACCTGGAGACTGGTAGGTGGGGTGGAGACAGTGGAACCCTTCGGTCCCACACCCGGGTGTGGCATTTAAAACTTGGCAGGGTTATTTCAGCTACACAGGTCCCTTCTGAGAAGTGAGGGGTCCCAGTCCCATAGCAGGCTCCACAACCCAGTGTTCCAGTGCTGGGAGGAGAAGTCACCCTAAGTTCTGGCTGTGAAAACCAGTGGGGATTATGGCTGAGTGAGACAGAGTTTTTCTGGAGCCCCAGGTGCTCCTCCCAAAGGGCCTGCACTGATTTGCTCAGACTTGCTCAGAGTCACTAGCTCTTAGCTCCAATGCTGGGGTAGCCTCTCTGAAGACACCAGAGACTTACTGGGAGAAACTGAATTATCTAGCATCAGGGTGAGAGATAGAGGGCAGCTTCCTCCCAGACAGAAGTGCTAGCAGAGGCCATTGTTCCTCCTTTGAGCCTTCCCCACCACAGAGACAACAGACGGGTGCCATATGGGAATCTCCATCAATCTGGCTAGCACTGTTCACTCCACCCTGGTGGTTCCTGAGACCCTGCCCCCACTCAACTGGTAGGCCACCCAAGCCATTGCCAGTGGCTTTTTTTTATACAAACAGCCTGCCTTGTCTAAGGCGTCAGACTTTTCTAAAATCTCTCAAAGGCTCACAGACCCCAAACAAACAGCATCTGGCTTTGGCATGCCCCATACTTCTTGCTAGGTGGCTCCAGGTCTGACACTAAAATCATCAGGCCTTGGTTTGTAGCTTGGCCTCTCCTGGACACCTCCAAGCTTGGCACAAAAAGCAGCCATCTGCAGATTGCTTTTGTGCTCAGACTGGGTGGCAGATGACCTTGGCCTGAACCTCCTGGGAGGCCCCAGAGTCAGCTCACCTGGTGGACAGCTTCAGACTACATCAAAGCACCACCCAACCACATCCACAAGAAATACACTCAGGGGGTGGACTTAGTGGGCATCAGAACTAAGTCCTTTTCTGTGGGGGTCGGCCCTTGCACAGCTTATCCTCCACAGAGGTTCATCTCAGCCAGGGTTTGCAACCAATGGCATGGGGGTAAATCCCTCCTATTGAGGTGCCAACAGCAATCAAGTCTCAGATACAGATAGAGCGTATACACAGCCTACACCTGGAATGTCTAGCTTAGGTGAAGAGTAGAGCTGTGCCACTGGACCCTACAGGACACCAGCTACATTAGGCCACTCTACCAAGCCCAGGAGACATAGAAGCTCTACCTAATACATAGAAACACCACAGGGAGGCTGCCCAAATGAAGAGATGAAGAAACATTTCTCCCATGAAAGAACAGAACAATAGTACAGAAAAACAATGAAACAAAATGGAGACAAACAATCTACCAGATGCAGAGTTTAAAACACTGCTTATAAGGATGCTCAATGAATTTAGGGGAAAAGTAGAGGAACTTAGTGAGAACTTCAACAAAGAGACAGGAAATGTAAAAATTAAAATAGAAAAACATAAACAAGAACCAGTCAGTAATGAAGAATACATTACAAGGAATCAACGGAATCAACAGAAGCAACAGTACAATAGATGAAGCGGAGGATCAAATCAGATATTTGGAAGATAAGAAAGCAGAAAACACCCAACCAGAACATCAAAAAGAAAAAAGAATTAAAAAAAAAAATGATGATAGTATAGCGAGCCTCTAGGACAACTTCAAGTGTAGCAACATTCACATCAGAGGGGTGCCAGAAGGAGAGGAGAGAGAGCAAGGAATTAAAAACCTATATGAAAAAATAATGCCAGAAAAATTCCCTAACCTGGTGAAGGAAATAGATATACAGGTCCAGGAAGCACAGATAAACCCAAAGAGACCCACACTATGAGACCTCATAATTATAATGCAAAAGGTCAAAGACATAGGATCTTAAAAGCAGCAAGAGAAAAGCAATAAGTTATCTACAAAGGAGCGCCCATAAATCAGCTGATTTCTCAACATAAATTTGCAGACCAGATGGTATTTGCAAGAAATATTCGAATTGATGAAAAGCAAAGACCTACAGTCAAGATTTCTCTACCCATCAGAACTATTGCTTAGAATCAGAGGACAGATAAAAACCTTTCCACACAAGAAAAGCTAAAGGAATTTGTAACCACCAAGCCAGTGTTACAAGAAATGTTAAAAGGAAGGAAAAGGAAAAAAAGGTCAAAACTATGAATATTGAAATGACAATAAATACATATCTATCAACAATTACTTTAAGTGGAAATGGATTAAATGCTCAAATCACAAGACACATGAAGGTATGGATAACAAAACAAGATTTGTACATATTCTGTCTACTATAGACTCTAGATTGAAAGACTCATACCCAGTGAAAGTATAGGAATGGAAAAAGGTATTTCATGAAAATGAAAACAAACAAACAAAAAGCTGGGGTAGCAATACGTACACCAGACAAAATAGTCTTTAAACAAAGGCTATGAAAAGAGACAAAAAGGACCCAGTAATTCCACTTCTGGGTATTTATCCAAAGAAACCCAAAACAGTAAATCAAAAAGACATATACATACATATGTTTATTGCAGCATTATTTACAACAGCCAAGATAGGGAAGCAACCCAAATGCCCATTAATAGAAGGATGAATAAAGAAGCGTGCATATATGTAATGGAATGATTGAGCCGTAAAAAAAATGAATGAAATCTTGCCATCTGCAACAATATGGATGGACCTAAAGGTTATTGTGTTGAATGAAATAAGCCAGACAGAGAAAAACAAATGCTGTATGATTTTACTCATGCGTGGAATCTAAAAAGCAAAATAAATGAGCAAACAACACATAAACAGACTAACTGAGATACAGAGAACATTTTGACAATTACCAAGATGGAAGGGAGGTTGGTGGGATGTGTGAAAAAGTTGAAGGGATTAAGAAGTATCAGTGCATATTGCTAGTTACAGTGTAGTCACTGGGGTGTAAAGTACAGCATAGGGAATATAGTCATAATTTTGTAATAACTATGCATGGTGTCAGATGGTTACTAGATTTATTGCATTGAGCACTTAATAAGTTATATAATGTCTAATCACTGGGTTGTACACCTGAAACTAATATACTATTGTATGTCAACTGTAATTGAAAAATAAAAAAAATTATTTAAAGTAAAAACAAACCCCCAAAACATTACTTTATCAAGGCTTATATATACCACATAATTTACCAGGTTGTGTAACTCTCACCGCAAATCCATTTTAGAACATTTCTATCACCCCAGAAGGATCCCACGTTCTCATTTAATGTTAATCCCTTTCCCTTCTACTCCCAGCATCCTAAATATCATTCATCTACTTTCTGTCTCTATAAATTTGCCTTTTTCTGGACTTTTCAAATGAAAAAATACAAGAAGAAGTCTCTTGCTTACAGTTTCTTCCACTTAGCCTAATATTTTGAGGTTCATTCAAGTCATAGCATGAATTAGTTTATTCCTTTTTATCGCTAAATAATATTTCATTATATGGACATACCACTGTCTTTCTTTCTAGACAGACATTTATGTTGTTTCCACATTTTGGCTCTCATAAATAACGTTGCTAACAATATTCATGTGTAAGTCTTTGGACATAGTTTCATTTCTCTTGGGTAGATTTGGAGTGGAATTACTGTGCAATACAACAAATTTATGTTTAACTTTGTAAGAAATAGCCAAACTGTTTTCCAAAGTTCCTGTACCATTTTATACCCCTACCAGCAATATACGAATGCGGGTTTTCATTTCTCCACTTCTTGACAACAGTTGTTATTATCTGTCTTTTTTTTGTAGCCATTCTACTGGGTGTCACTGGTGTTTCCTGTGACCCTAGTAGTTTCCTAACGACTAACATGCTGAGTGTCTTTGACTGTGCTTGCTTAGGCCCTGTCCATGGATCCTCTTTGATAAAATGTCTCTCCCACTCTTTTGTCCAGTTTTGGGGGGTGACCTTGTTTGTCTCACTACTGAGGTATAAGAATTTTTTTTTTATTTTCTAGAGACAAGTCATTTAGTCATTTATCAGATACGTGTTTTGCAGATATTTACTCCCAGTCAGTTGCCTGTTTTCATTTTATCAACATCTTTTGTAGCACAAATGTATTACATTTTGATGAAATCAACTTTATCAATTTTTAAATATGTATTGTGGTTTTGGTGTCATATCTGAGAAATCTTTGCTTAACCCTACGTCCTGAAGATTGTCCCCTCTGTCATCAAATAAATTTTTTTTTAGCTCTTACATTTAAGGCTGTGGTTCATTTTGAGTTAATTTTTGTTTGGGGTATAAGTGGAGGGTTTAAGTTAATCTTTTTGCATGTGGATATCCAATTGTCTCAGCACCATTTAGTTAAAAAGCTGTTCTTAACTCAGTAGATTATCTTGGCATGTTTGTTGAAAATACATTGACCATAAATATGAGAATATTTTGGACAATCATTTCTGTTCTGTACATTCACAGGTATGTCCATATACCAAGACCACACTGTCTTCAGAACTATAGTTTTATAATAAGTTTTGAAAATAGGAAGTTAAAGTCTCCCAACTTTGTTCTTTTTTCAGAATTATTTTGGCTATTTGTGGTATTTAAATTTCTGTATAAATTTTAGGATCATTTTGTGAAGTTTCACACAAAAAAGCATGCCGAATTTACATAGGGATTGCATGGCCTGTATTTAACTTGGGGAGAATAATCATCTTAACAACACTGGGTCTTCTAACTGGTAAACATGAAATGTCTGTTCAGTTGAAAGAGGTCTTCTTTAATTTTCCTCAGCAATGTCTTGTGATTTCCAGTGTGCAATTCTTAAACTTCTTTTTGTTAAATTTAATCCTAAGTACTTATTCTTATTGATGCTATTGTGAAAGGAATTATATTCCTAAATTCTTTTGGGGGGTTGTTAATTTCTTTTTATATTGGGCTGGTGTCCTGCAACTTCCCTCACTTATGTTTTAGTTCTAATAGTGTTTGTGTGGAGTCCATGGGATTTTCTGTAAACAGGGTCATTCCATCTGCAAATAAAGGCAGTTTTACTTTTTCCTTTCGAATGTGGCTCTTTTCTTTTTTCATTTCATTTGTCTGATTGCACAACCCTCTTGGGGCTGATGCTGCTAATGCTGGGACACACTTGAGAGACTCCCTGTGGCTACAAACTGCTGTGTTGGCCTTCCGTGGCCCTGGGGACAGCAGCACAGTGTCAGCACACTTCCAACTCTAGGGGACAGGGAGGGTGAAGCCCATGCTCACTCTGTCAGCTGCCTGTCACACAGGTCAAGTAGCCAGATTCCTATCTCATTCTTCCAAGCCCACGTTGCAGCAGGTGCTGACTGCCTGGGCCCAAAATGGTGACCCTAAATTATTTTAATCAAATTCATCCTATACTTATCCTTATTGAAAAAGAAAGTGGCAGTTATCTCAGGAATAAGGCCTAGAAGCATTTGGGAAGCTGAGCATGTCAGACTGCAGGGTGTGTGGTTTTAGATACACGCTCCCAAAATTGACTGTAGAGCCTCAAGTCTGAGATACATACATCTCAGGAAGAGGTCCAGAGGTGGTGTGGGGAGGAATTACTTTTTATGGGAAACAAGGAGGTTCAGGGAAGGTTAAACTGCCTTCACTGGTGTGAATTACAATGTCTGATGGCGGAGGGGGAAGCATACTTTAAAGAAAGAATATTCAATTCTATAATTAAAATTTTGTCTTCCAAACCTGAACTTTTTTGCTGCTATATAAGCAAAAATTAAATTCAACAAAATCATCTTTGTTATTGAAAACTGCAGATGATACAATGAATCTCAAAGGACATGTTGAATTTGGAGTTTTCTCCAGTTCTGCAGGTGCAGACTTCACTGGAGAAATACCATCATTACGGCCTGTAGGTTGGTACAGAAGGAGGAAGCTTGGTGTTGGTAATAAGAGTGTTAGTTGAGGGCTCTCTGGTTTGCCAAGGACAGAGTTAAATGCTTTATAAATGCAACCTAATGAAGGACCCATGCTGTTTTGTGTTGATACAGGGTACAGTGGAAAATACAAAACACAGTCTAGCAGCCCAAAATTGACAATAGTGGAAATTCTTTTCTTGCTTTGTTGAAAACTGTGATGGAACCAAATCCATGACCTATATATACTGTGACATTCATAAAGAGGCCTGTTCACTTGTCCAGCCCACCTGAGCTGCTCCGAGGCATCTTTCCTCCCTCTTCACCTTCCCCCCACACCAAGTCTCTTATCCTCAGAGCAGCAGGGCCAGGAGTCAAACCTACAGGCTCACGCACAGGAGAACCTGTGGCCCAAAGGCAGGCCCTATTTAAACCATCCTGGATGTTCACAGGCACAGTAGCACAAACCTTGGTGTCTAAATAAGCACCATGCCAAGTACTCTGATGGCTGCTTCATGTGTTAATTACAACGATAATAGCTCAGAACCCTTGCTGTTCTGTGTGCTCCATTGTATATACTCACCTTTAATCGTTGCAACAATCTTATGTAGCAGACACTAGTATTCCACTTTGCAGAGATGAAGCTAAGGCTCAGAGTGTTACATAATCTGCCTGAGATCTCACAGCTATTAAGTAGTGTTGGGAACCGCCCTGCCTGGTTTCAGAAGCTGTAACCCCCCATAGTTAAGACTGAGTCAGAGACCTTGGGACCATAAGCCACTAAGGAGACAAAGCTTATCTCCCTGGCCGGGGCACCACCCTGCCCAATTTACTTTACCCTGCTTGGCCCTGAGCCTGACCAGTTAGCCAATGACGGGTAAGATTCCTCAAGGGAGGGACGACCTAAGACAGGCATGGTCATGAAGAGGCCCACAGGGAAGGACTCGGGAGCTATAGAAAAAGGGAGAGATGGACCCTCGCCCCTCGGCTTTGACATAGCCTGAGTCCTCATTCTGTCTGCAAGAAGTCTCCTAATCTCTTGGCTGCCTTACTTCCCCTGCCTGACTTAAGCCTGAAACAATGACAGAGGGCGGTGCAGTCCTGTGCTGGAAAGGGTAGATTCCCTGGAGAGATCAGGCCTAAGAAAGAATGCATAAAATCCTGTGAAACCTGCTTTGCTAATACCCTCAATTTTAATAATAAGGGTCCAAGCCTGAAATGAGTTTGTTTCCCAAAGTCTTATAGTCCTTTAGCTAACTGACCCTGACTCATAATAAGCCCTCAGAGTTCTTTGTTTGTTATCTATTGTTTGATCCTTACTGCCTGACAATGATTGATGAGCTTTACCTGTATTCCTGTGCAAATTGAATCCTAAAAAAGCCCATCGAGGAAAAGGCTCTTGGCCCTTCTCCTTTGAGAGATCGGCCACCTTTCCTCTCCAAGCAGATCATGTCTTGGTAGACTTATTCTCATCCGTGGTGGCTGGAGTGGCCCTGCGGGTGGAGCCCCCCCACAAAATAGCACAATAGAATTTGAAACCAGGCCACCTGGTTTCAGAGTCCATGTAATTAATCACAAGGCTATTATCACTTCCTAAGTTATATTTCATCTCATTTCATTTTCACAACAACCCTCTATCACCCAACAAAAATGAGACACAGGGTGTTACAGGTTACCTGCGCAAAGCCACATTGCTATTAAATAGCAGAATAGGATCTGGTGGGCCTGAAGCCAATATATTATGTTGCATAATACTGACATCTATTGGTAAAATGTGGAAGCTTTTTTACATATACACACCCTGACAATTTCAAAGACTTCAAAGTTTCTTAAAATTTCAAGAAGACAGAAGCCATGCAAAATCCCCAAACTATTAAAATAACAATGAAAGGAAAGCAACTGCATAATAATGGAAGTAAGGCAGTATCTTTTAACTGAGAGCAGACTTGGCTCTGAGTTTCCTGGCAGCCAAGGCAAAGAGGGAAACTTAGGTGTTCCATTGCTCTCACTGCCCAAAAAAGTAAATTTGTTCATCACAAAAGTTCTCTTGGTCTTGTATTTCATTAATAATTTCAGCACAAATAGTGCTAAAAATGCTGGAGGTTCTCTCTGGTGGACATTCATTTACTTGGAAAAGACAACCTGGGGATGCAATGGAACAGGTGTGCCTGTTACACGAGTCTTGGTTCAGTCTCCTGCTCTTCTCAGGCAATTCCTCTCAGGATCGGAAGGCCCTGTTAAGACCTCAGTAAACTCTACCCACTAAGTCTTTCAGGTCCAGGCTCCCACATTTATAGTAGTTTTGGCTCAGTTATATTTTGAAAGCATCATTGAGGACCAGATACCCTACTCTGGACTTTGGCAAAGGTCTGATGTGGTAGTCATGAGCCATGTGTGGTGACTGAGCATTTGAAATGTGACTAGTCTGTATTAAGATGTCCTCATTTGTAAAATTCACACCGGATTTCATATTAAAAAGATAAAAATATCTCATTAAAATTTTTTGTACCCATTACATTTGGAAATAAATTATTTCATATTGGGTTAAATAAAATATCTGATTAAAATTAATGTCACTTATTTCTTTAAAGAATTTTAAATGTGGCCCTGGCTGGTGTGGCTCAGTGGATTGAGTGTTGGCCTGCGAACCAAAGGGTCGCCGGTTCGATTCCCAGTCAGGGCACATGCCTAGGTTTCAGGCTAGGTCTCCGGTTGGGGGTGTGAGAGGCAAGCATACATTGATGTTTCTTTCCTTCCCTTTCTCTCTCCATTTCTCTAAAAATAAATAAAATCTTTAAAAAGAAACATTTTAAATGTGTCTCCTCTGTGGCTGTCATTTGGTTTCTATCAGCACTGGTCCAGACCATTTACCCTCCCTTTCCTGGTTCCTACCAGAGGGCAGGTGGAGTAGGCACTGTGGTCACCATGGGCAATACCCAGGACCCATAAGAATCTTTTGTGCCATCAAGGGGAGGAGCCTTGTTCTGGTCCCCCCAAACAGAGACTGGCTCCAAAGGGGACTTTCAACACCCTGATGTTTTCAATACACCAAAGTGGAGTTAGAGTTGGAGGATCAGGCTAAAATATTCGGTGGTTCCAAACAGCTTTACTCTGCCCATTGGGACATAAGGTTCTCTATACGTGTATAAACAGTCTGTAGGGAGCGTATTGCCAACCGTGGGAGGAGAGGAGGAAGCAGGTTTGTTTTCCTGGAGTCCAGAATGAACAACCCCATGTGCTGGAAGTGGGTCTCTCTCCTGTAAAGGGTCTCCAGTCTCCAGTCTCCCGGTGTATGTTGCTCAGTCCTCTGTGGGGTCTGGATCTGGGGGACCCAGGCTCTGATTTGCTGTCGCATCAGTTATAGCTTTCAAGGGCCAATCTCGCCAAATTTCCATTGGATTTTGAAAAGTCTGGAGGAGGGATATTAGAGCATGAGGCTTTTTGTAAATTATCACTTCCAACCATATACAATGCACACATTTTCAATTCTAAAGGAGCCACAAGTCTCCAATCACATAAGTGAGCTCATCATTTCTGTGATTCCATTTTTCCTACATCATGTGTTAAAATATTAAGAATCAATTTTCAATTTTCTGGAAGGTTTAGTGGCCTTTCTCTGACTGTACCAATTATGTCAATAACTAACTCTCACAGACCCTTCAAGGGATTGTCAGCAGACCCCAGCGCACCATGCTCTGCGTAATTACCAAACGAAGAAAAAATTCCTTCAGAGTTGTTGGAGGACAACAGAGCAGAGTTTGGAAACTGGCAAAATCCAAAAGATGGCATCAAGCTTTTCTGTGCATCCTGGGCAGACTGGCCACAGTGTGACAGCAGCTTGCTTGTATGGGCTTCTTCAGAGTCTCCAGTTTACTCCTAATACATCTAAGTCACACTCTAACTCTTGGGTAAGATTAGGCAGGACCAGTGCCCATTCATATTATCGGAGGAGTGTGTGAGCCTCCCACAAGCTACCCCTCCTTAAATACAAGTTGCCATCACATCAGAGGTGTAGGAGGGTGAGGACCTGGAATGTGCAATGAGGCCTTTTCCTGGGCTCAGAGCTGGGAAGAGAGCAATGATGATAGGCACACAGGCTTCACTGGGGGTCTGGCCTTTTGGTTTGTCTTAATTTCCGTGGGTAGCTTTGAAAACTTTGTAGCCTGTAAAGGACACAGCTTCAGAGCCTCACAGGGTGACTGGCTCTTTGTGAGCAATCCGTAAGTTCTGCTGAATAAATGGATGAATGTTTTGTCTCTTGTTACTCTCAGCCATTTCTTTGGGACTGCCTCTGAATTTTCAGAGCAGCCCTGGCAGCGCGGGGCTTATATCTTGCTCAGGCTAGAGGTGTCATGGGAGGGTAGTGTCCTTGGGATGTGAGCCCTCAAGGGAAACTTTGGGATTCAGGAGTGGGGTTTGTGCCACCAGGCAGCTTCCTTCAGAGGGATGAACCTCAAGGTGGCGGCTGTCAGGAGATCCAGTTCTGTCAAGGACCTTCCAACTCGAGAAAGGTCTGTCGAGGGGCCTCCTCCCTTTTTCTCCCGCAGCTTGATGAGGTTTCCACCAGGGCGTTCCCACCGCCCGCTCCCCCGCCCCCCCGCCGCCCGACACACACACGCAAGCGGGCGCACACACATCCCCTTTCTGGGGGGTGGCCATGTTCCAGGACCTGCGTTCCCAGGCACGGCCACATGGTGGCGCACGGTCCCATTCTGGAGAAGCTTCACCCTCGGGTCTGTGTGGGAAGCCTGGCGAGACTGACTGTGAGCTGCGGACTTCTTTTTGGGTCACCGGAGTCCTGGGCACCCTTTCCGGTAGCTTGCCTAAGGGCAGGGCATTTCTTGAGCATCTAAAAGGCGGTTCCATTGACCTTGGAGGTCTCTTCTGACTTTGTTTTGAAGGACACCGAGGACACCCCAAGCGGAAACTTTTCAGCCGCCTGATCCGCAGCGAATCCCAGGTTGCAGCCCCGCTGTCCTTGAATGGTGATGACAGCGCCCTCTTGCGGCTGTTGAGAGAGTTATCAGGGCACACTTAGTCGTCAAGTGCAGGGGAGGCTGTAGGGGAGCTGTTCTAGAACAGAAGGTGCTGGGGGCGCTCCAGGCAGTGGGTTATGCGGCAGAGCAGGAGGCAGGGGTCCCTCCCAGGAATCCTCTGCATGCCCGCTCTATTGCCTACCTCCCTCTGGGGCATTCCTCGAAGCTGGGGAGCCTCCACTGGGTGAGGATGGGCTAGCTGCAAAGTTGCCAATTGGAACAGGGGTTCTTGAGCCTCAGTCCTGTCCTAGCGATACAGGGAGCCTCCTCCAGGCTCTCACAGGAGAGGCTGGGGTGCCTGGGCCCTGGCCGGGCACAGACCAGGCGAGAGAGGGTCTGGGGGAGCTGTATGGAAGAGGGGACTTGCATAGTAATGGCTCCAGCACCCAGCACTTGCTGCCCACCAGGCACTCCATGCCTCATGTGGTCCTCAATACCACCACCACCCACCACCACCCACAGACATGGGTGTTCAGGGTCCTGGCTTTATAGGTGAGGGGGAGAAAAGCACAGCTGGCTTAATAAACTTGCCCACAGCTACCCAACTTTAGTGGTGCAGGACTCTGGGGTCAGGCCTTAACCACTGTGATGCTGCCTGGCCATGGTCCCAAGACCTAGATGGATCCAGGGTCCATCAAGTCAGCAGGCAGCTTCTCAGGTTTTCTGTCGGAGCTCAGCACTCTTGTCTTAACATCTCCTAGGCTAGGGATGTCAAACTCATTTTCCCTGGGGACCACATCAGTTTCGTCGTTGCCTTCAAAGGGCTGAATATAATTTTAGGACTGTATAAATGTAACTACTCCTTAACAGTTAAGCGAGAGCTCGGCACTGCCGCTGGGCAGAAACAAGGTGCTGGGCAGGATAAAACAAGGTGGAGGGCCAGATTTGGCCTGTGGGCCTTCTGTTTGCCACCTGTGTCCTAGGCCTTTCAGCGCTACTAGGGGTGAAATGAGGTTCTTATAAGGCACCTGGGGCAAATCCAGGCACAGAGTGGGTGTGTAGCTGCCTGCTGGGTCGCTGGACACATGGCTGGGTGGTATTTCCTGAGAAGCTGCCAGCTACTGAGAGACTAGGGATTCCACCCTCAGTGGGGCGGGGGGCGGATGGGGGTAGGGGAGATGACACAAATCCCTACTTTTATGAAACTTACATTCTGGTGGGAAAGACAGGAAATAAGTGAGATAAATAAGGTAAGTAAGAGGAACAGACATCTAAATGGTCATATGTGCCATAGAAAAAAAGCTGGATAGGAGAGGAGTGTGGGATTCTGTTGGCTGGGAGGCCAGGAAAGGCCTCACTGAGATGGTGTGATTGCACATGATTTCCCAGGGATGGCAGTGGTGGGCCAAGTGCCCCACCCTGCGCCCCATGACTGCAGGGGCTGGACAAGCAGTGTACAATCCCTGGTGCAGGTGAGGAGCACATCAGGGGCCCACACTGCTCAGCGCTGGCATCTGAAGAAAAATGGGGGGTCACGGTCTTGAAGGCTCCAGAGACTGCAATTCCTATAAAAACAGGGCCAGGGACAGGGAGACAAGAAACTGTACACAAAGGTGAACGCCCTCGACACAAGTGTCTGATTACAATTGTACCATGTTTGACTGTATGATATGCAAAATTTAAAACTTGGGGTAGCAGGCAAAAATGCTTGAATTTGAGCTTTAAAACGTGTCTTATTTAAAAGCATTAGAAATTCTGCCAGCTAATATGCTGAGGAGGCAGCTGCAAGGCCCTTAAATGCATGTGTGTGGCCTCAGGGTCCTGTGGGGGCCACCCTGTGGTGGCCCTGGAGGTCTTCTAGATTGTGGAATGAGTAGATGGAGCCTTGGGGGGTGTGTGGGAGTGTGCACGTATGTGTCTGCATATATTTATCTGTGTGTTATGTGTGTATTCTGTGTTAGTGTGCAGGTGTTTCTGTGTTCATGCATGTGTGTGTTGTGTGTATACACGTTCCTGTGTTTTATGTGAATGTGTGTGCATGTGTTTTCATGTGTGAGAGTGTGTACAAATGTGTTTCTCTGAGAGTATGTTTCTCTATGTGTTCCTGTGGTTTAGTGTATATACATGTGTGTTCTCTCTGTGTACATGTTTGTGTGGGCAGGGGTACAGTGTGTCACGTGCTGTCTACATTTTGCCTGAGCTCAGGAACCTCTGACTCCTCAGCCTCAGGAGTTCACATTTACCCCTCTTTGCCTGAGGACAAAGAAGGGTCAGCAGGGTGTTCCCAGATCTGGTCTTGATGCTGCCAGCTGCTTTCTCCTCCCCAGGATGGCAGTGTGAGGGGCGCTGGCAGGGGATGGGGTACAGGGCCAGCACTCAGGCTGAGCTGTTCCACTTCTGTACCCTTTCATGTGGTACCAGTACCCATTTATTCCCTGCTGGCTGGAAGCAAAGGGAGAGAAAAATATACTAAATACCCAGGGGAGAGGCTGAGCTGAGCCATCCCAGTCTGCCTTTTCTGTACCAGGCAAGACAAGGGGGTGTGAATCTGCCCCAGCTTCTAAGCCTGGCAGTGGGACATCTCAGTCCAATGCAGCAGTTTCTGGGCTTTTGCCCTGACTCTTAGGCATGGTGGCTACAGTGCCTCTCAGGCCTTAGCCTCCAGCCCGGGGGCTGGTTCCTTCCCCCTTGCCTGGTTCCTCTTGGCTGTAGGACAGGGGCTGAGCCTGTTTGGGAAGCCAGAATGCCGGCCTGGGAGGAGACAATGCTTGCTTCCACCTGCTTGGCCGCCTGTCCACCTGCTTTTCAGCTTAAGACAAGGTATGGGGCCTCTGACTGGCTGCTTCCTCTGCAAAGGAGGCTGTAAGCCCTTGCCTAGCTATGAATCAGTGGGGCTGCCTGTAGAGGGGAGGACGTAGGGAGCCTCTTTTCCCTGTGCCATCCTGTCTAAAGCACTTGGCAGGGGCCACTCTCCCAGGCTTTCCAAGGCCACCAGCTCTGAACCTGGACTGACTTCAGCAGAGGAAGAGGACTGTTGGCTCCCCAGGGATAGAATTGGAGTTGGCCTCAAGGGTGTGGACTCCAGGATCAGAACCAGCAGGGCGATCCTCCCTTGCTGGGCATGGTGCCTTGGTTCAATGCATATAGGCTTTCCCTGTGTGGTGGTAAGCCTGGCTGGGGGTCATGCTGGATTCCCTTCCCACCAGGCAAGGGTGTGGAATGGGGCAGAAGGTTTCCCCCCACCTCAGTGTGGGAATCTCAAGGGAGGGCTCTGCTGTGACCAGCCAGGAGAGGGTCGCTCCTAGGAGAAGGAGTGCTAAGTGCTTCCACAAAGAGACTTGTATGGCACAGACCAGTCTATAGACTGATGTTTTCATCCTGTTTTACTGAGATGGAAATCAAGTCATCTGGGAGAAAAAAAAATACCTAATCCATACCATGTGGCTGAAAGCAGTGAGCTGGGATTTGAAATCAGGTTCAAAGGAGTCCACACTACTTTTCCCCTCCACGATGCAGGCCTCTCTGTGGGAGCCTTTGGAGGGCCTGTCAGTTCCTGACCCCTTAGGCTAAAGGCTGGGCCCTCTGATCTGTGTGTGTCCTTGGCTTCCTCGCCCTGTTTTCCAGGTGTTAACTCCTGTCTTGAACTGTAGGTGTCACCCCCTCCGTGTCTGGTCTTGGATTAGCAGGGCAATCCCTTTGGTTAGTTGCTGCTCCGGTGGAAGGCCTAGGCTTACTTCCTCCGATAAGCCCCAGCTTCTCAAACACGGCTCAGCACCCCAGGGAGCCAGCATATCTGGAGGTCCTGGAGGAGGGGGGAGCAGATCAGCAGACCCCGCAGGTGAGGTGTGGGCAGCATGGGGACACCTCCAGTCCCTCCTTCCCCATGCCCCCCAGGCCGTTCACATCCCGTGCAGGCACAGGTGGGGTCCTAGACACTGCTACCTGTCAGGTTGGGAACATGAGCTGGTCCCTGATGGAGTGACTCCACTGTCCAGGCTCCTTTGATGAACAAATCCCAATTTCTCATTATTCTGGTGCTGGGTTTCCTCTCTTTGCTGATTCTTCACCTCTCATTTGCTGACTCCACGGCTCCTGTCCACTGGGAGGGAACCCCCTGGACGTTCCCGTTCCTGCCCCATATGTCCTTGCTCAGAAGGGTGCCCCGACCACCCTCTACGTGTTACTCCTCTGTCCAGGCACACTCGTCAACTCTTTAGTTGAACTTCTTCACAACACGCAGCTGACGTGTATTTTATCCTCATGGACTTGAGTGAACAGAGATAACAAGTTATTTTTCTGCAACAAAGTTCTACTTGGCTCACAGCCCCCATTTCTGCCTCAGCCAACACTTTGACCATCAGTGACTTTGCTTACACGCAGTTGCTTTGGGTGAGAGCCTCCTGTGTTTGGCTGGGGAAGCTCTTCCCCTTCCACCTTTGCCTTTGATGGGGGTGACTTTGGTGGGGGGAACTGGGGTGGGTGGCATCCCATTTTGGAGCACCTCCTGTCTCTCTCCCACCCCACTGCCACACCTGAGGGGTCCAGCCAGGGTCAGGAGGCCCTGTGCCTCCAGCTCTTGCGGTCTCACCATCATCTCTGCTTCACCTCCCAACCACACAGCCTATTCCACCACCGGTTCCTGAGGACGGATGGGAACAGGTGCTCTGAATGGGTGTTACCTGAGGGGTGTGGTACTGGGTCCTAAACAAAGGAAGGCCTTCTTCACTGTTTGATATTTCCACCAGTAAGAAGGCAAATTGCCAGCAGCCATCTCTCACCAAACAAGCCCAGCTAACAGTGACACCAATGGCATGAAATTGTGCCTCACTGGGTGCCCTGTCCACATGCACACTCTTGTCTAATTCTTAGGAGCTCACTGAAGCAGGTGCTATGAATGTTGCTGACTATGTCACCTGCTGAGCAGGGTCAGAACGAGCTACACTCAAACCTAGACTCATTCGACTCCAAGCCCAGGCTGCCACATGCATGACGCCTGGGAGGAAGGTAATCAGAAAAACCTTCAGTGATAAACTGTGTCAGAGTAGGTAAGGAGGCAGTTGCACGGCACCCTGCCCTCCCTCAGCCACTGTCCTGACCCATCTCAGCCTCTGGAGGAGAGCAGGGTGGCATAATGGAAAGAAAATTGGAAAATGGGCAAAAAGTAAGGGAAGAAGGAAAAGAGCCCAAGGAGCACCACCCTTCTGCCCTTTTGAGAGGTTCTGCTGTGTTTTTTTTCCAGAAGGACAGGGATACGTGCTGGGTGACTCAGTCCCTTCAGGCCACTAGAACAGAATGTCGCACACTGGGCGGCTTATAAACCACAGACATTTACTCTTGCAGTTCTGGAGGCTGGATGTCTAAGGTCAGGTGCCAGCACAGCAGGTTCTGGGCAGAGCCTGCGTCCTCCCTGAATGCTGTCTTCTCACCGCCACCTCACTGGGTAGAACGGGTGAGGGAGCTTTCTGGGGATTCTGTGTCTAAGAGCATTAATCCTGTTCCTGAGAGCTTCACACACACCACCTCATCATTTCCCAAAAGCCCCACCTCCAAATACCATCCCATTGAAGATTAGGATTTCAACAAAACTTTGAGAGGACATAGATATTCAGCCTATAGCAGTAACAAGGCTGGGATTCGTCTCTGTCTGCCCTGTGAGGGGGGTGCCTGGGGTGTCGTCTTCCCCTGAGCTCCTGCCTTAGGTCCACCACTGGATGCTTAAGTGGCAGCCTTGAGCAAAGTGTGTAGTCAGCTTGGATGGATCAGAAAGGACCGATGAACTCCTTTCACACTGCGGACTGACCCAGATCACCATTTAGATGGATCCACACATGCCTCCCAAGTGTAGACTCAGTGTTTCCAAGCTTCACAGACATCCTGGTCCCCATGTAATTTAAGTCCTTCATGGTCTAAAGGTCCTGATTTGCCTCGAGTTTGTACACAAGGTAAGTGGTTTTCTTTCGGACAGCCATAAAGCACTGCAGATGGGGCCCTGAGGTCCCAGGACAGGCGTTCCACAATAATTAGCTGCCAGCCAGGCAAAGCCATTACATAAGCAGTGCCCAAGGCATGGTGGGCAGGTCACATCCTAAGCAGTCTCACTTTAGAACTCATTAGAACTCAGGGAAAGTGGAGGCAAGGCAGGTTCGCAAGTTTCCACCCTCTGGTTTGATGGGTAGGTGGACCTCCATCCACTGCATGTGGAGTCTTAAAAGCTGGCCTTTGGCCATCACTGTGACCTCTGTTTCCTCCTTCACTGACAACCTGGACACAGGGGGTGCCTGGGGAAATTTCTGGCTAGCTCTGCATCTCCTCCCCCCTCTCTACTTCTTCCTGAAACCTCACTACACATGTCTATCCTGGGCATTGCTTTATGCAGAGGTAAAAAATACCAGGGGTTGTCAGAAAACGTGACCTTGTGCAGGTGCCCTGTAGGATTCACAGCATTTGACATCCGAGCTTCTTTTCTGAGATGTTGCTTCTAAGGCTCGAAAACAGGAGTGGATGTTCGGCAACCACTCCAGCTTCTCTCCATATGATGAAATAACGAGAGACAATTGCCCCATGACATCTGACACTGATCATTTCTGTTTCCAGTTTACCAAATAACAAGATAGTTTCATTTATGATGAGATAACTGGAAGAGAGATGCTCAGTAAGGCCTGGTGTCATTACAGAGCTATTTCTATGTTAATGGTGATGAGAGGAGAATGCAGAAAGGGCTGTCACAGACTGAAGGGAGTGATGTTAAATATGCCTGCTGTAATGCAGCCAACATGGAAGTCCCCATTTCAACAGGGAGGATAAACAAATAGTGTGTGACTTGTATGTTTCCTGAAGAATAGGGTGTTTGTGCCTCTTTGAGCTGTCTTTCAGGGAGTCTTTCAAGCAACCTTTCTGGCTTAGGGGCAGGGGTTGCTGGGAATTAACCAAGGAGGGTACGTGGAGAGATGCGAGTCTCAGGACATTGGCCTGGAAACCAACAGGTCAGGAAGGAAACTAAATGGTCCAAGCATGGGACTTGGGACCTGACATTAAGACTGGGAAACTGACTTCAAGCTGGGCAAGGGATGACGCCTGGCATTGATGATGACAGCTGATGACAGAAAACTAGATTCAAACTGATTAGAGCAGAAGGGGTTCAGGTATGGTCTGATCTGGGCTTAAAGGAAGCCATACTGGTGCCATTTCTAGTTTTTTCTTCTTTGCGCTCCATTCCCTTCCACGTTGGGTCTCATCTCAGGCTCCCTGTCATGGTCAGGTTCCTATACCCACAAGTGCGGCCATATTCTGTCAGGCTCTGGGAACAGAGGAAGAGTCTATTTCTAAGGCACCCAGTAAAAGGGTCATTGCCTACCTTTGACTCTGATGGGACTGGTGCTCATCCCTAACACAGCTCCTGTGCCAGTCAAAATGCTTGCTGTGCTCGGTCAGGATGGGGCCAGGGACTCCATCTGAATCACATGGTCCCCAAGTGATGGTCTTTCATGAGTCATTGCCAGAGTCTGGTGCATCATACTCACTGATAACGCTTGATGACTGGTTGGATGGAGCAGGGGCAGGCCTGTAGCCCGCTGGGAGGGTTTAACAAGGCAGATCACTGTAGATCTACAAGTGAGAAGTTTTCTTCAACACAGCTCTTCGTGTTACAGAACAGACCCAGGGGTGGGGGGTGTACAATGTACTATTAGTGAAAGGAACCCCACTTTTTCTCCAGGGGTCTCCCCCGCACTAGGTTTACTTTGCCCGCCACCAGAGGAAAGATGTCTCTCAATGCCAGAGATTGGTGAAAAGGAAAGGAATTATTTATTTAAAAGCTATACAGACTTAGAGTAATGACTTAATGTCTTCGTTAAAATACTAAAGTCCTTTAGAACACCCACAGATGCACACAGTCCTTCCTTCTCCCTTTTGCCTAGTCTGGGGTACCCTATCTCAGGAAAAGAAGTAGAAGTCTATGATTCAGGCTCCCGGCAGCATCAGCTGTGTCACCGCCATGATCTCCAGTTAATCCAAAGCCATGTGGCACCTTCCCATGGCCCACCAGCGAGAGTCCTTCCCCCCTTTTTTTCCAGGCAAAGTCTCTCCTGCTTCCTAAGCCATGTGGCAAATGGGAGCACCCCAGAGCTGCGTGGTCCTCTCCTGGCATGGCTGCAGCGCCTGGGTTTAAATCCCAATGCCAGTCTTCCTCTGCAGCCCCATTTCCAACTCCTCCTACAGTCAGTTACACCTGCCAGCATTCCTGCATTTTTCCAGCTTTACTGGGCTGCACAGTAAGTCTGGGCAGGTGTGGCCCCATGGCATGAAGCCAATCATCTCCAAGCTCTCACACAGGTGCTATAACAAGGGGGAGTTTCCTCCCAGTTACATCTTGGTGGAAGTCACTTCCATTCCCCTGGCTCAAAGCATGGCCACAGCTATTGAACATATCTATGAAAGCAGTTAAAGGTTATAGATATGTTAAATGACCATGCCAGAGGTTAGCTGCACAGCTGTTGCTATACAAAACAGCTCTGAATGGCCCTGCTCCATGTGTCCCATCCCCCAGCTCAGACTTGTGGGGGTGAGGACATCCTTTATATATATTTCTAATATTTCCTGGACACCTTGAATTCTGGACCCCATTACAAATCCCTACTTGGGGCCCCCCTCTTGGCTGCACCCTGTTACATTAGGTCTGTCCCCTTTTCTTCCTGCATTGCTACTGCCTTACTTTGGGTCCTCATTTTTCTTCTGTCATTTCTGAATCCTTGTTTTCTGAGAAACTTTTGAGGAACATAAAATGTAAGAATGCCAGTTCCTCTTCAAGTACCACAGTGGCTCCCACTCCTATAGGATGAGGCCCAAGGTCCTTAGTGTGGAGACAGAGCCTTTCCTGGTTAGGCCTGCTCCCCTCACCCCCCACTCTCAGCCTCTCCAGACCCATCCAGGTCCCTGAAACATCATGCTCTTCCATGTTTGTGCTTTGCATGTGCATCTGCTGCAAGTATTCAGCCACTCCTATCTGCCCTCCAGCTAGAAACACCTCCAAGCCCTCAGGACCCAAGTTGTGTCACCCATCTGAGATGCCTCTGCCAACTTCCCCCAACATTTGTCTGTCTACGCCCTGGCTCCCTCTCTGCTGGCTCTTTATTAGTCTTAATAGCTGCCTCCTTGTCTCATGTCCTCTGGGGCCTGGAAGCTCCTTAAGGACTGTGTTGTAAAATATTTTAAAACCATTTTTATTATAACACCTTTCAAATGTTGAATAACCACAGAGAATAACAAATATGTATTCACCACCCAGACCTGATGGGGAATAACAGCATGCCACATTCGTTTTACCTTTCTCTTTGAAGAAATAAATATCAGAAAATACAACCGAAGCCCCACTCTCCCAGCTCCGTTCCCTCTGCTCCCAGGCTTCTGAAGTGGAATGGAATCTCTATTCACCATGATGCTCTTTGAGAATTATCCATGTTAATTTGTGTAAATACGCTTTGCTCATTTGTATCACAACGAAGTGCTTTTGATATTAAGAATAAATCGTAGTTTATTTATCCCTTCCCCTCCTGATGAATGGATTTGTGTTGACTTTTCAACAGTGCAAACCTGCTGCAGACCTGTGTCTCCTGGGCTCACAGGTTTCAGCAGATAACCCAGTAGTGTAACTGTTGACTGGCATGGGCACAGAGTCTGCGCATCCTCAACTCTGATAGCTGTTGCCTGGGTGTTGTACCTGTTTCCATGCCCCTGAGGGCTTCACTTCCAGGCTGCACCAAAACCTCACCAACACTAGCTATCATGAGACTTAAATTTTTGGACTCTCACTAGAAGAAAATGATGTTTGGTTTCATTTGCATTTCCCCATGGCTGACAAGGCTGAACCTCTTTTCATGTATTTTTGGTCATTCTAGTTTTCTGTGAGTTGCTGGTTTTCCTGATGGCTTGTCTGCCCTTCTGTGTTCTGGAGCTGACGCCTTCGGCTGTTATAGACAACCATGTCCTATTCATCAGCACAACCCTGCATGTCCCCCCGTGCAGACACAGGGCCAGGCTGTGGCCAATGTTTCCTGGAAATGGAAAAGGAAGGAAAAGAGCCTCTGGAACCAGGCGAGCAAATGGGGAGCCCTGTATGAGCACAGAGCCTGTGTAAGAGATGGGTCTGCCTGGAAACGAGGCTCTGGGGACTAGAATCTGAGTGGATAGGAAGGAGGTGATGGCTGGACAGGGCAAGAAGATGGAAGTTCAGGCCCTAAGAAGGGATTTGGAATAAGTCAGAGGCTGTGCTCTAAAGAAAGCCTGTGTTGGGAGCAGGTTGGGGAGGAGAAGCCGGAAAGGGCTGAGCAGGAGTGGCCTCCACGAGCCCAGGACAAAAGAGCTGGGCAGGCTGCTGAGTCCATGACCTTCTCAACTCCACTCTCTATGAAGAGTGTCTGGTTCTTGCTAACACTGTGGGCAACAGTTATTCTGGAGGCCCCTCTAAGCTCTTTGGGAGGCAGTAAGACGTGTGCTAGAACAATCCCCTTCCCAAGGTGAATCCATTTGCAGCAATCCTCAGGACTCACATTTAGACACTTTTTTCCCCCAGTTTCTTCCTATCATGCTATTATTATGAGTCATTAAACAGGATCCCAGGCTCCCTCCATTTGAATACACACTCGAGGGAAGTCAGCTTCTGGGTACTCTGCGGGGATGATGAACGAATGGCCTGTTTTCCAGTATTCGACCTGGGGGAAGTGGGCAATGGAGGCCTGAGTGTGAACCCTGTCCTGTCCTTGATTAGCAAAGATGCTCTTGTGGCCACTGCACACAGCCAGAATTCAACTCTCACCTATGTGTGAATGATTCTTTAAGTAAGTAAAGTTAAAAATAAGCTTTGAGAGGGCAGGAATCATAACTGACATTGCCCCCTGTCCCAGCAGCTACAATATACCTGGCACATAGGAAGCACTGGTGATGATTTATTCAATCAGTGAATGAAGGAACCAGAACATTCAACACTGTAAAGATGGCGAATCTCCCTGAGTTTGTCTATAACTAGAATTCCAGTCAAAGTATTATCAGGGTTTTATTTATTTATTTATTTATTTATTTATTTATTTATTATTTAAACATTTAATCAGATTATTCCTAAAGTTCATCTAATATAATGAACATAGAACAGCTAAAAAAATCCTGAGATGAAACATTTCTAGAGAGTAAACTTCTTTCAAATACTAAACCTATTATAAAGGGACAACAATTGAAAGAATAAGGTACTGGTACAGAAATGGATATATTAATGGACAATATTAAATGCAGAAACATGTTTAGGTAATATTAGAAATTATTTCATGGTAAAAGTGGCATTTCAAATCAGTGGAAAATGATTGCCCAGCTGGTGGTGTTGCAACCTCTGGCAAAATATTTTGAAAACCAGAGCAGTCAATGCCTGGCCTTTTCCATGCATAAGAATAAGCTCCAGGTCCTGGGGTGTACAATGTTTTCTAGAGTACATTTCCAAAACCTATCAGGCCAAGCTGCTCCATACCTTCAGCCCCTTCAGCAGAGGGATCGTGGGCCCATCCCCCCTTTCCTGACAGTGGGCCTGATGGATGTGGGTCCCTGGGTCTACACCAGCCCTTTCTGCCCAGGGGGTTGCATAGGGGTGTGAGGGATTTGGGAGCTAAGGAACAAGATACTAGAGGCAGTGACATACAGCAGGAATTGTTGGGTGATGAGTGGTTAGGGCTTTATATGGGGAAGAAGCTCTGTTCAGTAGGAGTCTCTGCGGAGGCTATGGCAGCTCAGAGGCTATGGTTGCCGCTCAGAGCGGGGAAGGCCAGGAAACTCCCCGGGTCGAGGGGGATCAGAGAGGGCCTTATGTGTCTGATGACGTGCTCAACAGCACGGTGGGGAATCTGAGCTCTGAGCTTGGAAGGGTCTTACTAGTTTGGATTCTGACAACTTCAATGCCCCATCTTTTCAATTGCTAACAGCTGGGGTGAGGTGGGGTATGCAAAGCAGGCAGTCTATTAAAGGCTAAACATATGCTTGTTTGGACTATTTTAAAAATAATTAGACGTATAAAAATTTGAGTTTGGCGATGGCAGGCTTTTGAGCTATAGGGTGTCATCCTGCAATGAAGAAAATAAACAATCCAGAGGCCAATGTACATGATAAGTCCCCTCAGCAACCTAAGTGGCCTTGGATGGTTGGGCCACCTTCTCCTTTGTTGGAGGAGCTGTGCATGAGAAAAGGAGGGCCTAAAGGTTGGATATATTTTCCAAATATTCCCAGGTGATTCTGATGTTTTAGCCACATTGGAAACTGTGGCCCTATGTCAATGGTCCTCAGACCTCACTGCATGTTAGGCTATTTGAGATGGAGGTGAGAGTGGGGATAGCGATGGAGCTTTCGGAGCATATTAAGACCTGGACCATGCTCCCAGAAATTCTAATTTACTTTTGAGGTCAGACAGGAGGCAGGTAATCCTTCAACTTCCAGATAAATGTAATGTGCGGCCAAGGTTGAGAATCACTGTGTTGGGTCTGGGCAGGGGGAGCTGGTGCAAGCTTCTTCCAGCTGAGTTGTGATGCCCATAAGTGCAGGGAGTGGGAGTGGCCAGTTACTGACTGCTGACACATTACACCTGTCAGGCATTGTGCTGTTTGCATTATTATCTCATGTGTGCTTGCATAATTTCATACAGAAAACCACTTCACATTGCTTCCCACTCTTCCCTGTTCTCTTCTCTATGTCATTCAGGCTTTCCCAAGAGTTTCCCTTAATTGGTGGCCATACTGCTCAGAGCTGGGAGCCCTGCTCCTTCCACGATATTTGACAGCTTGCCCTTTGCCAGGGCACACCTCGCTACAGCTTCTTCAGGAGGGTGATCGGGAAGTGTTTCTGCCCAAGGGCTCTGTTCCAAGTGGGGAGTGTCAGTGAAGGAGCCTGAGGATATGGGAAGGAAGTGTGACCACAGATTCAGCCCTAATCCCTGAGGACAGAGGGTCAGCTGGGCAGTAGAAGGATAACTCCCAGGTTCCAGGAGCAGTTCAGAGCATCTGCCAGGGTTATGTGCCAAGGCTGTCCATGCCCCCACTCACAGGCTTCAGTGTCAGGGGTGCTGAGTTTATCACTTTCTCATTACAACCTTGACTTTCAGGCAATAGCTGGAGATTACTTGCTATGTGGTCTTGGGTGAGCTATTGTACTTTCTGTGCATCATTTTACTTCCTCCTTCCAATCGACCTCTGATAATCATCATCATGATCCTGATTACAGTAAGAGTTGACCTGTTTGGCACATTGCTATGCTAGGCAATTTGCCAAATTCTTTCACATAACATCATTAAATGCACAAAACAATTTTATGAGGTTGGGACTGGTCTCATCTCCATTTTACAGATGAGTAAACTGAGGTATAGAGAAGCTAACCATTTTGCCCAAGGTCACAGAGGGAACAAGAGCCAGAGCTGGTTTCAATCCCACAGGCTAACCTCCTCATCATGCTGAAGCAGGTGGACTTTCTCACCCCCATCCATCACCCCTCACTTGTTCATAGCACCCTCTGTAAGGCCTCCTTCTGGTGCCAGTGCAGCCTTCTCATCCTCCACTGGGAGACAGAAACCACATCAGTTATTTGAGCAGACAGCATTTAAAATAAGGAATTCTGTACTAGATATAAAATTGTTTACTGCATAATTGAAAGAGTACAAAGAAAATTCTAAGGTGTCACAGAGGAAGTGACTGCAGGAAGCCTCACCCACTCCTAGGGCTGGAAGAATAAGGGAAGAGAATGGAATTATTAAAACTAAAGCTCGGAGAGGAGCCCCATGGGCTGGGGTACTCAGCCTGCTGGGGGTGGGCACACTGGCCCATCCTGGGTCTTTGCAGTAGGTGGTGGGTGGGTAGAATGGGATGGAAGAATCATGGACTGAATCCAGCTGCTGCCCCCACCACTGGAAGGAACTGCCTTAGTTACGGCTAGGAAGTGTTGCTGGGGTGACACTCACAGGAACAAGGGGCAACAGGAAGGGGCAAGAGCTGCTCCATTGCCCAGCCTCCCAGTCTTCCTCCAGCACCCCCTAGTGGCAGGGTCTAACTGGAGTGTCTTGCAAAACAGGAATGCTGTTTTTTTATTCCAGCATCACAGAGCTGACATAGAAGGCTGGGTTTGGAGCTGAAAGACAATTACTTAATAACGGCCAAATCTTTCCATGGCCAAGGCTGATACCTTGTCTTTCATACCTCAGGACACACTCAAACCCACTTTCTCTTACAAGCCAGGTGAGCTCAGCTTATCTTTCTGGCAGCCCCACAATGCCTCAGTTTCCCACATAGCCATTGTTACATTTCTGTGGGATGCAGATGGTCAAGTGCCAAGGTTTCTCTTCAGGTTGAGTTGAGAAATGTACATAATATGTCCTCTGCATGCAGGGCCAGAGACTCAGCTTTGTTCACATCCCAGTCCTGGGTGCCCCAGAGTTCATACTCCGCCATGAGTCCCAGGCTCCTTCCTAGAAATATTCAGTGTGAATGGGGAGGGAGGGAAGCTGAGTCCACTTTATTCCCTTCCTTCCTCAGGTTGTTCAGCTCCTCCCTGTCACATGTGTTCTCCCAAGCGTGACACCGACACAGCAGTGGAGTTTGACCTTTATGGAAAGGAATAATTTTATTTCGCAGGAAGGTAGTGAGCATAAGGTAGACTTGAGCAATATCAAAGCAGCATATTAATTAAATATCTTCCTGAGAGTTCTCTCTGGGTTTCCCTATTCCAAAGACTAACAATAAAATTAACTCCAAAGTTACTGAACTGAGAAATGTACAATTATAGTCTTGTTGGTGCAATAAAATAGGAATATTTAGGCATTTAATTGGCATCCAACAACAGGCGATGGTATGTTAATTAGACATCAATTACATCAGAGTACTAATTGACATTTGATAAGCCTTCTAACTGATAACCAATGTTTGCTCTGCCAAATTAAATGGCTCGGTGGGCCATGTTTGACAGCTGCGTTGGGGGTTATAAAAGGCTGCAAATGCTTGGCAGCTTCCAGGAACCTGTCTCTAGAACATCCACTCCTTGGGAAACATTTCCAAGAGTAATGATTGGTCTTGGGCTTTTCTGTTGATGGAACTAGGCTTCACCTGCCTTAGATACAAATAATCTTCCCATTCCTGTCCTCTCAGCTGGCTCAGTCCCAAATCTGAGCCCAGTTTTTGTGGACTTTACAATTAGACCTATTTGAATGCTAAGCCTGGCTCCACCACTTCAAAGCTGTGGTCCCTGTGCAATTTGGCCAACTGTTTCCTCTGAGAGGAAAGTGTTAGCCACAATGCTTAGCACAGAGCAGGAGCTTAAGATGCTTTGGTTCTTCTTTCCTCTCCTCTTTCCCTTCTGGTCTGCTATTCCAACTCCCGTGCTATGGCTTTGTTCTACACTCTTGGATTGTGGCCCTTTGTTCCACATCATATTTCCCAGTGCTGCACCTGAGCTGAGACCAAGCTTTGACTACCACCTGAGCAATAGTGTGGCTTGAGGTTGGGATTTAAATACTGGTTCCACCACTCATTAGCTATGTGACACTAAGCCAGTTATGTCACTTCTCTGTTCTTTAGTTTTATCATCTGTGTTGTGAAAATAATATCAGTACTTACCTTGAACAGTTGATGAAAGGACTTACGATGATGCCTGTGCTTATGAAATGCTTAACATATGTTGTCTATTGTAATCCCTAGACCCAGTTGCCTAGGTTGAAGCAATAAACTTGATTATCAACTAGGTAATTTGATTTTTTTTTCAGCAACCAACTCTTGAGTATACTTAGGCTGCTACAATCCCTTTTTTCTGGGTAGCAACATGCCAAGTGTCCTCATTCCATCCTCTTTACCTCTTTTCTCTCGAGGACTGCCAGATCAGGTCAAGTAGACTCTGGCGGGTAATGTGGCCACTGCATGCTTTGTTCACCATGTGTATTTGTGTGTGTATGTACTTGCATATTGGCATACACAGTGATTAAAAGTTAGTGAGTCCTAGTTCTCTTAGAGTAGAAGAAAAATGTGGTGCTTGCTTTGCTACCAGTTGGCATTTAATTCTAAAATATCACTTGGGAACTTAGATTGCCTACCAAACTAGGTCAGTTCAATGCAAGCCAATTTATCCAATGACTCATTTGCTAAAAGCCGCCTCACAAAAAGTTAATTTGCTGAAAATAAATTTGCTGAATCATTAGGTCACTGAATGACCAATTCATTGAATACTTCCCAGCCCTCACCTGCATTTAGGTTGGATGGTTGCAGACGTTTTGCTGTCATATCGAGAAGCACATGTAAACAGAACTCAGAAGAAAAGGTAAAGGGTAGGCAAAGATCCTCAGAAATAAAGAAGACAGGAACCTGAACTTAAGAGGAAGTCCAACTGTTCACAGTTAAATGCTGTCCATTTAGGAAGTGTGCTGTCTTTACACAGTGAATCATACAAGGATTTCTTATTCCATTGACCAGGGAAGGTTGCAAGAAAGCTATGATAAAACTAAAACAGAAATTAATTCTCAATAATTTGTAATCACTTACAAATTGGCTTTGGCAAAATGATTTTCAGTGAATCAGTCTATTTTCTTCCTCAGCATGAGTTTAGCCCTCTGGTATGTGGAGACTGAAGTGAAATGACCAATTAGGAGAGGCTAGCCATCCCTAAGGAGAAAAGGGGCATTTGGTATAGCATCTACATGTCATCTAAGACTGGGGCAGGGAAACCTGGGGGTGAAGAACAGGTCCCAACAGCCTGAGTCTCTGGGTGGTGGTAGGATTAATGATTAAGCCAGTAGTGGTTCTGTGTTCCTGGGGGCATGATTAGAGGTTTGCCAGACCCAGACACTGCCAACACGGGGACATGCAGAAGCTCAGAGGTGACGTGGGCATAAGGCAAAGGGCAGGGCTCTGGGAAAGGACCCTCATCAGCCCCAGACCCTCTATTAGAAGCAAAAACGAATTGGCAGAGACCTAGGGAGAGTCCCCAGCACATCAGGCTGAGCTAGGGACCCCAGGGACCCCAGGTTCCTTGAATGTAAACTAACCTAATGAGAAAAAAAAAACTATTGTGTTACCATAATGGTAAAAAAAGCAATACTATTAACTGAATACACCGAGTATTTACTAGGTTCTACAACCATGCCAAAGACTTGTGTACATTACCTCATTTTTTTTGTTTGTACCAGCTTTATTTTCAATAGTACTATCCAAGTCACAACACCATATGTTGGTGGTGAAAATGGCACCAGTTGTTAACCTTGGTTCAGCAATCTCAGTTCTTGAGTTCTGGTTGAGCCAAGAATTCAGAAGGGAGACTCAAATTATAAGAAAAGTTTATTTACAAAGCCACAAAGGTAGAAGAAAGAAGTGAGCTAAGAAGAGAAGTTACAGCCAAAGAAGGGCCCTTGAGCTTAGTGGAGAGAGGGTTGGTGGTTGGGGGGAGAGAGAAAAAGACAGAGAGAGAGAGAAAGAGAGAGAGGGAGAGAGAGGGAGAGAGAGGGAGAGAGAGAGAGGGAGAAATTGGTTGCCTCCCATACGAGCCCCAACTGGGGATTGAACTTGCAACCTAGGTATGCGGCCTGACAGGGGATCAAACCAGGAACCATTTGGTGTAAGGGATGATACACCAACCAACTGAGCCACCCGCCAGGGTTAATAGTTGATTTTTAATTCATATGATAATCTTTACCTTTTAACTGGAGTATTTATTCTTATTTTTTATTACTTTATTTTTAATATATTTTATTGATTATGCTACTACAGTTGTCCTACATCCCCTCATTTATTCCCCTCTGCCCTGTACACCACCTCCCACCCACATTCACCCCTTTAGTTCATGTCCATGGGTCTTACATATAATTTCTTTGGCTTCTACATTTCCTATACTATTCTTACCCTCCCCCTGTCTATTTTCTACCTACCATTTATGTTACTTATTCTTTGCACCTTTTCCCCCTCTCTCCCCCTCCCACTCCCCTGCTGATAACCCTCCACATGATCTCCATTTCTGTGATTCTGTTCCTGTTCTAGTTGTTTGCCTAGTTTGTTTTTGTTCTAGATGTGGTTGTTGATAGCTGTGAGTTTGTTGTCATTTTACTGTTCATATTTTTTATCTTCTTTTTCTTAGATAAATCCCTTTACCATTTCATATAATAAGGGCTTTGTGATGATGAACTCCTTTGACTTGACCTTATCTGAGAAGCACTTTATCTGCCCTTCCATTCTAAATGAAAGCTTTGCTGGATAGAGTAATCTTGGATGTAGGTCCTTGCCTTTCATGACTTGGAATACTTCTTGCCAGCCCCTTCTTGCCTGTAAGGTCTTTTTTGAGAAATGAGCTGATAGTCTTATGGGAGCTCCTTTGCAGGTAACTGTCTCCTTTTCTCTTGCAGCTTTTAAGATTCTCCCCTTCTGTTTAATCTTGGGTAATGTAATAATTATGATGTGCCTTGGTGTGTTCCTCCTTGGGTCCAAATTCTTTGGGACTCTCTGGACTTCCTGGACTTGCTGCAAGTCTATTTCCTTTGCCAGATTGGGAAATTTCTCCTTCATTATTTTTTCAAATAAGTTTTCAATTTCTTGCTCTTCCTCTTCTCCTTCTGGTTTCCCTATGATTCGGATGTTGGAACGTTTCAAGATGTCCTGGAGGTTCCTAAGCCTCTCCTCATTTTTTTTTTTTTTTGAATTCTTGTTTCTTCATTCTTTTCTGGTTGAATGTTTCTTTCTTCCTTCTGGTCCACACTGTTGATTTGAGTCCCAGTTTCCTTCCCATCACTGTTGGCTCCCTGTACATTTTCCTTTATTTCACTTAGCATGACCTACAGTTTTTCATCTAATTTGTGACCATATTCAATCAATTCTGTGAGCATCCTGATTACCAGTGTTTTGAACTGTGCATCTGATAGGTTGGCTATCTCTTCGTCACTTACTTGTATTTTTTCTGGAGCTTTGATCTCTTCTTTCATTTGGCCTTTTTTTTTTTTTTTTGTCTCAGTGCACCTGTTATGTATTAAGGGGCGGAACCATAGGTGTTCACCAGGGCAGGGCAACCCATGTTGCTGCTTTCTGACACTGTATGTGGGGGAGGGGTCCCAGGGGGAGCGACGGTGCTTGCTCCACTGTTTGCCGGTTTTCAGTCACTTCCCTCACTACCCACAATCAAATTGGGTCCTTCTGGTGCTGATTCCCTGGTGGGTGGGCTTGTGTACGTTCTAGGACCCTGTGGGTCTGTTCAAGGAACTCTCCTGTGAGGCTGAGAGTTTCTCTTGCTGCTGCCTCAATCCTCACTGATGTTTTCAATCACAGGTTCTGAGGCTTTATTTCCCCACACCGGAACCCTGGGTTGCTTGGTCTGTCTTGCTTCCCAGTTGTTCCTCCTGGTTTTTCTGCACACGAATGTGGGACCGCCCAGTCCACAATCTGCCACTTCGCGTGTCTGCCAGCTGCCACCTTGCCAAGAGTCCTCTCTGCCCGGCTGCCCATCTCTGCCCCTTCTACTGGCCTGGATGAATGTTTCTTCTTTAACTCCTCGGTTGTTGGACTTCCATACAGTTTGATTTTCTGTCAGTTCTGGTTGTTTTTTGTTTTTAAATTGTTGTTGTCTTTCTTTTGGTTGTGCGAGGGGGCACAGTGTGTCTACCTATACCTCCATCTTGGCTGGAAGTCTTGGAGTATTCATTTTTAATATAAGGTTTGACATATTTTGCTTTAAATATGTCATTTTAATGGCTCTTTTTTTCTATCAGTTCCTGCAGTCCTATATTCCTTTCTCTTTCCTATTTTGCTTTCTTATACATCCATCAAGTAGTTTTTATTTATTCCTTTCTTCTCTGTTAGTTTGATGGCTTTGTACTCTTTAATAGTTTTTAAAGTTATTACCTTAGAAATTAGAGTAGACATCCTTTGTTTATTAAAGTCTAACAAATTTTCTTTCACATCTCAATAATTCAAGGGCTTTAAAATAGTTAAGGCAGACGTGTCAAACTCATTTTCACTGGGGGCCACATCAGCCTCGTGGTTGCCTTCAAGGGGCCGAATGTAATTTCAACTCCTTAACAGTTAAGAAGTTGTTACATTTATACAGTCCTAAAATTATTTTGGACCTTTGAAGGCAACCACAAGGTTGATGTGACCCTCAGTGAAAATGAGTTTGACACTCCTGACTTAAGGTATTTCTGCCTTTTGTACTATTTGCTTTATGTATCTGAGTTGCATGTATATTTTTAAACCAACGTGACATCATTTGTATTGTTTCACACTGTCACTACTTATTTAGATCTGTCTGTCTACATGGACACATATGTGCTTTCTAATTCTCTTCATTTCTTTCTGGAAATCCATACTTCTATCTAGAATTATTTTTTTTCTGTCTGAAAGAATTGCCTTTAGTGTTTAATTTAATGCAGGTCTTTTTTAATTTTGTTTTTGATTTCCTGAAAAAAAGTCTGTATATTGCTTTAATTTTTTTGATTACTCTTTTTTATTAATATATTTATTGATTATGCTATTACAGTTGACCCATTCCTCCCCCTCACACCACTCCATCCTGCCCACCCCCTCCCTCCCACATTCCCCCCCTATAGTTCATGTCCATGGGTCATACTTATAAGTTCTTTGGCTTCTACATTTCCTACACTATTCTTACCCTCCCCCTGTCTATTTTCCACCTATCATCTATACTACTTATTCTCTGTACCTTTCCCACCCTCTCCCCCTCCCACTTCCCTATTGACAACCCTCCATGTGATCTCCATCTCTATGGTTCTGTTCCTGTTCTAGTTGTTTGCCTAGTTTGCTCTTGTTTTTGTTTTAGGTGTGGTCGTTAATAAC
Organism: Desmodus rotundus; assembly: GCF_022682495.2. NCBI lineage: Eukaryota > Metazoa > Chordata > Mammalia > Chiroptera > Phyllostomidae > Desmodus > Desmodus rotundus. The sequence goes on from NC_071390.1 coordinate 62,335,682, forward strand.
TGTGAGTTTGCTGTCATTTTACTGTTCCTATTTTTGATCTTGTTTTTCTTAGGTAACTCCCTTTAACATTTCATATAATAAGGGCTTGGTGATGATGAGCTTCTTTAACTTGACCTTATCTGAGAAGCACTTTATCTTCCCTTCCATTCTAAATGATAGCTTTGCTGGATACAGTAATCTTGGATGTAGGTCCTTGTGTTTAATCTTGGGTAATGTAATGATGATGTGCCTTGGTGTGTTCCTCCTTGGGTCCAGCTTCTTTGGGACTCTCTGAGCTTCCTGGACTTCCCGGAAGTCTATTTCCTTTGCCAGATCGGGGAAGTTCTCCATTATTTGTTCAAATAAGTTTTCAATTTTTTGTTCTTCCTCTTCTCCTTCTGGCACCCCTATAATTCGGATGTTGGAACGTTTCAAGATGACCTGGAGGTTCCTAAGCCTCTCCTCATTTTTCCAAATTCTTGTTTCTTCATTCTTTTCTGGTTGGATGTTTCTTTCTTCCTTCTGGTCCACACCGTTGATTTGAATCCCAGTTTCCTTCGCATCACTATTGGTTCCCTGTACATTTTCCTTTGTTTCTCTTAGCATAGGCTTCATTTTTTCATCTAGTTTTCGAACAAATTCAACCAATTCTGTGAGTGTCTTAATAACCAGTGTTTTGAACTGTGCATCTGATAGGTTGGCTATCTCTTCCTTGCTTAGTTGTATTTTTTCTGGAGCTTTGAAGTGTTCTGTCATTTGGGCCATTTGTTTTTTTTTTTGTCTTGGCGCCTCTGTTACTTTAAGGGGTGGAGCCTTAGGTGTTCACCAGGGTGGGGTAACACTGGTAGCTGTGCTGTGACACCTTACGTGGGGTAGGGGCCGAGAGGGAGCAATGGCGCCCACTCCACTCTCCATGGGATTTGGTCACTCCCTCTGCTACCCACAATCAAATTGGGCCCCTCTGGTGCTGGTTCCCAAGTGGGTGGGCTTGTGCACGCTCTAGGCTCCTGTGGGTCTCTCCAACAACCTCTCCTGTGAGGCTGGGAGTCTCTCCTGCTGCTGCCCCAACCCCCACGGGCGTTTTCAATCAGAGGTTTGAGGTTTTATTTCCCGGAGCTGGAGCCCTGGGTTGCGTGGTCTGCTTTGCCCCCTACCGTTTGTCCGGGTTATCTGTGAGAGAATGTGGGGCCTCGGGGTGCTACCCGCTGCTCTGCCTGCCCCGTTCTCCGCCACTCTGAGTCCGGCCCTCTCGGTTTATCTGTGCGCGAATGTGGGTCTGCAGGGTCTTCTAGTGGTCAGACTGCCTGCCCTGTTCATCCCACACTCTGCCAGTTTCGGTCCCACCACGGCAACTCGAGTCCTCTCCGCCCCACTGCCCGTCTCCGCCCCTCTTACCCGGTCTGGATGAATGTTTATTTTTTATATCCTTGGTGTCGGACTTCCTTGCCCTTCAAGTTTCTGTCAGTTCTGGCTGTGCGAGGAGGCGCAGTATGTCTACCTACGCCACCATCTTGGTTCTCCCTATTGCTTTTTTTTTTTAATTTTTAAAATTTTTATTGTTATTCAATTACAGTGTATGCCTTTTCTCCCCATCCCTCCACCCCACCCCAGCTGAACCCACCTCCCTCCCCCACCTCCACCCTCCCCCTTGATTTTGTCCATGTGTCCTTTATAGTAGTTCCTGTAATCCCCTCTTCCCACTGTCCCCACCCCACTCCCCCCTAGCTATTGTTAGATTGTTCTTAACTTCAATGTCTCTGGTTATATTTTGTTTGCTTTTTTCTTCTATTGATTATGTTCCAGTTAAAGGTGAGATCATATGGTATTTGTCCCTCACAGTCTGGCTTATTTCACTTAGTATAATGCTCTCCAGTTCCATCCATGCTTTAATTTTTAAGGACATAAAAGATTTTTATGCTGGTATAAAATTCCTAGTTGTCATTTTTGTTTAGCACTTTGCATATGTTATTCCATTGTTTCCGACATTCTTCTTTTTGTCTCCATTGGGTAGCAGCAGTGCTATTTCCTCTTGATAATCAGATCAGGTAATTCAGTCTGTGTAATTAGTCCTCCTTATTGCTTGCTGGTTTAATAATATGATCCATGTGGCAATCTCAACTCTCAGTGTCTCTGGTAGAATAATTTTTTCTTAGTAATAAAAGCTTGAAACTAGCAGAGCTCCACTTTGGGTCTTATTAAAGTCCTACCCTTGTGTTATGCTGGGATCTAATCCCAGTAATGGTTCTTGAGGCAAGAAGAACTGGTGGGGGTGGATCTTAAGGAGAATGAGATAATTCTTGCAGTTAGAATTCTTTGATCCCAGGTATGGTCAAGTGTCATTAAGTGAAGCAGAACTATCTATATACTCATTTTGCACTGAGGGGAAAGGGGAGATGTCTTGGCAAAGGATGACTCAAAAGGGTTTGGGAACTTCAGGTGTTCAAATTCATCTAAACCTACCTAAATGACCCCATCCTCAGGGCCCATCCCAATTATTACCCTAAGTGTCCCAGGAGAGACCTGGTGAGGGTGTGAATTCAACTTACATTGTGATTCTGGCTCTTTAAGGTACTTATGGTTTGAATCAGGAAACTGCTGGGGACTTATTACTTACCTCACAATAATTGCACAGCCTTAAGGTGGGTGAAATGGAAAATTATTTGCAAGTTTGAAGAAAGCAGAGATAAAAATAATATTAAAAATAACAAATGGCAAGCTTAAAGAATGTGCAACATTTATTTTGACAATGGGCTAATATCCTTCTGTAAAAAGTGCCTCCATACAGAGTTAAGTGTGATAAGCAGAATCATGGCTACTTCAAAGATACCCACACCCTAATCCCCTGAACGTATGAATAGGTTGCTTTAGGTGGCAAAACGGCTTTGCAGATGTGATTAGTGGACCTTGGGATGGAAAGCAATGCCTGGGCCATCCAGGTGGTCTCAATCTAAGGCATCCTTGAAGGCAAAGAACCTTTCCTGACTTCAGGAACTAGAGAGATGGCAGTGTGACAAGGTCTTGGCTAGTCATCACTGGCTGTCGAGATGCAGGAAGCCCATGAACCAGGAAATGCGGGTTTCCCCTGGGAGCTGGCAAGGCAAAGAAGGAGATTATCCCCTAGACCCTCCAGAAGGGAACTCAGTCCGACCAACACCTTGATTTTAGCCCAGTGAAAGACATTTCTTACTTCTGACCTCCACCATTTCAGGATGTTTGTGTTGTTTAAACTACCAAGTTTGTGGTGATTTGTTATGGTAGCAATAGAAAACTAATACAGTAAGAAAAAGACAAATAGCTCAATAGAAAAACAGGCAAAGAATATGAACAGACAATTCACAGAATTAGCCAATTAACATTTGAAGAGATGCTTAATCTTCCTAATGAAGCTGATAAATGCAAATGAAAACAAGACACCATTTTTCACTTATTAAATTGGCAAATGTTAAAAGAATTAATTAAACCCCCTAATAGTGAAAAATAAGCAGACTTTAACACTGTTGGGTGGAAGAGTGAATTTATATAACTTTTGGGAAAGTAATATAATATTTAATAATATAAATAACACAAATCCTTCGACTTAATAAAACTAATTTTGGCTTTCTTACAGAAATAAAAGATACCTTTTTTGGTAGATGTACAAAGCAATTTATTGTGGTATCAAAAAACTGGAACCAATCTGAAGTTTCATCTTGGGGGATAGTTAAATAAATTTTGATAAGTCCATAATATGAAATATTATATACAAGGTAAATTAACTAGGTCTCTAGAGGTCCAGAAGGTGGTGCAATGCATACTATTGACTAAAAAATCAAGTTGCAATATAATTTCTGCAGATTCAATTTATGAGTCCATTGAGATTAAAAATGATACAACAAAGCATAAAATAATTTTGTACACATATGTTTAGTGCACTTTTGCTTGTGTTGAGAAAGGCTGGTGGAAAGAAACACACCAAGCTATTAACATTGTTTATCTCCAAGTATGACTCCGGGGGGTGAAGGGGCGTGTGGGAGAGGGAGAGAATTACCTTTTCTTCACACAAGTCTGTGGTTCGACGTTTTACAATAAGCACATAACATTTTTATAAAAGTAAACATTTCTGGTACAGTACTTCAGAAAGGGAAGAAACCTGGCTTTATTGAACTGACCCATTTTCCCATCAGCTGGTAGATGACCCTTTCAGCGTGTGCTTGTGGCCCATGGCCAGCAGCACATCTTCATTGTCGACATCGCAGTGCACCCTCATGCAACTTCTCAAGAATATGGTAACATTTTGTTCCTTTTTTGTAAAAATGAAGGGAACATGAGGAAAATATGAAAATGCAGATAGGAAGTTTCATAAATTTAAAACAAAAGAATCAAAAATGGAAATCATTAGGTGTGTCCAATGTAATAAATTCCTTACCTACATCAGATACTCACTGGGTTTGAACCAGTTGATTGTGAGTTTGATTATGAAGAAGAAAAATTAAGGAAAAGAGGCAAAGATCTTGCGTCTTTAAGACAAGTAACTGAGGACTACATAATATATATTTTTTCCTCTCCAAGATGAAACCTCCTCTAAACACACTTAAAATATGTTGGTATATTGCAGGTTTTTCTCACATTATACTTTTTTTAAGTCACATGTTTGGTGTGCACAGTTATAATTTGGAATATTACTCTTACTGCTTTCTCCTGCCCTTTCTTGTACACATTTCCTGACCCCCACCTTATTACTTGGTTAAGATGATGTCAGCCAGTTTTCTCCATTGTAAAATGACTTTCCTTCCCATAGTCTATTCATTAGAAGTGAGTCACTAAGTCCAGCCCACTCCTAAGAGGGAATTAATTTCTACCCCCTGAAGGGAGGAGTACCAAAAAATTTCAGGACATATATTAAATCACCATAGTAATATTCTGGTGAAGATATTTTGACGCTTATGCAAATATCTCTGTTTCTCCTGAAAACTTTGCTAGCTGATTTTTAGCATGCACCAATGGGTCTTGCCTACAAGCAATTATACTGTGGTGTTCTAGTGGTGGTTTTCTTACCTTTATTACTTTAATTGTCAAAGTTTATAATATTGATATTCTGTCCAGAGTGTACCTTCTGCCCTTTAATTCTGTGAGCTTCAGCTGAATTTTTGCTTATTTCATTAGAACTCTGCTAAATACTTGCAGGACCCACCGCTCACCTCTGGCATACTCTTTCTGTGCCGCTCTGTCCTCATCCACACTCTTGTCTTGTGAACTCCAGCTGCCTGGGTCTCCCTGCACTCTCACTGCTGTCTCCTCAACTCAGATTGCCCAGCAGGCTCTGCCTGGGCTGTCCCTTGAGGTTGGTTATTCCAAGGCAGGAAGCTCACCTTGTGGGGTCACTGACCTTCATAGCTAGATATCCAGAGTCTTGAAAATCACTGTTTCATACATTTTATCTGTTTAATTTTTTGGTTGTTTGAGGCAGGTGTGTAAATCCAGTGCCTATTACTCCATCTTTTCCAGAAGGAGGAGGAAATGAGTTTGCACTTGAACAAAATCAACCTGTAGTAGATGCTTTACCCCTACCACTGCTCAAGCATCAAGACAGACACTTTCTTAGCTAACTACAATCTGTCCATCAAATCTCAGTCAACATGTCACCTCCTCAGGCACTTTCTGGCCCTGGAGTTTGAGTTTGGCCTCCTGCTGTAGTGCCCTCAGGTGGTCAAGGCTCTTGTCACCATCTCCCCCAGCCTGAGTTTCCAGGCTCCTTGCCTCCCATTTCACTTATCAAAGACTGGATGAATGAATGAATGGATGGATGAATGAGTGAATGAAACACAGCTCCTTGGTCAGCTGACTGAGCAGGAGACAGTTTTGGAAAGGAAAAGAACTGTTTTAAATCTGGTCTAGTAATGATGGAGGAAATTCCCTCTGGGATCTACAGTCCCTAGGCTGGTTGACCACAGACAGGGTTATACTTGTAAAAACAAACTGAGTAGATATTTGCAGTGAAGACATTGCCTTTTTCTATGCTGGCATATTTCCAGATGATAAAGGTACCTCCAGTGAAGTCAAAGTTGTGGCTCACAAAAAAAGATCTGCCTTCCTGGCCATCTTCTCCATAGGTACAGGGAAGTGCTATCAGACTCCAGGATGTTTGGCATGATTTCCAATGTCCAGGAAAATATTGGGAAATGCATCACTGATCATACTAAAGCCAGGCTTTGGGGGTTGAGGGAGCAGAGGGATGGGAGGGAGAAGAGGTCCTGTGCAGAGCGGTGTGAATTGAAGAAAATGAAGAGAAAGATGAGAGTGGTTTGTTTTTTGGCAGAGGCAGTGCAGTTTCATACTACTTGTGACATGGAGGAAAGAGGATGGCTTTTGTGTCAGACAGACCTGTGTGTAAATTAAAGAACACTTGGGCTAACTGCTTCACTTCTTAGTCCTTAGTTTTTCCATCTGTGTAATGGGTTGTCTAAATAAGGAAACACCAAGCTCAGCCCCATGTGAACTCTTTCCCTTTCCATCTTTCTCTCATTAACAGAAGATAAGAAAAGAAAAGGACTGGGTGTGTCTGGTTTCAGTTCCTTAAGAGAAATGAGGATGTGGGAGCAAATTCTCTCTTCTAGACCATCTGGGGTTTCAGAGAGTGGATGGCTGAGCTGGGGACTCCCTGTAACTGACTGGTTGAGGAGGTTCAACCCAAAGGGGTGTTAACATGAACAGTTTTATTTTCCCTCAATTACTTCTTTTATCCATGCCCTGTTGAGTCTCTTTCCCATCATTAGCAACATCTTGGTAAGATTCCATAACCTTTAGGTCTCTTTTGGATATTAAAATTTATTCCAAACTTATACCTTCAATCTCAAGCTTGATCTAAATCTCATCTTGGAATATAGGAGATGTTTTTAGTGGGGCCCCTAATCACTAATTCTCAGGCAACGAGAAGAATGTCACTCAAGTGTATCTGTTTATGATGGGTGCATAGGGACAGGAAAGTTGGAGGGACTGAACTTTTATTGTCACCTTCAGCTGCTGGTGACTGCCCAGGAGTGAGGAAGGGGCCCTGTTAGAATGGCTGTGAGTATGGAGAGTGCACTGCTGTCTTGCTCTCACTCTACATCCCCAGACATATGCTCGCTATCTGGGCATTTGGGAATATCACTTAAGAGCTACTGAGATCACCTTGACCCCTCAGTTCTAACTAGACAGTCCAGTTGTCCTTCCTGAGCCACACTTTCTGCTGAAACTCTCCATTAGAGTGGTATCAGCTTCACAGGCCACGCCCCTTTTTCCTGTCTGCTGGTAAGTGGGAATTTGGTGAGCACTCCTAGGAGGCCATTTGGTTCTCTTTTCTCCCACTTCCAGTACCCAGCTTCTTTCCTGAGTTCACGGTACCAATTTTGGCTATACCGAGGCTCCAATGTGGCCTGGTATGAGCCCCATTTCTTTGCTTCCTCACTCCTGAGATGGGGTCCACTGGTCTGACTAATTCTCTAGGTAGGCTGGACCCACAGGTCGGGGCAGGTGCTGGTGTCTGAGTCTGGAGTGAGCACAGCAGGGTGTGGTGCATGGGAACAAAGAGGGTGGTCCAACGGCACAGGGAGAAAGGATCCAAGGGCAAGGAAGAGAGTATAATCCTGGGGACAGCATGTAGGGAAGTCCCCATGGTGTTGGAAAAGACAAAAAAGCTCAAGAAAATGAAAAGGTAATGTTCTGGTCTCATGACCCAAGCTGTTTCTGAGACAAGCTGCCTCTGAGACAAGCTGCTAGGGCCAGCTTCCTCTAGTTTCCAGAGAAGTCTGTCCCAATTAGAAATACTATAAGAGATCCATTCCACTCCCAGGGGATGGTCTCAGTCCTGTGGGCCAGTCCCCAGCCATTGCTGAGCTCCTGTTTCCCTGGACCTGCTGGCAGATGTCCACCCTACCCAGATGTGCAATGACTGCTTGGAGGCTCTCTACATTTTGATTTTATTTTCATTATCTACAATAGACATCAAGCAATCTAATTTATTTTATTTTATTTTATTTTTTGGATCACTGAACTGAACATACTCAGGAGTCCTCATTTTATCTGAAGGTAGGACTACCCTCTCTCACTAACTTCCAACCAACTTTAATGTTGGTAATGCAGTTTCTTCTGCTTTAAGACATCATAGATTTGGTTAAATATTATGCCAAATTCATAACTTACTGAAACTTCCCCTCCCTCTGCCCTCACCTCTGGGTTGAAATAAGTTCTCGGCATGCATTTCTGTGTTGTCCTGGCTTTGGAGAAAGGCTGCAGATGGGGCTTAGGCCAGTACCCAGAGGCAGGGTGCAGCAGGGTGCCAGAATGAAGCTGTCTTTTTGTGGATGTGGCCAGCTTGATACTGTAGCCTGGTGGCAGATTCCCCACCCATGGGCAAGATGACAACAAGAGGAAGCATGACAGTGAGGACACGCAAGGCTAGTGAGACAATTGGATGAAGGCGAAAGCCCTCTTACCCCGTTCTGGAACCTGACTTGGGGTGGGACCAGGGGAAGGCAAGCACATGCACCACAGAGGTCAAGATAGCAGCAGGGGGAGGTGCTGTAACAAAGAAAGCTGTCAGTCTAGCCTGGAGAAAGAAAGGGTTGGTTGGGGGGCTGGACCCTCCCAGAGTGTGCAGAAGTTTGGGCTGAGAAAGCACCTAGTCTGGCCCGCACGAGAAACTAATATAAACCCAAGGGAAGAAAGGGATGCTCTCTTGCCCACCTTGTGAACAGACTGGTCAGTGCATTTTTGGGACCTTCTGGCCCTGGAAGCTATGTGGCCAGTGGTGGCGCTGGCCCCATATGCGGGTTTTGAGGAAGAAGCCTGAAGCCGGACAGCAACCAGGAATAAGCTAAGCCACCTGGATGACCACTCAGCAGCTGCCTGCAGTTTCCAAAGGATGGTGTTTGAAATGGGAGAAGGCACTGTGGATGCTGCCTTTGGTTTTGGTTTGGCTGAGTGTGGCTGGGTTTACCTCTGGATTTTCAGATGGGATGAGCTTTTGAGACAAGAATCTGCCATTCTCTCACATTGTACAGCATTTGAATAAAGACCTCTTTTCTTTCTCACCAGCCTCTGGAATTTGCCTACTGGTGGCAGCAGGCAGCTGAACTCCAACTTTTGTTGGGTAACAAGCTGACAGCTGAGTCTGCCTCAACTTGCTTCCAGGCATTGCAGCCACCAGATGGCTGGGTTTCCTCCACCTTATGCAGGAAACCAGCTACCTGACCCTCAGGTCCTGTGTTATTCCTTAGTGGGAGGTCCTATTGGCCACACTTGGGCCACATGCCCACCCTATGAGCCAGCAGGTGGGAAAAGGAAGTACTTACCCCACTCTCCTCTACCCCATGGCTTCTAGGTAGAGCTGCTTCCTTCTATTTAGGGATTCTCCCAAATAGCAAAGATGTTTAGATCCTGGGTAGCCAAATGAGAAATATTTTCTGGAGACAGAGAGGGCCTGAGCTAGCCTCTGCTCACCCACACCAGTCTCTCTCAGCTCCTGCTAAGCCTGGAAAAAAAATTCCGAATTTCTGCACCCTTGGGTGAAGGATGCAGATGGTGGCTGGGGATTCTGAGGTGGTGTGCTTGCCAGAAATCACTGCAGGGTCATTACAGTCCTGCCTGTGAATGAGGAGTGGACTGGGGATGAGGATGGCCATGGTTGAGTCTCAGAGGGTTAACAGTGCAAGAATGATTGCCTCATCTGCAGAAGAAGACGGGCCAGCTTCATGCAGTTAGCATAGATGATGATGTCAGCAGCTGCAGACACTTCGCTGTGGCATCTACAAGGGCAGAGAACAAAGGCCAGAAATCTGGCTGACTTCTCAACTGAGGTCTGCATTCCACTGATACCCTGCCAACAAATGTCTTTCTGATTATTTAGCTCGTATTGGCTTCTTTGTTTGAAACCAAGAATCCTGATAAATATGTTTCCTAAACATGGTGTTTCACCAGCTCTAGTCTCTGGGTCTCCTGTGGTGCTATAAAGTATCTAGGTGAAAGTATTCCAGAATTCAGTCAGGAAGTGGGGCAGCCTCCTGCCCTCTACTTTCAGGTTCCCCTTCAACATAACTCCGTTCTCTCAGTCCCTTTGAAGGGACACAGGTATCCCATTCTTAGTCTCACCACTTCCAGATCCTGTTGATGGCATTCAGCCCTGACTAAGCAGGGAAATGTTTTTTTAGTTCTGTCCTGGATCCGTTTTCACACTCACCTTCTGCATTTGGACTTTAACTCTATGCTGCCTTCTTAGAGCTCTGATTGCTGATCATCAAAGGCAAACACATTCTTTGAAATTCAAATGAAAACCAGTTCCCTTTTAGGTACCCAGCCCTTGGAATTGAGCTCAAAGGTATGAACTTAATTTTTGTTCTGGTCTGAATCTTCTCTTCCTTCTCAACTCCCTTCCCCACCCCAACCTTCCCCACCCCTGTCTTCCCTGGTCAGTGCTGGGAAAAAGCCAAGTTTCCCAGAAAGGTGGGGAAAGGGTAGAGGGGCAGGACACCTGGGAATAACAGTCTTGTAATATCTAATGATGTTATACCACTACATTTTACTTTTTAAGTTAGGTCACATTTTCATTAATTATCTCTAAAGGGCTTATTAAATTTTGAAGATTATAGTAAGAAATCATTAAAGATGACTCTATAAATGGTACTGCATTTTGGAGTGCAGATATTAAACTCAATCAGAACTACTCAATCCCAAGCAGAGATGCATGTGTATGGAAGTCTGCTGGAGACGTGCCTCTGGGGATCAAAAGTGCAGGAGCCCAGTGTTCCTCCTTCCCCTCCCTGCAACGCCAAACCAGTGAATTCATTGGCTGCTGCTGTCTTTTGTTCCTCACTCCTGCTTAAGATTGTCCCTTTTCTTCAGTCCCCCAGGGCAAACCTCAGGGATTTGTAGAAGTGGATTCAACCTAGCTAGCCACACTGAAGCCACAAAAGGAAAAGCAGAGCTTTTGTAAGGGGAGACAGTGGCTGGGGCATCCTCAGGACCCTGTTGGAAGTTCTAGGCCTGCCTGCTGTACCTCAGCCACAAATGGCAAAGGCCAGAATGACTTTCTGGGAGGAGGCCAGAAGCTTTTGGTGGTGTCTTTCTAGATCTCCTGGCGGACCTAAGGGACTCAGGAGCTGTGCATCCAGACAATGTATGCCGTGCTGGGGCCTCAGTGCCCTGGAATGGCATGGCCATGGGAGGCCCTGGAGTTTGGGGTTGGGAGGAAGAGACCTGGCCAGCAAGCCTTAAGTGGCAGCAGGTTGGAGTCCTGACCCAGGAGGCAAGGGGTGAGTTTTCTGATAACAGTGTTCAAAGAGCTAGTCCTAGAGGTGGGTAGTAGAGGCCTGACCTGGCCACATCATGATCCTGCTCTCCTCCTGGCCCTGGTGTGAGGGTTCAGAGGTAGGTGAGCAGGACTGTTTTCTCCAAGGGACCTGTGAAAATGAGGATTTCCATGGGGTCTGCTCCATGGGGAGCAGGTAGGGGGCACTATGGTGGGTGGCTTGGCTCCAGAGGAACAAGGTTAAACCTGGATGGGGAAGACTGGGTATGTGGGCAGGATGGCTTGCCCTCATCCAGTACCTGAGAATGGGATAGAATCCTGCTTTGCAGAGAACAGGGTGCAGGAAGTAGAAAGAGGCCCATGTGTTGGAGTGCAGCTACCCCTAAAGGGCCAGGTTTCCTGACTTTCCTACTCACCTGAGAAGGGGCATGCATAGTAGGCTAGCCCAGAGTCCCTCCTTTTTTGCTTATAGGGACCCCTCTGCCCTGGGAGTACTGAACAGATGGAATCAAAAGTCTAACCCCTCCCTCTCCCCTAATTCTGGTGCCTTCAGAATTAGGGTTGAGGTGCCTAATGACTATCATTGGAGAAAGCCAAACAGGAACTTCTTGTCCAGTCCTGTGCTCATTAAGAATCATTATAAGTAAAAGACAGTGACTCATGCCCATTTAAATGAAAAGAGTGGTCAGGTGATAGTTTTAAATGCCTCCTCTGGCCACTTCTTTTGGGATAAAGAATTTTTTTTTCTCTTTGCTATCAAATCTGACTCTAAAGCTGGACCTTGAGACTCAGAGGTCCAGGGAGTAGGAATCATAGGTTCCCAGGACAAGGACCCTCACCGAGTGGGACAGGAGGATAAGACATGGTGAGGATGGGGAAGTTTTGGGAAATCCTACTGGAGCCCTGAGGGGGCTCAGTGCCAGCTCTCCTTGGCCTGATGGGTGGTGGCATTGAGCAGAGAGCAACTCAGGCCTGTTGTGGGAAGCCGACAGTACAGGGGCTTGCACCTCTCTGGAACCAGGGGACTTGAGGCCCACCTGCCTGGCTGTGGCAAAATGACAAAATGGCAGTATGAGATGCTTAGGCAGGGAAAGATCTTGGATTCCCATAGCCTGTACAGGTGTGTGGGAGGCCGATGAGGGTCTGCCTCCCTGAGTTGGGAACACAGAATGTAGCCAAGAGACAAAAGGCTCACGGAACTAAAAATCATATTAGCTGAGAAAGTCAAGAGGCAGGGCAGGCCATTTCACTCCCTGCAGAAGAAGCCAATGATGACCTGGAGGATAGGTGCTCATGTGAGTTCTCTACTAAGGGTCAACTCAGGAGAACTTTGCTAGCAGAAAGGGGAGGACGTAACCTGCAAGACTAAATATTCACTTGTAAAATTAAACCTGAAAAAGACTGTTTTATCTCAGTAGAGATTGCCTTAGCTATGATTGGCAAGTATAACCCCTCACCCCAGCCCAAACCTGTGCAGGTGTGGGGACCCAAAGACAGCGGCTTCATTAGAAGGAAAGGAGAGTTCAAAGATGATGAGGTAGAGGTGGGAAATAAGAATGTGATTTTGCTTTCAAATCAGTGGTAGGGCATAATTTTTTCATTATGGTTTTATTTATTTTTTATTATATTTTTCATTACCATTTATTCCCCTTATATCTTCTTCCATTTCCACCCACCCACTTTCCCCTTGCAATCACCACACTGTAATCCATGTCCATGAGTCATTTTTCTTTTTTGCTCAATCCCTCCACCCCTTAATGGCTCCCCTCAGAGCTGTCATGTTATTCTCTATCTATGTCTTTATTTTGCTTGTTAGTTTGTTCATTAGATTCCATATATGAGTGAAGTAATTTGGCACTTGTTTTTCTCTGATGGCGCATTTCACTTAGCATAATGTTCTTCTAGTTCATCATGCTGTTGCAAAGGGTAAAGTTTTCTTCTTTTTTATGGTCGAGTAGTATTCCTTTGTATAAATGTACCATTGTTGTTTTATCCACTCATCTACTACTAATGGACACTTGGGCTGCTTCCAAATCCTGACTATTGTACATAATGCTGCAATGAACATAGGGGTGCTTATATTCTTTTGAATTAGTGTTTTGGATTTTTTAGGATAAATTCCCAGAAGTGGAATTGCTGAGTCATAAGGCAGTTCGATTTTTAATTTTTTGAGGTAATTCCATACGGCATTCCACAGTGGCTGCAATATCTGCATTCCTATCAACAGTGCAAAAGGGTTCCCCTTTCTCCACATCCTTACCGGCACTCATTGTTTGTTGATTTATTGCTGATGTCCATTCTGACTCCTGTGAGGTGATATTCATTGGGGTTTTAATTTGCATTTCTCTGAGGATTAGTGGCATTGAACATCCTTTCATATGTCTATTGGCCATCTGTATGTCCTCTTTGGAGAAATGTTTATTCAGGTCCTTTCCCATTTTTAAATTGGATTGTTTGTTCTTTTGTTGTTGTTGAGTTTTTTGGGATGTTGAGTTTTATATGTTCTTTATAAATTTTGAATATTAACCCCTTATCAGATGTTTTGGCAAATACGTTCTCTCATTTTATGGGTTGTCTTTTTATTTTGTTGATGGTTTCCTTTGTTATGCAAAGCTTTTAGTTTGATAAGTCCAATTTGCTTATTTTTTTTTTGTTTCCCATGTCTGAGGAGATATATCAGAAAAAATATTGCTACCAGCAATGTCTGAGATTTTACTGCCTATGTGTTCTCCTAGTATTTTTATGGTTTTAGGTCTAACATTTAAGTCTTTAATCCATTTTGAATTTATTCCTGTATGTGGAGTAAGAAAGTAGTCTTGTGTCATGTTTCTACACATATCAGTTCAACTTTCCTAATGCCATTCATTGAATAAACTATCTTTAGTCCATTGTATGTGCTTGCTTCCTCTGTCAAATATTAATTGACTATAAAGGCATGGGTTTGTTTCTGGTCTCTCTATCCTGTTCCATTGATCTATGTGTCTGTTTTTCTGCCAGTACCAATCTGTTTTGATTACTCTAGCCTTATAGTATAGTCTCATATTAGGTAGCATGATTCCTCCAACTTTGTTCTTATTCCTCAAGATCACTGTTGCCATTTGGGATCTTTTGTGGTTCCATATAAAGTTTTAAAATATTTGTTCTAGTTCTGTAAAATACATGTATAGGGAACTGTTCCATGCATGGGAAATGTAGCTCAGCTCCCACTCAGAAAAGCCAGCAGGAGCGAGGTCCAGCAGGCAGGACCCACACCCACGGACAAGTTCTCCCATGGGGAATCAGGCCTGCATTGTACCTAGACCACTATGAAGCTTGCTCTTGCTAAAACTCCCTCACCCTGAATTGAGGCAGCAAATGTTTACTGAGTATCTTTTCCTAAAATCTGAGCTAAACCTCCCAAGTATAGATTGTAACCAGTTCAGCCACTTTCCCCCTTGATCTGTAACATCCTTCTCTTTGAAGTAATTAGCAGCATTCTTTCCTTTGTTGTTTGTAAAAGGTAATCACCTACAGTGAACCTGTGTACAGTAAATGAGGACCATCCTTGATGTAATGTGCCCAGAAAAGCAATAAAAGCCTGTCCAGGCAGGGTCGGGCTTTCCCTTGGGCTCTCTCTGGCCCTCTTGTCCTCTCTCTCACTTAAAGAGTGACCATGCCATCCCTTTTTCTCCACAGGATTTCTGTAGTCCCTGTGTGTTTGTCTATTGCTGCCACAACACGTGGATCCCACTGGTGAGGATCTGCATCATACATGATTGGCATCATGATAGGAATTGCATTGAATCTATAGATTGCTTTGGGTTGTATGGGCATTTTAATGATGTTAATTCTTCCTATCGAAGAACATGGTATGTGCTTCAACTTTTTTGTATCTTCTTCAATTTCTTTCTTCTGTGTCTTAAAATTTTCTGAGTAGAGATCTTTCATTCTTCATTAGATTTGTTCCTAGGTATTTTGTACATTTTGAAGTAATTGTAAATGGGATCGTTTTCTTAATTTCCCTTCCTGATAGTTCGTTAGTGGCATATAAAAATGCAACTAATTTCTGGATATTAATTTTGTATCTGCTACTTTTTTGAATTAATTTATCAGTTTTAGTAGTTTCTTGACGGAATCTTTGGGATTCTCTATGTACAGTATCATGTCATCTGCAAGTAAAGACAGTTTTACTTCTTCCTTTCCAATTTGGATGCTTTTTTATTTATTCTTTTTGTCTGATTGGTATGGCTAGGATGTCCAGTACTATGTGGAATTAGAGAAGGGAAAGTGGACATCCCCATCTTTTTCCTGATCTTAAGGGGAACACTGGTAGTTTTGCCTGCTGAGTCTGATGCTGGCAGTGGGTTTGTCATATATGGCCTTTATTATGTTTATGTATGTTCCCTCTATTCCCACTTTCCTGAGGTTTTATCATAAATGTGTACTGGATTTTATCAAATGCTTTTTCTGCATCTATTGATATGTTCATGTTGGTTTTTATCCTTCATTTTGTTTAGGTAGTATAAAATATTTATTGATTTGCTATTGTACTTACCTTGCATCCTTTTAATAAATCCTACTTGATCATGGTGTATGATCTCTTTCATGTATTGTTGTATTTTGTTTGCTAATATTTTGTTGAGGATTTTAGCACTTACGTTCATTGTGGATATTGGCGTATAATTTTCTTTCTTTGTAGTGTCTTTATCTGGTGTTGGAATTAGGATAATGTTGGTCTTGTAAAATGAGCTTGGAAGTGTTCCTTCCTCTTGAATTTGATTGAAAGAGTTTGAGAAGGAGAGGTGTTAGTTCTTCTTGGAATGTTTGGTAAAATTCATCTGTGAAATTGTCAGCCAGGGCTTTTGTTTCTTGGGTGTCTTTTGATTACTGCTTTAATTTCACTAGGTGTTATCTGTCTATTCAGATTCTGTGATTCTTCCTGATTTAGTTTTAGAAGATTGTATGTGTCTAGGAGTTTATCCATTTCATCTAGGTCGTCCAATTTGTTTGCATATTGTTGTTCATAATAATTTCTTACAATCCTTTGTTTTTTGGGTGTTGGCTGTTATTGCTCCTCTTTTATTTCTGATTTTGTTTATTTGGATTCTCTCTCTGTTTTTCTTGATGAGTTTGGTTAAAGGTTTGTCAGTCTTGTTTATCTTTTCAAAGTACCAGCTCTTGGATTCATTGATCTTTTGCATAATTTGTTAGATTCTATTTCATTTATTTCTGCTCTGATCTTTATTGTTTCCTTCCTTCCACTCACTTTGGGCTTTGTTTGTTGTTCTTTTTCAAGTTCCTTTAAGTGTAAAGTTAGATTGCTTATTTGAGATTTTTCTTGTTTCTTGAGGTAGGCCTGTAATTCTCTGAATTCCCCCTCTTGTGATTGCTTTCCTTGTGTTCAACAGATTTTGAGTTGGTGTGTTCTCATTTTCATTTGTTTTAAGTTGCACATAAAAATTTCTTCCTTAATCTCCTTGTTGACCCATTCATTGTTTAATAACATGTTATTTTGCATCCATGCCTTGGTGTATTTTTCAGTTTTCTATTGTAATTGTTTTCTAGTTTCACAGCATTATGGTTAGAGAAGAGGCTTGACATGATTTCCATCTTCATAAATTTATTGAGACTGGTGTTTTGTGTTTTGTGTATCTGGTCTATCCTAGAAAATGTTCCATGTGCACTTGAAAAGAATGTATATTCTGTTGCTTTGGGGTGACATACTCTGCAGATATCCATTAGATCCTTTTAATCTAGTGTGTCATTTAAAGCTACTGTCTCCTTATTGATTTTCTGTCTGGCAGATCTATCTATTGAAGTCAATAAGGTGTTAAAATTCCCTAATATGACTGTATTTCTGTTGATCTTTCCATTCATGTCCATCAAGATTTGCCTCACATTTTAGGTGTTCCTACTGTGGGTGCACAAATGTTTGCTCAGATTATATTTTCTTGTTGGATTATTTCCTTTATCATTATATAGTGTCCTTCTCTGCCTCTTACTATAGCTTTGGTTTAAAAATCTATTTTGTCAGATATAAGTATTAGTACCCCAGCTTTTTTTATGTTTCCATTTTCATGAAATATCTTTTTCCATCCCTTACTTTTTAGTCTGTGTATATCTTTCAATATGAGGTGGGTGTCTTGAAGAAAGTATATATATGAGTGTTGTTTTTCTATCCTTTCAGCTACCCTACATCTTTTGAGTAGGGTATTTAAGCCATTTACTTTTAAAATGGGTTTATATATATAAATTAATATATATATCCATTTTATATTTTATTTTGTAACTATTTTTGTTTCTTTTTTTCTTTTTCTTAAAGCAAGCCCTTTAACATTTGTTTCAATACTGGTTTAGTGGTAACACATTCCTCTAGCTTTTTCTTGTCCGGGAAGCTTTTATTTCTCCTTCAATTTTAAACGATAGCTTCGCTGGGTAAAAATAGCCTTGGTTGCAGGTCCTTGCTTTTCATCACCTTGAATATTCATGCCATTCTCTTCTGGCATGAAATGTTTCTGTTGAGAAAACAGATGATAGGCTAATGAGAGCTCCTTTTTAGGTAACTAACTGCTTTTCTCTTGCAGGTTTTAAGATTCTCTCCTTGTCTTTAAGCTTTGCCATTTTAATTATGATGTGTCTTGGTGTGGGCCTCTTTGGGTCCATCTTGTTTGAGATGCTATGCTTCCTGGACTTGTGTGTCTTTTTCCTCCACCAGGCTAGGGAAATCTTTGCTCATTATTTCTTCATATAGGTTCTTGATCCCTTGCTCACTCTCTTCTCCTCTGGTATCCCCATTATGAGGATATTGTTATGCTCATGCTGTCCTAAAGGTTTCTTAAACTCTCCTCAGTTTTTAAAATTCTTTTTTCTTTTTGTTGCTCTCCTTGGGTGTTTTTTCTACCTTGTCTTCCAAATCACTGATTTGATCCTGTGCTTCCTACAACCTGTTGTCTATTCCTTCTAGTGTATTATTTATTTTAGATATTGAATTCTTTATTCTTACTGGTCCTCTTTTATTGTTTTATGTTTTTTTTCATGCTGTTGAGCATCCTTATAATCATTACGCTAAACTCCATAGCTTATAAAACACTTACCTTCATTTTATTTATTTCTTCTTCTGGAGAATTCTCTTGTTCTTTTATTTGGGGCCTGTTTCTTCATCTTCCTATTTTGGCTGCCTCCATGTGTTAGTGTCTATGTATTAAGTAGATCTGAAAAGGCTTTGGTGCAGACCTATGTCAGATGCTGCCTGTGACTAGACTTGGGCGGCCAGTTTGGAGCTATCAGCAATCCACAGCTTATGGCTCCCTCTGATGGGCCTGGGTGTGTGTAGAAAGAACCAAACTGTGCATCAAGGCTTTTCCCAGCACTGGGCTTGGGGGAGGATCAGCTAAAGTCTCAAAACTTCCAGATGGCTGCCTTCACCTGCAGGCTTTCTGTTAGGTTAATCAGTGAAAGGGCCTCCAGGTGTACTCCTCAGCAGTCTAGCCAAAGCTTCACAGGGTTGGGTGAGAGGGATTTCTGTGGGTGGGGCTATTGCTTACCCCAAACCTGATGCTGTATGGAGGGGAGTGCTACTCCAAGAAAGATGGCTTCTGAAGTATGGGGAGTGACTGAGAACAGAACTCTAGAGTCTCCTCAAGCATCTCTAGTCCACTATGGCCTCCCTCTTCTGGAGACCGGGGTAAGTGGTTGCAAATGAAATTTTGTGTATTGGCCCTTTAAGAGACTCTCTGCATCTCTAGCCATCTCTTCCTGGCAGACAGACTTCCTGCTGCTTTTCAAATCCAGATGTTATTGGTGTTTCTTTCCCAGTTATTGTGGTCTAGGCTGGGGAGCCCAGCTTGGGGTTTAGACCCCACATTTCTCAGGAGGAACAGCCTAGCCATTGAAATATTCCTCTGGAACTTCAGCTGCCACCTGTGGAAACCCACCCAGCCCTCTTGCACCTTTGCACTCCCTACCAGTCTTGTTGTGGTGGTGTAGTTTCTTTGGTAAGTCCTTGGTTATAAGGCTTCTGTCAAAATAGTTTTCAGTTTGGTTATTCAGGGTAATTTTTCTATAACTTAGCTGTAATTCCAGGTCGGTCCTGGCAGGAGTTTAGTGTAGCTTCCACCTAATCTGTCACCATCTTGGATCCTCTCTGTAGGACATAATTTTTGACCCTGATATATAAGCAAAGGGAAAATTCTTGCTTTAAAATAAGGATCAAGTGTTGTTTCATGGACTTTAAGAGCAGAATTGCAGCTGGGCTTAGGAAGGGACAGGAACAAATAGCTGAAAGCCAATGAGAAGAGCCTCTCCTTCTACCTGTCAGCTTTATTTTCTTTCTGCAGTTGGCCTTTATTTGCATTTTGGCCTATAGAATGTCAAATATCGGTCATCCATTTTTCCAGGTTACTTGTTCTCCATTAAGAAGCCAGATTCTTATTCTATTAAATTTGAATATTCAGAGACAGAATCTCATCAGCTTAGTTTAACTTCAGGATCTGCACAGGTGCAATCAGATGTGGCCCCATCACTGTGTTCAGCTAGTGAGTGCATTGGGGAGGTAACTCCCAACTTTCCTGGTCATTGTCTGTTCTGATTGATTTGTCTTATGTGATGCCAGTGGCTAAATATTTTGGCTGTCACTTTGCTGTGATTCTGAGTCTGCATGTGCATGTCCATGTGTGTGTGTTATTCTGCACACACATGGCTCACCAGCATTTACCTCTGTGGAGCAGAGGGCATTACATGGGATTATGGTGAGCTCAGACTTGAGGTTGTCTGAATGTTAATACTATAGCCTGGAGAGTCAGGGAGACATGTCGGCCAACCCCAGGGTCACATGGAAGTATGGCTGGGGCTATGCAGGGTATAGTGCTAATGTAGGACTATTCAGCCAATTCCCCTTTGGCAGCTGCTATAATGTGGCTCCTTACATTGTGTATGTGTCTGTGCCCACTGACCTTGTCTTGTAAAGCCCCCACCCAGTTAACTGTTTGTTTGACAAGAACTTGGCACTTGGTAGTGGCCCCAGGAGGCCTATTGTGGTTGACCCCACTGTGCCTGGGATATCCTCCCTGCTCTAACTCTGCTCACCAGATGGAAACACAGTCTTCCTGGTTTTCACTTGGGCTACTGGAAAGAGCAGAGGCTGGGGTTTCAGAGGCCTGGCTTTGAACTATGACTCTAAACATGCAGATGTGTGGTCTGAAGATAGCCACAAAGTCTCATTAACTCTCATTTTTCCAATCTGTACAAAAGGTTCAACAATATTCTCCTCATGCCATTACTGTGACAATCAAGTGAGATGGCAGGTTAAGTGATCCCAGCACTACATCTGTCACTTGCTGATCCCTTGGTACTTGTAAGTTTTCTGTACCCCTGCTGGGAAGAGACACCTTTCTCATTTAGGAATGGAAGAATATCACTGCGTGCTCACACATGAGAGAAGAATGTACTTTTTCCTGAATGTCTCACAATTCTGACTTATTGATAATAATGTAGCTTACTTATGGTATCCCAAATTTATGGTTCAGAATGAGCTCCATGGATCTCGGCCTTGGGGGCACCCTACTGTCCCCTGCTCTACTCTAGGGGTCAGATATGCATGACTCAGGCCCCATGGAGTAGCTGCTGTTGGAGTCAGCTATTTACTGGACATCCAAGGCTGCCTTGGAGTACAGGCTTAAATGGCACTGTTTTGGAAACATCCAGGCTGAGCTGGAATTCAAATACCTGAGGGAAAGCCAAACAATGAGAAAAAGGGAGGATGCTCTGTCCTCCCCAGAGTGGCTTCCAGCTGGAAGAGGCTTTCAGTTCTGCTTCATCAGCCTCCTGGAACATCAAACCCCCAGAAACCAGTTTTACTGCATCAGAGAATGATTTATTCTCTTAAGTTAATGATCTGGAACAATAGATTGGCCTTGGTCAAATATTAATTTTTATTATTTGGAGAAGGGGCTGGGTAAAGTCTCCTTTTCATTATCAGGCTCACAGATGACAATCAAATTAGAATGGTTCAAGGACAAAGCTTCCTGTGGATTGTAGTTTGGGTACATTTGCAATTTTTTCCTTTCATTAATTCTTAAAGCTTAAATCCATACTTGGTGATGACTGGTGTAACTCTCACTTAAAATAAATCAGCTAGATTTGGTTTCTACCTAGAGAAGAGTGGCTGGGTGTTCTTAGATACAATTGTTAGTGGGTGGTTATAAGGTGGGTTGCTTGTGTGATGCTGCCAGCACTTGTTGGGTTGGCTCTGGAAGCTCAGAGCAGTGAGTGGCTCTAGCAATTGTAGGGCACTGGGAACTAGTCCCAGGGCTCTCGTGAACCACAGTTCGCTAGGTCCTTATATTTGGGGGGAGAAGGAAAAGGGGCAGGGTAGCTCCTGCCTAACAGAGGAATGGACAAAAACACAGGAGAAGGTGACAGACTGGCCACAGGCTGTGAAGGCGGTGCCTTCTCATTCTTGGTGATCTGGTTGCTCCAGCAGCAAATTCCATCTCACTGTGGAGCCTTTTTCGTTCTCTCTTTCCCCCAGAGCTGGGAGTCCCACTGACATTCCTGATGTGCTCTGCCTAATCAGACCTCAAAGAATCTTGGGGTCTGACCCCACCTTTACTGCCCAGCCCCTCACCCACAGACCTTCATGAACAGACCAACACACTGCAGGGCTCTGCCACTTCTGTCTCCTGCCTGGACTGTCCCTACTTCTTGACTTTAAGCTTGGAGCAATTGTCATCCTGTGAAGGTTTCTTGTCTCTCTCCTGCCTGGGAAGTGTAAGTGACCCCCTCTGATGCTTACGCAGCCCCGCTAGGGACCTGCACCAGAGAGATCATCACAAGGTCACAGCTGGTTGTCCCTGTAAGGCTCTGAGCCTCTTCAGGCACACTTTCTATGTCCCCGGAATTGGGAGCAATGCTTGGCACACTCCTGGGAGGACTCCATAAATGTTCAGGTAAAAGGACAAACAATTTTTTTCTGAGATGCCTCCCTGGAGCCCTCAGAACACATTGACCTTAAACTTAAATGAAATTCAATTTTTTTGTCTGTGTGATTTATTCTGCCTTAGATTGTGGGCCATTGTGTGTGGTTGGTCTCCCTGGTCCAATATAAAGTCTGTCCTTCCTGCAAAGAGCTCCGTCCTTGGAACATGGCTCAGGGCCTAAGATGGTGCCTTTTTTCTTTGAGTCTCCCTGGAGAGGTGCTCACCCCATATGTGTGTGCAGTCTGAATGGCCCCAGCATGCAATTTCAATAAGGAAACTTCAATGTTAAAAATCCAAACGCTGATGGCTGATTACTTCTACAGTGAAGGCAGAATCTCGGCTTCCCAATTATGCTTAGAGATTCTGGAGTCTCTGGGGAATGTCAGATGTGATCTCCACAATTCCCCTCTTTTTTTTGCTCTTGTCTCCTTGTTGGGTCTTTTCTGGCTATCACTTGAGAGAGGCCCCTCACCACTGCCTCTCCTCCCTGGCTTTGTCAGAGCCCTGATTTCCTCTGGCTATTGCTTCCCAGCATTTTCCAAATGGGGCTATTCACTGTTGCATATGCTTCACTCTTCCTGAATCAAAGCGGCCCTGTGCTAGAAAGAAATGAAGCCACATTCTATGCCACCTTTCCTCTGGCCCCAGGCAGCCCAGCCTGTATCTGGAGCCACACAGGTGCTCATGAAAGCAACTCTTGCTTTTATCAGCAGTCACTTTGTCCCTGCAAGGTAAGTTAGAAAAAGACATCCAACTAGACATTCATTATTTCTTCACCTCTACTTTCTCTTTTACTTAGAAACCCATGTGCAATTTGTGCAAATAAGTTCTAGGGCAGGGAGGGCCTTCTGCTGAGGGAGGTGAGAGCTGGCTTGATTCGAAATCCCAGTTTGTGTTTGGCAGGACCCAGCTCTTTGTGGATGAGTCATGCCTGTAGCTTTGGATCCTCAGAAGCTGATTTCATGGATCCTTTGAACTTGTTTATTTAAGCCCTTTCTTTTATTGCCTGAAACCCATGAATATAATTATTAGTACAAAGAGGTTGTGCCAGAAAAAAATGCCAGTTTGACTCTGCAAGTGCCAGGGAGGGAGAGAGGCCAATGGTTGGATCACACTGGAGAGACTGAGCTGACCTGGGTCTGAAATATGTAGGGTCAGTGCCAGGGTGGCCGAGTAAGAAGTGAGGGTAGGTTTGTGGAGACAGCAGGTCAGGAATGAGCAGAGATCCCATATTCCCCTAGTTGACTGGCCACCCTGCCTTCTAGGATGTGATCTTCTTTGTGGCTCCACTAAGATCTCCTGCAGTTTCTCCTTGAAGATATCCTGAGTAGCTTTCTTTTTCTGTCATCTTGGCTATTGTACCTGTATCTTCAATGCTGTCTCTGGGTGCCCTTGACTCTGGATCCCCTTCTTTATCACCACTGAAGTCCCATTGTCTTTGCTGGCCTCTAGTTCCAATGCAAAGGAAGCTTGCTGACCTTGGACACTTTCTCTGTATCTGAACCTCTTTTTAATATTTACACATATTATCTCATTCTTCATGAAAACTCTATGAGGGGGTAAGAGAGATGAACATTATCAGTAAGAAACAGGGTGAAGGCACAGGTCAGTCTGAGAGCAAAGGCTGCATGTTACCACTTCCCTCTCCCTACTTCTGATCAGTGATTATCTATCCCTTTCACTACTATAGGAAGTATTTGGAAATACTTTGTATTTGGAAATACTTCCTGTGGTAGTGCTTCTAGACTGAGGGATATTGGTCGGAAGAGTTGTTTTCTTTTATAGGATGATCACACATTTAGAAAGACATCTGCAACAGGAGTTGGAAGGCAGGTGATGGGAGATGCTAATCAAAAATAAAATTTAGCCCTGGCTGGTGGTTCAGTTGGTTGCAGCATCACCCTGTACACCAAATGGTTGCAGGTTCAATTCCTGGTCAGGGCACATACCTAGGTTGAGTGTTTGATCCCCAGTCAGGGAGCATATAGCAGGCAACTGACTGATGTTTCTCTCTCATGTCAATGTTTTTTATTCTCTCTCTCCCTTCCTCTCTCTCTAAAATTAATAAACATATCCTCTGGTGAGGATTAAAAAAAACAAATCTTTGTGTTAGGTAGTACAATTGGAAAACTTATCTTGTCAGGTATTTGTATTTAGAAATATTTTGTATATTATGCTTTTTTAGAGGTAGAATTAGAATATTGATACAACTGAATCAGACACATATATCTAGGTCAATAACATACTAAGAAAGGCAAACATGAAAATATGTCATATACTACCTTTTTACTTTGTTTTTAAAACTTTTTATTATAAAAAATTTAATACTTCCACAAAAGCAGAGAGAAGAAACTCCAATTCTCTATGTATCTATTACTCAATTCTGTAATTATCACTCATGGCCAACCTTGTTTCTTCTATTTCTCCTGGATTCTTTTAAAGCAAATCCCCAACAGATGATGTGGACTTAAAAATTCAAGATATAATTATTACATCTAACAATTTAATAATAATTCCTTCAACATAAATATCCAGACAATGTTCAAATTTCTCTCAATGTTTAATAAATATGACTTTTAACAGTTTATTTGTATTAAGATCCAAATGAGGTCCACATTTTGAGGTTAGCTGATTTCTTCTAAGCTTCTCTTTTTCATTTATCATATTTTGTTGTTGTTATCTCTGCTGTAGAGTTTCCCACAGTCAGTTTGGCTGACAGCATCCTCAGGGTATGGATTTCATGTTCCTGTTCCTTTTTTATATTGCCTACAAATAGATCAAGAATCTCGACCAGAATCAGGAAAGATTCAGGGAAGAATCAGGAAAGGCTACTTCCTAGGTGGTGTTGTGACTCCCATTAACAGGCATGGAGTATCTGGTTATTTCTTTTTCATGATTAGTAGCCATAATGATAGTAATCTAGGACCATTAATTCATTAGGGGCCTGCAACATGGTGTTATTCTAATTTTATCTTTCTTCCTCACTTATAAGCTGGGAAGAACATCTACAAGAAAAAATTTCACTTCATTGGCTATTAGATTACCCAGAAATATAGTTTGTATAGGAAAGAGAGTATGTGCTTTATTATTCCCCTTTACTAAAAGTTTTCAAAACAGTGAACTGATTCCATAATATTCTCTAAAGTTAACCAATGTAGTTTTTATTTTCTATTGAGCATCATCATAGAACTCATTTCATACCATTATAGCTGTTATCCTCATTGATGCTCAAATTGTCCCATCTTTGCCTGGATGAATTTTTCAAGTTAGCTTCTGAGTCTGTTGATATGACCTACTAGTCACTGATAGGTTCCTTACTTTCTGGCTTAACAAGATGTGACAGATTCATCTTGTTCATGCCCTGACCTGGAATCCATGTTTTTCCTTGGAACTCTGACTCTTTTCATGGGATAATGGTATTTGGAGACCACCCATATAAGTGCTAGAGATGTCCATTGTATTGAGTTGGTTATTGTTTCTAGACCTTTTCAATAAACACAGCAAGGAAATGCACATTTATTTTTAAATAAAACTCAGTATGAATTCATATTGCTACTTCCATTCTAATTCAGGACTGTAGAGTTTTTACTTAACCATATCAATCTGATATATGTATCTCCTTTCTCTTAGGTGAAAATCCTAGGTCTCATGGGTACCAACATAATCTTTTGCATTTTTCCATAATACATATGACAACAAAGGGTGAGTTTTTAATCTTCTGGCCTTTATGTGAGAGGTCGGGGGACTGGTTTGCAATTTGGGAAGAGTCTGTGGAAAGTCTAATGATTTCATATATATTTTTACAAGTGTGATTTAAGGGTAAGGAGAAGGAGCACATCGGATCTGAGATACTGAAAACTCTTGGGCAGTTCCTGTTTGTGGTTTACTCTGCTTGCTTGATCACAGGTCCCTGAGTGTTTTTTTTTTTTTAATTTAAATTATATTTTATTGTTTGTGCTATTACAGTTGTCCCAATTTTTTCCCCTTTACCCCCCATCATCCCAACCCCCCTACTCCCTCAGGCCATCCTTACACCATTGTCACACCAGTGTCTATGGGTCATGCATATACTGGTATATTTTTTGGCTACTATATTCCCTGTGCTGTACTTTACATTCCCAAGATTTATCTGTAACACCAATTTGTACTTCTTAATCTCTTCACATTTTTTGCCCATCCCCCTGACACTCCTCCCATCTGGCAATCATCAAAATGTTCTCTGTGTCTATGATTCTGTTTCTGTTTTACTTGTTCTTTTATTTCATTTTTTAGATTCAATTATTGATAGATATGTGTTTATTGCCATTTTATTGTTCATATTTTTGATTTTTTTTCTTAAAGAAGAACTTCAGCATTTCATATAATACTGGTTTGGTGATGATGAATTCCTTTAGCTTTTTCTTGTCTGGGAACCTCTTTATCTGTCTTTCAATTCTAAATGATAGCTTTTCTGGGTAGAATAATCTTGGTTGTAGATCCTTGCTTTTCATCACTTTAAATATTTCTTGCCAATCCCTTCTAGCCTGCAAAGTTTCTATTGAGAAATCATCTGGCAGTCTTGTGGGAGCTCCCTTGTAGATAACTGCTTTTCCCTTCCTGCTTTTAAGATTCTCTCTTTGTTTTTTTTACCTTTGGCATTTTAATTATGATGTGTCTTAGTATGGACCTCTTTGGGTTATTGTCATTTGGGACTATCTGTGCTTCCTGGACTTGTATGTCTATTTCCCTCACCAGGTTAGGGAATTTTTCTGTCCTTATTTTTCAAATAGGTTTTCAATTTCTTGCTCTCTTTCTTCTCTTTCCAGCACTCCCATGATGCAAATGTTGTTACATGTCCTAGAGGCTCTTTACATTATCCTAATTATTTTAGGTTCTTTTTTCTTCTTGTTGTTCTGATTGGGTGTTTTTTGCTTTTTTATATTCTAAATTGATGATTTGATTCTCGGCTTCATCTACTCTATGGTTGATTCTCTGTAAATTGTTCTTCATTTCAGTTAGTATCCTTTATTTCTGACAGATTCTTTTTTATGGTTTCCATGCCCTTTTTTTAATGCTGTTGAGGTTCTCACTGAATTCCTTGAGTATCCTCATAACCAGTGTTTTGAACTCTGCATCTAGTGTATTGCTTGTCTCCATTTCGTTTAGTACTTTTTCTGGAGTTTTGTTCTGTTGTTTCATTTGGACCATTTTCTTTGTCTCCTCATTTTGGCAGCCTCTCTGTGTTTGTTTCTATATATTAGGTAGAACTGCTACTACTTCCTGGCTTGGAAAAGTGGCTTAATGTAGTAAGTATCCTATATGGTCCAGTGGCACAGCCTCCCATATTATCCAAGCTGGGTACTTGAGGTGTACTTACTGTATGGGCTGTGTACACTGTCCTCTTGTATTTGAGCCTTGATTTCTGTTGGCAGGTTAATAGGAGCTATTTGACCAGGCCAGTCAGCTGCAAGGACTGGCTGTGACCACTGACCATCAAATTCCAACCACCATGGAGGATCAGCTATTAGGGTTCCACTCCACAGAGCAGGATTTACTTCACCAGAGCTCTGGTGCCTGCTGAGTCTGTCCCTTGAGTGTGACACTTGTGGAAGTGGTTGGGTGGTGCTGCTCCGACATGATCTGTAGCTGTCCACTGGGTACACAGGCTGTGGGGACTCCCTGGAGGTGCAGACCAAGGTCAACCATCACCTCTGCTCTGTCTGGGGCCACTGGAATAAGCTACAAAGCAATCTGCACTTGGCTGCTCCTTGTGCTGGGCTTATAGTTGCCCAAGCGGGTCTAAGCTGTGAACCAAGACCAGCTGCTGCTAGTGTCCAGCCTGGGGCCACTTAGCCATAGGCATGGGGCATGCTGAGGCCAGATATTGCTTATTTCAGGGACTTCAGGAAAATATTAAACATGAGCCAAGACAAGGCATTCATATGGAAAAGCCACTGGAAACACTGAGATGGGGCAGAACCTCAGGGAATCACCAGAGTGGGGCAAATAGTGTGAGCCAGGTTGATGGAATCTTAAGTATGGCACCCACCTGCCTTCTTTGTGGGGAGAGGACTGAGAAAAGCTAACCCTGATGCTGGACACTTCAGTTCCTTCCCATCTGCTTCTGGTGTCTTTCAATCTGCTGCCCCATTGTTGGAGGTCAGAGGGAATAAGTCCAGTAAATCCATGCACAAGCCCTTTAAGAGGAACTGCCTGGGACTCTAGCAGTTTGTCTTTCACAGTCTCAATCCCCACTGGTTTTTAGAGCCAGAAATTATGGAGACTTATTTTCCTGGCACTGGAACCCTAGGTTGGGGCCCTGGAGTGGGGCTGGGAACCTGGCATGGGGCTGGGACCCCTTGCTCCTAAGATATCCTGCTTGGTTTTTGTCTACCACATGTGGGTGTGGAGCCAGCCTGTTCCATGTCTCCATCCCTCCTACTAGTCTTGATGTGGTTTCTTATTTAATTCCATAGTTGTAGGACTTCATTCAGTTCTATTTCTGGTGGTTCTGTAGTTTAGTTGTAATTTTTATGTGGTTGTATGAGGAGGCAATTGTGTTTTTCTATGCTGCCATCTTGAACAGAAGTCCCCCCTGAGTGTTTCCTTCTTTTTTTTTTTTTTAAAGATTTTATTTATTTATTTTTAGAGTGAGGGGAAGGGAAGGAGACAGAGAAGGAAAGAAACACCAATGTGCGAGAGAAACATCAATTGGTTGCCTCTTAAATGCTCCCAACTGGGGGCCTGGTCCACAACCCAGGCATCTGTCCTGACTGGGAATATAACCAGTGACTTTTCAGTATGTAGGATGATGCCCAACCCATTGAGCTACACTAGTCAAGACCCCCTTGAGTGTTTCTGAATCCACCTCTACCTATATTCCTGAGAACACAAAGATACTCTATACTGGGAGCAGTAGTGCTTCTACCACTGGTGACTCTAGGAGTACTGCGGTAAGTTGGCTACCTCTATTAAATTTTTGCCCTTTGTTTCCACCAAGGGAGTTGAACTTATTCATTTCTTAGTGTTAGGGTTAACAAGATGAAGCTCCTTCAGCCACCATATAGACACACTACCTGTTTCACATTGCCAGCTTGTTTTTACCAAAACTATCCCCCTGTTGCCACTTTGGGGTTCATTCCCACTCAAACATGTGCCATGTGTCTTTGGGTCCAGTTTCCATGCCATTAGAATAGGTAAATGTTAAAGTGGACTTGGGAAACACACAGTTACCATGTGCCATGTGCCAAGCCTTTCTCTCTGCTTACAACCTTCTCAGATTTTCTTTGAGGGAGAAGGAGGAGAGACATCTATTTTGGCTGGTTTACTAGGGCCAGGGACACCATTCAGTACTGGTTATTCATGGAGTGGGAAGATCCTTTTTGGCACTTTCTGACTATATTCCAAATACTCACTATCACTGGAGGATCCTGATCATAACTATATGTGGTGGCTAATGATAATGTGACAAGGTTTGCTTTGTGACATAGGAAAGAACTGAAGGACAGACTTGTGCTCAGCATTAGCCAAATCTTGGAATCAGATTTATTAGAGCTTTACTCTGGATTCCTAACACTGTCCCTAACAATAAAAGTTATGTTTTCGTTCTTGTTTTTTATCATCATGTCTGGTCTTTAGGATCCTTGGAGTTGGGGAAGACTTGCACCTCTCCTATTCCCTGAACATGGTATCATTTAGTAGCTTCAAAATGCCATCCTTATTTTTAACACAAAACCCTGCAAGATTTGAGTCTCAAGGGAATTATCCAATCCACATCAAGTCTGCTTTATGGGTTGGGACATAACGAGATGTGGAGGTAACACTGGTTTGTCAGTGTGGTGGTTTGGGGTGGGTTAGAATGGAGATGGATTCTGACACTGTCACTTACTTAGCTGGGTGACTTTGCATAAATCAGTTCACCTTATCGAGTCCCAGTTCCTTATCTATAAATAGGAATGATAATACCTACTTAATAAGGTCCTGAGAGTTCAATGAGTCAATGGCATTTTATAGTGCATACTCAGCAGATGTGAGTTTTTTCCTGATTTGAATCACCACCTGAATTATTGAATAAAAATAATGTAATTACTGAATAAGATAGTTCCCATCTTGTGAGCCTTCCCAAAGTACACTAACCTTGCTCTGGAAGACACAGATGAAGGCACCATTGATTTTGTCTTTTCATCCCTAAAACTGCCTGGCAGGTTTGAGAAGCAAGTTCTTCCTCCTCCTTCTCTCCTCTTCCATCTTCTCTTAGCTTCTTCTCTGTGACTCCATTATCTCTCTTCCTCCTTTTGCTTTCTTCTCTCACCACTGCAGTTAAACAGGACCATGCAACACACAGTGATATGGCTCTTAATTACAGCAGTTTTGTTATAAGCCCTGGGTACATCAGTTGGAAGATAAAATCTGGGACATTTCTCTGCTACATTTTTGTTGTTGTTGTTAGAGACTCAGTGACTTTGGTGACATCAAAGTGCAGTGTGTTTAGAAAGACCACATTATACAACAACTCCACACAGTTTGCTCTGTGTGCAGGGACAGTGTCTGGAGGCCTGGCAAGGTTGCTGCCTGGGTCCCTATGCCTTATTTATTCCACTTGTTGGTAGTCAGTTTTTTTTTTTCCCACCCAGTCTTCTTGGGCAAAAACTCAGAGCCTGAACATATGAACTGAGAAAATGGGAGTCAAACTCATATCTTCCCAAAGTCAAAGAGCAGAAGTATTTTTTTGTTTTTCTACCATATGCATAGGTAAGGTATTCTGAGCCCTGGGCTTCACACTTGCGTAGGGAGGTCTTTTCAAATATTAAGTCAAGGGCATGCAAAACTAAGCCCTGTTTTTATTTTGTCTATAGAGCTTTCAGACAACCCCATTTATCCACCAATCCATCCACCAATGCACCCATCCATCTTTCCTTCCTTCCATCCACCCATCCATCCATGTATACATCTGTTCACTCACTGAACCATTCATTACTACATTGAGCAAATATTTACTATAAATCTGTGTTGTGCAGTACCCTGTGCTAGGCACTGAAAATTAACTTTATACTAATTATTCCACTAGGGATTTTTTAATCTGGTAGGAAAATAGGAGACAAGAGTGTAGACCTCTATAATGAGATAGACTGTGACAACTGTCATAGTGATACAAGCCAAGGTTGATGGGAGTACAATCAAAGAAGAAATTACTTATTTTGGGAACAAGATCCAGCTGTGGGTCATAAAGTAGGTACTCCATGAATTTGAAGAACTGGTTAGAATTTCAACAAGTGGCAAAGGAATGAAGGGCATTCCACATAGGGAGAATAAATTTGTAAAGGCAAAAAAAGTGAGAAAGCACAAGGCATGTTTAAACATGGTATATTATAGATTTTAGGCAGTGGAGAGTGTAAATTAGACTAAAAATGCAGGTTGGAATTTTATCATGGGGAGTTCTAGGCATTCAGCAAGGGGGATTTGACCTGTAGTGAAAATCAGTCCATAGCAATAGGGTATATAACAGATTACATTCTTTTATGTCTGTTAATTAGATTTAATCTGTTCTGAGAACCCACATATCAGACTGGCAGGAGACCAAGTAGCAATTACAATGAGACTGCATCACCTCCTCCACAGCTTCATCAAAGATCTCAAGCTGATTTAATGTCAGAAAAGTTGGAAGAGGATGCAGGTCCATCTTTTCCATGGAGGATGCTGGTCCCTGTTTCCCATGGTGGTCACATTGTTCCTGCAGCTTCCTAACATACCTGTGTAGATCTTGCCTGTCATCAGAAGGAAATGCTTCCTCTCTGCTGGCTTTTGCATATCTTCTAAAAGTTCTTATTTCATCCTCTCCAGAGGATGAGCCAACTAAAGATGAATTCCCTTTAATGGGCCTAAGACATACTCATACAAACACTCAAACATCTCATAGACCTGCAAACACACATAAACTTATAAGCAGACACTCACGCACTTACACAGAACTCTTAAGCTGCCTAAGAATAAAGTGGAGAGAGTGACAGCTCAGGGTTTCAGAAACAAGACTGGGCTCTTACCTGGGGTAGGATGGGGAAAGAAGACATGGACACCAGTTAGTTTCTTTCTTAATAATACACTTAGGTACAGAGATATTTGATGAGATAAAGGAAACCATGTAGAAATTTTGAGTGGGGAAGCAACAAGTTAGTGCTAACCTTGGGAAAGATCCCTGTGGTATCACCTTTCCCCTGGGATAAAGTGGTAGAAGCAGCAGTTTTCCCCAGTGCCTGGCCTGGCTGCAGATTCTGCTCAGTGCATGCTCATCCAAAAAGGATATGTGTAAAGGAATGGTGAACTAAGAGTGCCAATCCCTGAATCAGGGACATGACCACATAAATGGAGACAAATTGCCCAGCATGAAATCTCAGGGTGGTGAAAGGACTTTGACTCGAAATGAAAAGTAAGCCACAATTTCTGGGTGGTACTCCTGTGAGAGATGGCTATGGAGAGATGACTACTGTGGTACTGTTCCTGCCCTTGATTGCTTCTCAGCATGGAGTCTGCTGGGATTTGAATGACTTAGACATGGAACTGAGGAGCTGGAAGGGACCACAGTTAATGACAAAATTTAGAAAGGAAGAGGCATTCTGAACTTTGCCTTCTAAGCTCCAGGTTGAGACAGTTTAGGAGTAATGAAGCAAGGACAGAGGGTGGAACCAAGGCAGCAGGCACTGAGGCTGGAGGGAGAAGTTAGGAGGAGCCAGTTCCAACTCAGTAGGCCTTGCTCTTAGAGTCCTGCTACACAGGGAGCTGGGGGACAGGGAGGGATGTGCTCTGCAGGTAATGGCATTGCTAAAGGTCATAAGCAATAACAAGAAGGATTTGCAACAAGCAAGGTTAGTAGTGAGGCTGACAGGGCATATATTTTCTTATCTGCCCTCATCTGATTATCTGGCTTTCAGAAAAGCTTCCAATGAACGTGGACCTGCTCAGGGGCTTTTCTATCCCCTCTCATGCTCCTTCCTTCCATCCTCCCTCCTTCCCTCCTTTCTTTCCTTCCTCCCTCTTTCTTCCTCCTTCTCTTCCTCTTTTCCCTTCTCTTTGCTCTGTGCCTGCTCTTTTTTCTGTCTCCCTCCTTCTGTACCACCCTACCTTCATCTTTGTCTCTCTCTCTGTATCTCTGTCTCATATTGCTTTAGGAGTCCTTTATTATTTCCAGGACTTCTTGGCCAGGTGTCCAGTCCCAGAGATACATGAAATTTACATAAGTTGGGATCACAGATACATAATAGTAAGCTT
Source organism: Desmodus rotundus (assembly GCF_022682495.2). NCBI lineage: Eukaryota > Metazoa > Chordata > Mammalia > Chiroptera > Phyllostomidae > Desmodus > Desmodus rotundus. The sequence goes on from NC_071390.1 coordinate 62,369,120, forward strand.
GCTGGTGGAGTTGAAAATTAAGAATATCCCAGAAGGTGTTAAATCTCCTGGGCAGGATTTCACCCAGATCTTATTCTGCTGCCCATCCTGTTGGGGTGAGGGCCCTAAGAGTGGTAACTGGCTGGGTCACAGGTTCATGCTTGCGTGCCTTGTTTTCAGAGAAGAATTTCTCTAATAATTGTTTTACTTACTCTATCCAACAAATCAGCAAATGAGGTGTTTTTTAAATCTTTTCCCTCCCAATTTTTTTATTATGCTAACCTTTAAACTGTAAAGACTTGAAGAGAATAGTGTAGAGAACACCTATATATCTCTCACCTAGATTCAACAATTGTTAACATTTTGCCAAATATGCTTTTTGCTCTATCTCCTTCCCAACCCCAACCAATCTCACAGGAAATCGCAGGCATAGTAAAACTTCATTTCTACATACTTCAGCATATTTCTAAAAATAGACCTTCCCCCACATAGCTACCATACTATTTTCACACCTGAGAAAAGAAATAATACCCTAATATCATTTAAAATTCAGTCCATCTCAAATATTGCCAGTTGTTCCCCAACATCTCTTTTCTCACGTTTTTGTTTTCTTAAATGAAGATTCAATTAAGTTTTTGGACTGAAACATATATATTTTTTAAAATTATTTTATTGTTGTTCAATTACAGTTGTCTGCATTTTCTCCCCACCCCTCTACCCCACCCCAGCCAAACCCTCCTCCCTCCCCTGCTTCTACCCTCCCCCTTGGTTTTGTCCATGTGTCCTTTTCTAAAAAAAAAAATATTTATTTATTTTTATTCAGTTCCAATTGTCTGCATTTTCTCCCCATCCCTCCACCCCACCCCAGCCAGTCCCACCTCCCTCCCTGACCTGTACCCTCCCCCTTGGTTTTGTCCATGTGTCCTTTGTAGTAACTCCAATAAACACCTCTCCCTACTATCCCCTCCCCACTTCTCTCTGGCTATTGTTAGATTGTTCTTAACTTAAATGTCTCTGGTTATATTTTGTTTGCTTATTTCTTCTGTTGATATGTTCCAGTTAAAGGTGAGATCATATGGTATTTGTCCCTCACTGTCTGCCTTATTTCACTTAGCATAATGCTCTCCAGTTCCATCAATGCTGTCGAAAAGTGTAGGAGCTCCTTCTTTCTCTCTGCTGTGTAGAATTCCGTTGTGTAAATGTACCATAGTTTTTGGATCCACTCATTTGCCGATGGGCACTTAGGTTGCTTCCAGTACTGGGCTATTGTAAATTGTGCTGCTATGAACATTGGGGTGCATAGGTTCTTTGGGATTGGTGTTTCAGGGCTCTTAGGGTATAATCCCAGCAGTAGAATTGCTGGGACAAAAGGCAGTTCCATTTTTAGTTTTCTGAGGAAAACTAAAGCTTTTTATTTTGATGGGTCCCATTTGTTTATTCTTTCCTTTACGTCCCTTGCTTTAGGGGATGTGTCTGTGAGGATGTTGCTGCGTGGAATGTCTGAGATTTTCCTGCCAATGATTTCCTCTATGACTTTTATGGTGTTATGACTTATATTTAAGTCTTTTATCCACCTTGAATTTATTTTTGTGTATGGCATAAGTTGGTGATTGAGTTTCATTTTTTTGCACGTAGCTGTCCAGATCTCCCAACACCATCTGTTGAAGAGGCTGTTTTTGTTCCATTTTATGCTCCTGCCTCCTTTGTCAAATATTAATTGACCGCAGAGACTTGGGTTTATTTCTGGGCTCTCTGTTCTGTTCCATTGGTCTATGTGCCTGTTTTTATGCCAGTACCAGGCTGTTTTGATTACAGTGGCCTTGTAATACAGTTTGATATCAGGTATTCTGATTCCTCCTGCTTTGTTCTTCTTTCTCAAAATTGCTGCAGCTGTTTGGGGTTGTTTATGGTTCCATATGAATTTCTGAAGTGTTTGCTCTATATCTGTGAAATATGTCATGGATACTGTAATAAGGATTATGTTGAGTCTATAAATTGCTTTGGGTAGTACGGCCATTTTGATGATGTTAATTCTTCCAATCCATGAGCATGGTACATGCTTCCATTTGTTTGTGTCTTCCTTAATTTCTTTCTTCAGTGTTGTCTAGTTTTCTGAGTACAGGTCTTTTACCTTTTTGGTTAGGTTTATTCCTAGGTACTTTATTTTTCTTGTTGCTATATCAAATGGAATTTTTTCCCTGATTTCTGTTTCTGCAGTTTTGTTGTTGGTATACAGGAATGCCTTTGATTTCTGAGTATTGATTTTTTATCCAGCTGTTTTGCCAAATTCATTTATTAGGTTGAGTAGTTTTTCGGTGGAGTCTATAGGATTTTCCATGTATACTATCCTGTCATCTGCAAACAGTGACAGTTTCATTTCCTCCTTTCCAATTTGGATGCCTTTTATTTCTTTTTCTTGTCTGATTGCTGTAGCTAGGACTTCTAATACTATGTTGAGTAGGAGTGGTGAGAGAGGGCATCCTTGTCTTGTTCCTGATCTTAGTGGGAAAGCTCTAAGTTTCTGTTCATTGTGTATGATATTGGCCTTAGGTCTGTCATACCTACATAATAAAGGCATATAGGCCTTGCATATAGGAATGCTCCCTCTATTCCCACTTTGCTGAGTGTTTTTATCATAAATGGGTGCTATGCCTCATCAAATGCTTTTTCTACATCTATTGATATAATCATGTGGTTTTTGTCTTTGCTTTTGTTTATGTCATGCATTATGTTTATTTGTGAATATTGTACCATCCTTGCATCACTGGGATGAATCCCACTTGGTTATGGTATATGATTTTTTTAATGTATTGCTGGATGTGGTTTGCCAATATTTTGTTGAGGATTTTAGCATCTATGTTCATCAGCGATATTGGCCTTAGTTTTCTTTCTTTGTTTTGTCTTTATCTGGTTTCGGTATTTGGATGATGTTGGCTCTATAAAACGAATTTGGGCGTCTTCCATCTTCTTGAATTTTTTGAAATAATCTGTGGAGGATGGGGGTTAGCTCTCCCTTAAATGCTCTGTAGAATTCTCCTGTGAAACCATCTGGTCCAGGGCTTTTGTGTTTTGGAAGTTTTTTGATTACTGTTTCAATTTCATCAGGCGTTATTGGTCTGTTCAGGCTTTCTGCTTCTTCTTCATTGAGTTTTGGAAGGTTATATTTTTCTAGAAAATTGTCCATTTCATCTAGGTCTTCACATTTCTTGGTATATAGTTCTTCGTAGTAATTTCTTACAGTTTGTATTTCTGTGGTATCAGTTGTAATCTCTCCTCTTTCATTTCTGATTGTGTTTATTTGGGTCCTCTCTCTTTTTTTCTTGATGAGCCTGCTTAAGGGCTTGTCAATTTTGTTTATCTTTTCAAAGAACCAGCTCTGGGATTTTTTGATCCTTAAAATTGTGCTTTTAGTCTCTATGTCATTTAATTCTGCTCTGATCTTGGTTATTTCCTTTGTTGTGCTTGCTCTGGGTTGTCTTTGTTGTTGTTCCTCCAGTTCTTGTAGGCATAGGGTTAGGTTGTTTGTTTGAAATGTTTCTGTCTTTTTAAGGTAGGCCTGTATTGCTATGAACTTCCCTCTCAGGACTGCCTTTGCTGTGTCCCATAGGTTTTGGGTTGTTGTGAGTTAATTTTCATTTGTTTCCAGAAAGTTTTTGATTTCTTCACTAATCTCGTTCTTGACCCATTCATTGTTTAATAGCATGCTATTCAGTCTCCATGATTTTGAGTGTTTTGGGTTTTTTCCTTTGGGGTTGGTTTCTAGTTTCAGTCCCTTGTGGTCAGAGAAAATGCTTGATATGATTTCAATTTTCTTGAACTTGTTGAGGCTTGTTTTGTGTCCTATCATGTGGTGTGTCTTTGAAAATGAAACATGTACTTTTTTTTAAGGATGTGGAAACCAAGGCCTCCCCATGTCTTCCGTGGAGATGAATAAACTTGCATCCCATGGGTTTGGGATTCTAAGTGCACATATTCCCTTGCATCAGATGGCCCCAGATCTGAAATTTTAGATACCAACCCAAGGTTGTCAACCTTTAATTTTGTCAAAGGTAAGCCTTAAAAAAGTCTGTCATCTATTACCACCGTCACTTAACATAAAGAATATTATTTTAAAATTTCCAGCCAAAATGGTGGTATAGGTAGACACACTGTGCCTCCTCATACAACCAAAAGAAGGACAACAGCAAATTTAAAAACAAAAGCCAACCAGAACTGACAGAAATTCTAAAGGCATGGAAGTCCTACAATCAAGAAGTTAAAGAAGAAACATATATCCAGACCGGTAGGAGGGGAGGAGTTCGGCAGCTGGGCAGAGAGGACTTGAGGTAAGGCAGTGGCTGGCAGACCCGGTGAGTCAGCGGCTGGCAGAGCAGTCAGTCCCACATTTTCATGCAGGTAAACAGGAGGAACAACTGGGTAGTGAGACAGACTGCACAACCCAGGGTTCCAGTGCTGGGAAATAAAGCCTAAAACCTCTGATTGAGAACACATGTGGGGGTTGAGGTGGCAAGAGAAACTCACAGCCTCACAGGAGAGTTCATTGGAAAGATCCATAGGGTCTTAGAAAGTACACAAACTCACCCACTGGGGAATCAGCATCAGAAGGGCCCAATTTGATTGTGGGTAGCAGGGGAAGTGACTGAAAGCAGGCAGACAGTGGAGCAAGCACCATTGTTCCCCCTAGGACCCCTCACCCACATACAGCATCACAAAGCAGCAACATGGGTTGCCCTGCCCTGGTGAACACCTAAGGCTCTGCACCTTACTAGGTAACAGGTGCACTGAGACCCTCCCCCCCCCAAAAAAAAGGGCCCAAATGAAAGAAGAGATCAAAGCTCCCAAAGTAATACAACTAAGTGACAAATTGATAGTCATCTTATCATGCACAGTTCAAAACACTGGTAATCAGGATGCTCACAGAATTAGTTGACTATGGTCACAAATTAGATGAAAAATGCAGGCTATGCTAAGTGAAATGAAAGAAAATGTATAGGGAACCAATAGTGACGGGAATGAAACTGGGGTTTAAATTAACAGTGTGGACCAGAAGGAAAAAAGAAACACTGAGCCAGAAAAGAATGAAGGGAGAACCAAGAAGGCGGCATACGTAGACACACTGAGCCTCCTCACACAACCAGAACTGACAGAGAATCGAATGGCAAGGGGGTCCAACACCAAGGAAATAAAAAATAAACATTCATCCAGACCGGTAGGAGGGGCGGAGACAGGCACTGGGGTGGAGAGGACTCACGTGGCTGTGGCGGGACTGAGACTGGTGGAGTGTGGGACAAACGGTGTAGGCAGTCACAGCACTAGCAGACCCTGCGGCCCCACATTCACACACAGATAAACCGAAAGGGCCAGACTCGGAGTGGCGGAGAGCGGGGCAGGCAGAGAGGTGGGTAGCACCCTGCAGCCCCACATTCGCGCATAGATAAACTGGACAAACGGAGGGGAGCAAAGCAGACCGAGCAACCCAGGGCTCCAGCGCTGGGAAATAAAGCCTCAAACCTCAATTGAAAACGCCTGTGGGGGTTGGGGCAGCAGCAGGGGAGACTCCCAGCCTAACGGGAGAGGTCGTTGGAGAGACCCACAGGGGCCTAGAGTGTACACAGGCCCACCCACTCGGGAACAAGCACCAGAGGGGCCCAGTTTGATTGTGGGTATGGGAGTGAAAGATTGAAATCTGGAGGGGAGTGAGGTGGGTGCCATTGGCCCCTCCCCCACGTACAGCATCACAGCGTAGCGACCAGCATTACCCTGCCCCAGTGAACACCTAAGGCTCGGCCCCTTAAAGTAACAGAGGCGCCAAGACAAAAAAAAAAAAAAAAAAAGGCCCAAATGACAGAACACTTCAAAGCTCCAGAAAAAGTACAACTAAGCGAGGAAGAGATAGCCAACCTATCAGATGTACAGTTCAAAACACTGGTTTTCAAGATGCTCACAGAATTGGTTGAATCTGTTCAAAAACCAGATGAAAAAATGAAGCCTATGCTAAGAGAAACAAAGGAAAATGTACAGGGAACCAATAGTGATGCGAAGGAAACTGGGACTCAAATCAACGGTGTGGACCAGAAGGAAGAAAGACACATCCAACCAGAAAAGAATGAAGAAACAAGAATTCGGAAAAATGAGGAGAGGCTTAGGAACCTCCAGGACATCTCAAAACGTCCCAACATCCGAATTATAGGGGTGCCAGAAGGAGAAGAGGAAGAACAAAAAATTGAAAACTTATTTGAACAAATAATGAAGGAGAACTTCCCTAATCTGGCAAAGGAAATAGACTTCCGGGAAGTCCAGGAAGCTCAGAGAGTCCCAAAGAAGCTGGACCCAAGGAGGAACACACCAAGGCACATCATAATTACATTACCCAAGATTAAACACAAGGACCTACATCCAAGATTACTGTATCCAGCAAAGCTATCATTTAGAATGGAAGGGAAGATAAAGTGCTTCTCAGATAAGGTCAAGTTAAAGAAGTTCATCATCACCAAGCCCTTATTATATGAAATGTTAAAGGGAGTTACCTAAGAAAAAGAAGATCAAAAATAGGAACAGTAAACATGACAGCAAACTCACAGTTATTAACGACCACACCTAAAACAAAAACAAGAGCAAACTAGGCAAACAACTAGAACAGGAACAGAACCATAGAGATGGAGATCACATGAAGGGTTATCAACAGGGGAGTGGGATGGGGAGAGGGGGGGAAAGGTACAGAGAATAAGTAGTATAGATGATAGGTGGAAAATAGACAGGGGGAGGGTAAGAATAGTGTAGGAAATGTAGAAGCCAAAGAACTTATAAGTATGACCCATGGACATGAACTATAGGGGAGGAATGTGGGAGGGAGGGTTGGGCAGGATGGAGTGGAGTGGGGGGGAAATGGGTCAACTGTAATAGCATAATCAATAAATATATTTAAAAAAAAGAAAAGATGAAGAAACAAGAATTCATAAAAATGAGGAGAGGCTTAGGAACCTCCAGGACACCTTGAAACTTTCCAACATCCAAATCATAAGGGTACCAGAAGGAGAAGAGGAAGAGCAAAAAATTGAAAACTTATTTGAACAAATAATGAAGGAGAACTTCCCTAATCTGGCAAAGGAAATAGATTTCCAGGATGTCCAGGAACCTCAGAGAGTCCCAAAGAAGTTGGACCACACCAAGGCACATCATAATTGCATTATCCAAGATGAAACAGGAGAGAATTTTAGAAGCAGCAAGAGAAAAGGACGCAGTTACCTACAAAGGAGTTCCCATAAGACTGTTAGCTGATTTCCCCAAAGAGACCTTTCAGGCAATAAGGGGCTGGAAAGAAGTATTCCAAGTCATGAAAGGCAAGGACCTACATCCAAGATGAATGTATCCAGCAAAGCTATCATTTAGAATGGAAGGGCAGATAAAGTGCTTCTCAGATAAGGTCAAGTTAAAGAAGTTCATCATCACCAAACCCTTATTATATGAAATGTTAAAGGGAGTTACATAAGAAAAAGAAGATCAAAAATATGAACAGTAAACATGACAGCAAACTCACAGTTATTAACCACCACACCTAAAACAAAAACAAGAGCAAACTAGGCAAACAACTAGAACAGGAACAGAACCACAGAAATGGAAATCATGTGAAGGGTTATCAGCAGGGGAGTGGGATGGGGAGAGTGGGGGAAAAGGTATAGAGAATAAGTAGCATAAATGGTAGGTAGAAAATAGACAGGGGAAGGTTAAGAATAGTATAGGAAATGTAGAAGCCAAAGAATTTATATGTATGACCCATGGACATGAACTAAAGGGATGAATGTGGGTGGGAGGGGATGTGCAGGATGGAGGGGAATAAGGGGGGGATATGGGATAACTGTAGTAGCATAATCAATAAAATATATTTAAAACAATAATATTTTAATGACAAAATCAAGGACAGTTCCAGAATGTAGAGTGATTCTGCAGGAGTCCAGTTACCATGGGGGCTGTGGACTCTGAGGCCTGGGGTGGAGAAGACCATAAACTCATCAGTAGGCTGAGCTTTCAGGCAGGGCTTCTGAGAACCAGGAACTCATTTGTTGGTGATGGAGGCTGTGGAGAAGGGGCTGAGTACCTTAGTGACTTTCACATGAACCTACTGTCACTGTATTTTCCCTCTGTCCTCTGCAGGTGCAAATGACCCACCTTGGTCCCCCAAGATTTTATTATAATGATTCTCAAACACACAGCAACAATGAAATACTTTCACATTGAGCATTCGTATTTCTACCATCTGTGTTCTGTCACTGACATTTCATCAATTGCTTTTAGTTCAAGCCCAGCCTTCTCTTTGACTTGACTTAGTTCCCTGTAATCAGTTCCTCAGTTGTGGGGAGGATTTTGAATCCTAATTGTTTCAGTGGTAATGTGGCCCCTCTCCCCACATGGAAGCTGATTGCCAGCTCCTTTTTCATTCAAACTCTCTCCCCAGTGAGTTGGCTGAAGGCTTATTTAGTTTGTAGCACAGGACAGGTGAAAGCCACCCACCATGACCCACAGAGCAGGTCTTCCCTCCTGAGTTCTTCACAGCCATGGCACCCATGCTGGCTTCCTTCCTCCACTGGTCCTGGCCCTCAGCTCCATCTTACCACAGGTCAGACACCTGGAACACTTGTTGGTCCATGCTTTCATTGGTTGATCATTGAATTTTATTGTCCAGGAGGAATGGTGTTTGGGAGACGGAAAGGTGCTAGAGAACCAGAGGCCATGAATTTCTGTCCTGCCGGTGCCTCCTGACTCCATGTTTGGGGCAGGTCATCCTGTGGGAAGGCAGCCGCACCCAGCTTTGCCCTCTCTCATGGGACTTCTTGCCTTACATCTAGCTCACTAGGGTGATTCTGCCTTGAAAGACAGTCCTGCATTCTCACAAAGCAGTCTTTTTTTATCTGGAGGTTTGGGGAGTGTTTGGGGCTTCTCCTTGCTTTCATCTCATGGCAAGTGCTGAGAGCATAGCTGGACCTGCCACAGTGTTGAATGTGGCAGCTCTCTGTACACATGGAATCATCTCCCTTGACACTTCTTGGAGTGTGTAGGGAGAAAACATAGGGACAAGCTGGCATTGAGATCCAAGAACAGGGGTTCGTGGAGACTAGTCTGGGGACCCACTGTGTGGGTACATGAAACAAAACCTTCCCTGAGCCAGAGACGCTGCTCCTAACTGGAGGCCAGAGGCTTAAACCACAACTGCCTGTTTGCAGTTGGCAGACCTTTGTCCCTGGGGACTCCCTGGTCCCTTCAATACATGGGGACAAAGCCTCACAGGGTTCTGTGTGGAAATTTGATCAAAGAGAACAGGGACATTTCCTCCAGGGCACCACACACCCCTCAGTGAACTCTAGGAGGGCTTGGCTGGTACTAGGGTTTTCAGGTGGCCCCAGTTGTCCTCTGAGCCCAGCCTCAGCACAGGAGTCTCTGCCCAGGAGGTGGTGCCTACAAAGCAGGGAGATCCACATGGCAACTGCTTCCAGGACATCTGAGACAAGGGTCTGATTGCTCAGGGGAGAATATGATGCTAGACAGCACCTTTCCAGATGACTCATGAAGGGTTGTTAGACATACTGCTTGGAGTAGAGAGCATATGTGGGAGAGGCTACAGACATATACACCATGCACTACCTACACATCATGCACTACACACACACCCCACACTGCACACACACAGAATTTTTCTCTCTCCTTTCCTCTTTGTCTCTTCCAGGGCTGACCTGTCTCTTTTGTGCATTTTGTGACATGCACACATGTCAACTTGAAACTGGGAGTCAGTGACAGCTGAAATCCTGAGGCCTCAGAGTGCATGATAATCAGGAAGAAGGGAGTTATTTTTTCTCATTTTTTAAATTCAAGAAGGTGTCTCTTAGAAAATTACACAACCCCACAGACAAGTAGACATTCAAAGAGAGAACAAGAACCACAGATAACGGAATATTTTGCTGATGTCAGTGCCAAAGAAAAACAACTTTTAAATATATTTTCAACCAGATTTTCTAACTGTATCCTTGTAAATCATCATTATCTTCTGTCAGTGTAATGCTTTCAAACAAAGTGCAGAAAAACTGAATTGAGAGAGAATCTCAGTTTTGTTAAAATGTTATATGATGTTCTGTATATAAAAGTAACTCCTTATTTGGAACAGAAAGGAGCATACAATTTATCTTAACGGAGAATTTGTTTTACTTTCTTCTTTTACCATGTTGAATATATCTAAAATAAATTGGGTTGAAGAGGCTCTGTGGAATTGGTGTTGAGTGTCCTCTGGGCCCTGGGAAGGCCAGTCTCATTGTCACCTGCTCAGCTTCCCCTTCATCCTGGCTCTCAGTGGCCAACTCCCTCTCAGGCTCCTGTGTTTCTGAGGTGGGTGGTGTTCTTGCTCCATGATTCTCTTTGCTCCAACATTGCAGGGAGAGGCCCTGGTCCCTCCCTGCTGTCCAGTGGAGGAAGGCAGGGAGAGAAAGGGAAGACCCCAGTGAAGTGCGGAGCAATCTCAATGCTTTGGAGGACCTCACCCTGGCAGGCCTCACAGGTGTTGGGGTGGAACTTGACGTGGGGCAGCAGGGAGGCCATAACACCTGGTTATGGAGGAGCTGCAGTACATCTTCCTGGGGTCCCCTGAGCTTCTGGAAGGAGATAGTTAACTGTGGGGACAGCTTTGGGGTAGAGAAGAAGCTGAGTTCTTAGTAGGTGACTCTCTCAGAGCCAGTCACAAAGTCCAGCCATACTCCTCAGCTTTTCTTTCTTGGCTGGTTATGACTGATCCCACAAAGCTGACCATTTTGCACTCTGGACAAAGCTGGGCACACCTTCATCATGTATTCCTGTTCCCATTATGGCATTGCTCATTGGAGGTGTTTGAAGGGCAAAAGATACTTTGAGTCCTGAAAGCCCTTGACTGCTTTGGAGTGGAAAAAGAAACAATGTCCTAAGAGTTGAAATGATGAAGGTCTCAGGTACATAGTAAGTGCTCAATAAATATTCAATGAATACCTAGAGGAGAGCAGCCTCATCAGAGGAGATGAGAAGGAGCTGCCTGTTTACAGCTTGCAGCACCCTGAGGAGCTCTGCACATGCCCAAGAGGATATAGACAGATGGGCTCATGGGTGGAAGAGGCCACCTTCATAGAGCCCACAGCACCTCTGCCACTCTGCTATCTGGGCAGCTGTGTGGACCCTCCAGTGCCTTCACTGATCAGCTTCAAGGCTGTTTGGTAAAAAGGCTTTGGGGCACTAATTTAGAAAAGGGATTGGGGGCCCAGACAGGAAGGGAATTTCTGCACAGCCAGGAAAGTAGGCCTCATAGCCTATCCCACCTGAAACCAGAGAGGAGAGAACGTAGAGGTCTTCTCTTCCATTCTGTAAGAAGAGGCTTTCAGCCTAAGGAAGAAGGACATTTATGTTTAAGTATTTCCTGGATCTTTGGGATGTGCCCAAAGGAGAAAGTCTGCTGCCTCCCTGGTATCTGATTCTGTGAGTGGAGGTAGGTTTCTTGTCTTGGCTGAAATGGAGACTGCTTTGGTTGTGAATCTAGGAGATGAGGGACTTGGGGCTACAGCAAGCTTTTCTAGAAAAGAAGGAATGGGCTTCCCTCTGTGTCCCCTCCCTGCACACAGCCGCCCTGTTCATCCAACAGAGCTGGGATACAGATTTGGGTCAGGATTGACAGAACTCCAACTACCTGGGAAAGACTATACCTTTTCTTTAGTTTGGAGCCTGTTTCCAGAAGGCTCTGGTGCTTAATTGTGCAAGGCTGAAGCTTGGCTGAGACCTCTTCCTGTTCTCTTTTATGGGTTCACCAATATGCTGCTGCACTGAACTATGAAAATCTGGAACAGATAAAAAAATTGGACAATAGTTTACTTTTTAACATAGAAAACTTCCCAAATTGCAAAATGAAGCTACTGAACTTGGCAGATCAAGTGTGACTTTAGAGGTTTTTAATTGAAGAGGTAAATGACTCCTGACTGACATTGGCAAATATAGGAGGAGGATGGCAGGTGGGTGGCTGTCTTTAGACCAGCCTTGGTGCTCTGTCCTGCCCTGGGGCCTCTGTCATCTTTCCTTCTTTTCTTAGCAGTGGGGATGCCTGAGTTCACCTTGACTAACTACAGGCAACTTGCTACCGCACAAAGGTGGTGATGCCATTTTATCCCCAGGCCCCAGAGAACTGAGTCTGGGACATCTCCACAGTGCTAGTTACCAAACTATTCTCTTAGTGGGTGCAGGGGCCAAGGGGCTCACTAGGACCCTCTGTCCCTTTCTTGGGAAGAAGAGGCCCCACTTGCCTTTCATGAGCTGCACTAGTACCTGCTGGTTAGATGGCTTGTTTCTAGGTAGTTAGAGCCAGTGCACTCCCTTCTTGAAGTTCATGGATGCTTGGGGAGGTATGCAAGGGAGAACGTCTGTAAGTAATTCAGTTGGCTAGCTCCTCTCTGTTGACTTCATAATCTAAATAGTTGTCAATTAACCCTCTTCTCTCCAGCCCCACTGCACTGCCTTAGTTCAGGCTTTAACTTCTTTTTAAAGTTTTATTAGGACTGTTAGGTTGTAAGTAACAGAAATTAAACTTGCAACTTTAACAAAAAAAGTATAAACCCACGAATTCAAAGGAAGGGCCAAAATTGGGCCTCAGGAATGGAAGCAGAGACTGGGCAATGCACCCTCACTTGTGACCTCTCTTCTCTGCTTCTCGATTATTGTTCCTGTATTGTTTGCAGAATAGCTCCCTCTGTGTTCTAGTCTGCCTGGCAGATGAGACCATCAGCTTTTTTCAGGTTCATGGTCATAGACCAGGACCCCAGAGAGATGGAATTAAACTTCTCTGGTTCCCAATGCCAAATTCCTAGGGATGGGACTCCTTTAGACAGCTCAGGCCAGGTTCCCCAGCAGGGCTGAGACTATGAAAGGGCCTGGAATGTGACCTTCTATGTCATCTCTCCTTTCTGGACCAGGCAGAATTAATGTGCGACTCTTCCTCCTTGGCAGATTTCCACTGTGGTGTTTGGGGGCTGGGCAGACAATGACCACTGAGTGTTCTGTTCTGCCTTCTGTTTTCTTTCCCATGTTGCCACAGTGATCTCTCTAAGTGTGAGCCTGGGTACAGCTCCTCTGCTTGCCCACACAGGTAGCTCCATCTGTCAAAAGGAGAGACTCCCACCCCTCAGCATCGCAGACAGGGCTATCAGTGCCATGCTAATCATCTTCCCTCCTGCCGAAGATTTGTCTGACTTGGTGTGTCTGCTCCTTTGCTCATGCCGTTCGCTTTGCACAAAATGCTGACCTCTTTCTCTTCTATCCAGTCACTCTTTGTCTTTCAGGAACCGAGCTCAGACACAACTACTCCTGGCCAGCCTCCCCTGGACATAGGAGCTGCTTATCTGTGCACTACCCTGAACTGGACATAGTGCGGCTGCCTTCTCTAATCCATTGTGTTGTCATGAGTCCCTCTCCTCCAGTGGAATTTGACCTCCAGGAGGGGCTGCTGAGCTGTGCCTATAAAACCCTATGAATAAGTGCTGTGGAAGGGAGAAATGAGTGGACAGAGGCAGTTGTTACAACTTTATATGTGGTCCTAGGTCATGGCAATGGCCAAAGAGGGAGGGAGGATCAGTCCTTGACTTCTGAGAGGGTTGCACACATGCCAACAGGGGCCAAGGGAGTTTTCTGAGGTCCCCAGAGGTGTTCTGTCACCAGCAGGTCCATTTTAGGCAACTGTCAGGCCTGGGTGTCTGGTTGGGAGGCTGTGGAGCTGAGTGATGCAGACTGGCTGGGGAGGAAGGATTCAGGCTGCAGTCTTTGGTTCTCCAGGGAAATTCAGGTGAATTGAGAATGGAGAACAGGTGGGCAGAGACATCAAACCCAGACGCCCACACAGCAGTGTGTTTTCCCAGTGGGGAGCTTGCTCAGAGGCTCTGGCTGGCTCTCCAGAGTGTTCTAGCCCCGGTGCTTTGAAGTCCACAGCAAAGGGGGTGTCGTTCAGTTTTCAAGCCACAGTCAGGTTTTAGATATTTTCCCTCTTCATTGTAAAGTGATGCATGTCTATTGTGAAAAACTGTGAAACACAGAAAAGTAAAAAGCAGGAAAAATAGCCACCCATAAGCTCAATATCTAAAAATAATCACTGTTAGCATTTAGTGACTTTCCTTTCTGGCTTTTCCTCTATGAATTTTTTGACATTGTTGATCTCATGCTATGAATATAAATTTGTATGTATTATTTTTATTATTGTTGTTGTTATTAATATTTTTACATATAAACATTTCTATGGCCATAAAAACACTTTGTAAATATGCTTTTAAGAGCTCCATGATATTCTATTTCTGGATGAGCCATAATTTGTTGAATGATTTGAGGCCAGGATTTTAGAAGCATGTCCAGAACACTGCCACCGCCTTCAGGCTGTGAAGAGGGGTTTGTGACAGGACTGGTTTGGCGGGCCTAGGGTCCCAGCAAGGATGACTACAGGCAGGCCATGGGGTCCTGGCAGCCTCTGGCCATACCCTGGTTGAGAGTGAGACCAACCCAAAGAGCTGATATAGAGGAAAAGGCACCATTCTGGGTTGCAGGCAGGTTTACATTCTGTTTGCCACTTACTAGTTGCAGGACTTTAGACAAGTTATCCAAGCCTGCTGGGCTTCAGTTTTCTCATCTGAAAAATGGGACAATAAGCAACTAATTCAAATGATCGTACAAAAAACATAAATTATATAATAGGCGACTTGGAATATATAACATGCAATATTTAAATATATAAACATGATATATATATATATATATATCATGTACTTGGAGTACATGATATATGTAATATGTGATATAAGATGTAGTTTTATGTTATATAACATGGATGCAAAAATGTGGTATAGACTATAGAAAAATATATAGCTTAAGAGAGAGAAATATGAGTTGCAGAACAGTGTCTGCACAGGAAAGAGCAAAGCTCCTTTCCATTTAGCTGAACTAGATGCAGGGACACCGTAAGTTTGAGTGAACACTGTTTACTGAACCAGATTGAATGGAGGAGGCCAGACAGAAAAGTCAAAGTCAGCGAGCCTGGCAGCACCTGACCTCTTCTGGAGATTTCTATGTGGAGTTAACCAAGCTCCAGCAGCCCTGTGAGCAGGAGAGGATGTGATGGTCCTTCCCTGCTTTCTGAGACCCTGACCTCCCACTTCATTTCCCAATGGGCTGTTCCAAAAGACTGAGTTCTGGTTTTCTGTTTTACTGTTGGCTCTTTGAACTGCAAGAAGAGCTTTGTAACAAGTATTAGCTTTGGCCTCAGTGGCAGAGTTGTCCTGGCACATGCTGGAGGGCCTACCTGGAAAATAAATACCATCTGCTGAGGTTCTCAGTAAGTGTCAGGTGTTCAGGGATTCAGCGACAATCACTTGAGAGGTGGGCAAATGGAAAGAACTGGGCTTCCAGAATTTTTAGTGCCCCAGTCTCAGACCTCTGTGGTCAGAGCTAGTGAGGATTGGTCTGAGTTAATTAATCCTTCTTGTAAAATGGGTACTATAGCACCCTGTTGCAAGGTTGTGGTGAGGACTAAATAAGATGCCATTTGTAACTCATCTAGAATAATTCTCTTTCCTCTCAACATCCTTCTCTCTCTCCCAAGAGATAATCCTGTGTCATCATCACTATGTTCACACACAAATACATATGTTGTCACATGTACACATACAGACATGTAGTCAATGCACACACAGTCACACACATGTATGCATTCGGGCAATACACATAAGCACAGACACACATGCACATACATAAACACATACTTGTACACACATGCATATATACACATAACATTCACACTGCAGTCTACCCACATTGATTTATTTACTAACTCCCTAACCATGCCATGCATTTTCACATTTGTGTGCCTTTGAAAGCATTCTTCCATCACTAG
Source organism: Desmodus rotundus (assembly GCF_022682495.2). Lineage (NCBI taxonomy): Eukaryota > Metazoa > Chordata > Mammalia > Chiroptera > Phyllostomidae > Desmodus > Desmodus rotundus. The sequence continues at coordinate 62,385,018 of NC_071390.1, forward strand.
GAAACTATCTTCAGTTCTTCACCCAGTAAACTCCTCCTCATCTTGTATGATCCACATCAAATATCACATCTTCTGTGAAGTGTTTCCTTGCTTTCCTAGACAGAGCTGCTAGCTGCTTCTTTATTTCCCTGGAAACTGTGGGCAGGCAGAGGGAATATGTCTTGCTCATCTTCAGAGCCTCAGCCTCTGACATAGAGTTGGGGCTCCTGAAATGGTTGCTGAAGGATGAAAAGGCAGGTGTGAACTTTATTCTGTCAGATTCCTCAGTCTATGATCCCCTTTATGACAATTTATGGGGAAAAGTGCTGTTTTAGAAGCAGCTGAATGGAGGGAAGACAGCTTGCAGGGTGCAGTCTCAGAGGTGGCAACGGGTGGCAGAGAAGCTGGAGAGAGGAAATAAAGACACTTTGCCCAGAATACTCTTTGCCTCGCGCCAAGGGGGTGGGAGTGTGAGTGTGAGAAAGACAGAGAGGGAGAGACAGAGAGAGAAGGAAATATGCTAGGTGTCTCTTTGAGGACACAGGGAGGAGAGAGGAGGACCACTCCCTGTGGGTGGGGGAACCTGGCAGGCAGCAGCGTCAGAGCTGTGAGGACTATACATACAGGCTGAAAAGCTGCAAAGTCAAATCAGAGGTTCTCATAGTTTTCAAACTTGGTTCACATTCATTAAAAATTAGAGGAGGTTCCAGAGAGTTTTAGTTTATGTAGATTATATAAATCAGTATTTACCATATTATAAATTGGAAATAAGAAAATTTATATATATATTTATGAACACATTCAAAATAAAACAATAAACTGTAAACATAACATTTAAAAATAACTGCATTTTCCAGGTTCAACAATTAGAATAAAAAATGAGTGGTATTGTTTTATATTTTTATGACTTTCACTAATGTCTAGCTAGACAGATGACAGCTAAGTCTTCATTTCTGCCTTTGCATTTAATTGAATAGATTCAACAGAATGAAGTTCACATCTGCCTTTTCATAATTTGACAATCATTTCAGGAGCCCCATTCAATCTGCTGTGACATCACGTGTCAGGTTGCCTCTGGAAAAGTCCCACGTATGCTCACACCAAAATGAGAGTGAAGAAACCAATTGCACCTTAGTACTGTTATGAAAATAGTTTGGCTTCCCAGACCCACAGAAAGGGTTCTGGGGACTTGGAGAACTATTGGATGTGATCTTAATATGACAGAGGGGCCTTGACCTTGGCCTGTGGAAAGGCAGACCTGCTGACACCCTCTGGGCAGGGCTGCTATCTGTGGGGTTTGGTGGGGTTTGGTGGGGTTTGGTGAGGTTTTGTAGGTCCTTGCTGTGCATTATGAACTTCTGGACATGCAGATTACGGAAGGTGGTGAGTGTGAGGGGAGGAGGAGGCCCTGGAGTGGGAAGCAGGAGCTGAGCTTGAATCATGAGGTCTAGCTGGGACTGGGTATCCTTGGGTCAGCCACTGCCTCTTTAGCAGACTTCGCTTCTCTTGTCTGAAGTTCAGGGCTTGTAGGTTCCCAAGTTTCCTTTCATTGCGACAGATGCTGGGTCTCTGATCCTGAGTCTTACATTGTCCCCTCTGCTACCCCCTTTGTGGGGGAAGCTTCCTCATGGATGAGACTGACCATCACAGTTCAATTCAGTGGGCACCTTCCAAATCACACCATTCATACACTTTGTGTAGCAACTTGCTTTGTTACTTCTTTCATTACAAAAAAAAAATCATTAAGGTAGAAAGATTAGACAAGCAAGTATGTAAGCAAGCAAGCAAGAAAAAAGGACACAAACACATGTGGCTCTCTGTACTGGAGATAACTACTGCTGACATAAGGTGAATATCCTTCCAGGTTTTTTTCAATGCACATAGTTCACGCTTTATCTCTGCTGGATAATTTTTGCTTAGATACAACTTTACCACATGCTTCTCAGAAACTGAGTACAGTTTGAACTCTTTATTCTGGCCTGTGAGGCTCTCTCTTTCCAGACAAATCTACTTCTCTCTGTGTGTCCCTACTCCCACCTCTCCCTGAGTAAACCACGGGCATCCCCCTCCATGATTTTTAAGCCTCTCCCAGGTTAGCACTCCACCTCTAAATTTGATCTATCTGGCAAGGCTCAGAAATTCTGACTTGCTCATTCCTTACTTTGCTTCCTTAATGACTCCAAAGTATTCTTGGAAATTCTGTCCCAATGTCACTTCTGAAGTCTCACCTTACTTATTTATGCTCGGGCTGTTTGCCTCTCTCCCTCCTCTGAGCTCCCACAGCTGTCACACACACATTAATGGGCACTTTGCTTATTGAATTGTGATTGCCTGCATGCCTCATGTTACCACCTGGATCTGGAGCTGCCCACAGTGTTGCACACTATTTGCTGACTGGGCTGGAGCCTCTCTGTCTGGCAGGTCTGATGCCGTCTCAGACTGTGTCACCCAGAAGTATGTACGTTGTTGGTTACTTGGTTGTTCCACTGGACTGTGAGCCCTCTGCAGATGGGGTCTGCACAGGACTGGTCTACTCTCACCTGTAGGGTTGGGAAGGGCTCCTCTTGGCAGGCCTCAGGTTGGCTTTAGCCTGTGATACCTAAGGCAGGCGGAATTCCAGACCACAAGATGTCAGTGTTGTCTCAGCTACTGAGGAATAGTCAGGGCCATGGCTTCCACACCTTGCCTGGTGCTGATGGAGCTGGGCGTTCAGAGAATCTGACAGGATTAGATAACAGTTTCTCCCAACAGTTTCTTATATCAGGCTGATCTAGAGAAAAGTGAACTGTAGAATAAAGGTAGAACTCCATCTAGGGAAAAGCACTAGACAGGAACAAACTAGTGAGTAGTCTCAGACCACATCTGACATGGGAGGTGGGTTAGCAAAGTTGAAACAGATATAGGAAGGCCACATATTATCCTGCCATGTGTACAGCTGAGAGTGGTGTGGGGTCAGAAAGGGTCATTCAGTGAGCTGGCAAAACCAGATTTAAACAAAACTTGAGTGTATATGTATAATCTTTTCCCATCTGCAAATCCATTACCAGCAATGTAGGAACCCACTGAATTCATTGCTGGTCATGGATCTTCTGAAGATACAGAAGAAGATCCTGACTTTTAGAAGGCAACTGTCTTTTAGAAGGAACTCAGGAGGCTGCTGTCCTCAGTCCTGACTCCCAGTTGTGGATCCAGTCAACTCAGGTAGGCTGCCCAGAGCAGCCTTCCTACTGGTAGAGGATTATGGAGTTTCTGAGGTTTTACCTTAGCATGAAATATGGGAAGAGTGCTGGGCAAGAAATCAGGAGGGCTGGATCTGCCCTGAAGGCCTGAAAATTGAGGTGAAATACAGGCTTTCCAAGTCTCAGATTTCCTAATCTCCTTATACCATCCCCCTTCATTCTTCAGCACTGCCCCACCTGTCTCCTCTCCCCCTATCCCATGGGATGCTTGTTTTACAAGGGCCTGACTTCTGCACAAGACCCCCATTTATTTCCATGGTGAATGATTAGAAAGCTGCCTTCACATTGTTTCTTCTCCCAAGGCCTCGGAATACATATTTTAGTGGGCAAAACCAGTGTCGTGTTCTGATTAATGGTCTACTCTTCATTAAATAGCAGGTAAAGTTAGGATTCTTCCAAAGCTACTTCAAAAGCTATTTTTCTTTGAATGAGAAAGTAATTTCCAGTAACTCTATTAGTTTTCCTTGAATTTGTCGTCATGCAACAATTTTGCTGGACTAGATGCTTCTCATGGGCGCTTTCAATTCTACTCTGTGTCTTAATGGGAAATTCTTCAGAAAGCCTAGCACCTCAAGGTCTTACAAATCTTATGATTTTGTGCAGAAACTGTGGAAAATATTTCTTCATAATAAATCCAATTTGATTGTGTTTTTAATATCCTTTCAAGGTATCACAGACTACTTATTGATTTTTAAAATTAAAATAAAGAAGAAAAAGAAACCCAATCATTAAAAAACAACAGTTATTTGTATTTCAACAGATGTTAGGATCTGGGATTAACTGAAGCAAATGTCTCATTTTAAAAAATATTGAAAAACTATTTCAATGCAAAATCAATAAAATCCATGACATGAAAAGATGAATAATAATCACAAACAGCCCTTTACTCCTGAGTTATTATTATACAAAAGCATTGAAAGCATTCCAAATTTTACTTGCTTGTGAGTTTAAGGTTGGGTTTGGGAATGGGTAGGGCAGGGGTGGCAGAGGAGGATGCCACATTTATTGAATAACTTCTGTGCCAGGTACTCTGTTAGGCACTTAAGATTCCCAATTGCTTATGATAAGTTTGGAATGGGAATATATGGCCTCATCTCCATTGATGCTGCAGTAACTCCTATCCACTTAGTTATATTCCCAGTGTCCCAGGTCTCATCTGTGCAGTTCCAGCAGACTTGGGGAACAGAGGAGCCCAAGAGGCTTATATAAGACTGGAATAAGACCCATGGTATCATAATAGCACTCATGTGTTAATTACTCTTCTACAAACTCTAGCTACATTAATCCATTCCATCTTTCTTTCTCTATTTCTTCTTTCTCTCTTTATTTTTTATTGTTATTGTATTACAGTTGTCCCAATTTATCCCCCTTTGTCTTCCTCTGCCCAGCTCCCCTACCCCACCACAATCAATTCCCATACCATTGCTGTGTCCATGGGTCATTCATACATGTTCTTTGTTTTTCTTCAAAGATTTTATTTATTTATTTTCAGAGAGAGGGGAAAGGAAGGAAAAAGAGAAGGAGAGAAACATCAATGTGTAGTTGCCTCTCACATGCCCCCTGCTGGGGACCTGGCCCATGACCCAGGCATGTGCCCTGACTGGGAATTGAACCAGTGACCCTTGTGTTCACAGGCTGGCACTTAGTCCACTGAGCCACAGCAGGCAGGGCCATACATGTTCTTTATCCATTCGATTCTTAGGAGGACTCAAGTATACTATTATTATTTCTGTTCCACAGAGGGGAAAACTGTGACTCAAAGGTTAAGTTGTTTAAGGTCACACAGTTAGTAAGCAGCAGAGCATTACTAGCTGTGTGACCTGGGAAGGATGGCTCCACAGGCCGTGCACTCCACCTCTCTGCTCTTCTGAGTAGCATGAGCAGACTGCCTTTGTGGAAGAAAAGTCCCCAGGGCAGCCACCATTTGGAGCATGCACTTGGACTCTGAGGAGTGCAGAGTTTCCAGAAGCATTTCTGTGCCTGACATGTCCCTACTGGCCCAAGAAGAGCTGGGTTACTCCATTCACATGTGAAGGGCACTCATGTGAGTCTAAATCTTTGCACGTTTGGTGGGCCTACCCTTTTCCATCATTTTGTCTTTTTTTTTCCCCCCCTGAGAAAAAGCTATGTATTTCAGGGAAGTGTGTGTGTGTGTGTTGGGGTGTGTCAGGAAAGGCTTCCTAAGGAACTAATGTTTGAGTTTAGCCTACAGGGATTAGTGGGTGATAATTTGGAGGAAAATGAATTTGGGGATGAGGGCATGGGGTGTAGATGGTGGGACTGAAAAAGGCAGGTTGCAAAAGAAGGAACTACTGTGGAACTATGAGAACATTGAATATTGTATTATTAATTTAGTGTCAAAGCCTATTCCCCCAAACCCCAAAATATATAGTGAACACATGTCAAACACCACTTTAATACATTAAATAGGAGCCAGCAGAAGGGTGAAGCTGGTACAGAGGCCCATATGAGAACCTAAAGCATATTGTCAATGAAAGAAGAAAGGCCAAAATAAGACTGCTATATAACAAACTTGTTAATGTTCCACACAACGATAAAATTAACCTTTGGTTATTTTTTCTATGGGAAAAATTCATTTAGGTCTCTTCCAAATTAAAATAATTTGCAATTTATCAATATTCTAAAGTTAACAGCTACTTTACAGAGTCTGAATCTTAACCAATAGAAAATAGTGAGTCAAACAAAATTACTGTTCCTTAGAACATCAGGGGATCCTTAGGTGGTCTTGCCAGGCAATGTACTACAGAGAAAGGCATGAGAAATTTTTGTGCCCTATTTCCTAGCTTGGCTCTGCATCTGTTTTTCTAAGTATCAGAAGGCAGAAACTGGGGAGAGGTGGGATGAGGTAATGAGGTAGGCAGGGCTGAGTGTTTTGCCTGCCATGGTAGGGAGTGACAGCTGCATCCCAGTGCATGTCACTGGTTTTAATCAAGGAAGTGATGTGCTTCATCCCTCCTTCCATACATTTTACTCAATAAACTTATGAAATGTGCCAAGAGTTGGGAGTAGTGGGTTGAACAAAACAAGATAGGCATGCTCTAGTGGCTTGCATCTAGAAGAGGGAGAAATACAAAGGTGAGACAGCAGAAAAAGGGGCATCTGCTGAAAGCATCTGGGGATGTGGATTTCAGCCCGAAGAAGTGACAAGGACAAGGATTAGAATGAACTGAGTGGGTCCCACAAATGGAAGATGACACATTTGTCTGGAGTATAGGGGCTGAGAAGTGAGTGGAATGAGCATCAAGAGGAGCAGTGGGGGTGGGGTTGGTGGTAGACAGGGTCCCAAGATCTGAATTCTTTTCTGAGTGTGTTTGATGGTATTTGAATTGGGAAATGACAAGATATAATTCCTGTTTTTCAATTTACCATTTAGTGCTGTGTGGAGTGTGGATTATGGAATCCAGCAAGAGGAGTAAGGGGGTCTATTATGGGTAGGCCTTGAGGAAGACCATTGCATTGGTTCCTACAGGAGATGATAAGCCTGTACCACAGTGTTAGTTTGACCAGGTTCTTAGTTAAATTTTACCTTGGCTGGTGAGGGGTTGAGGCCTGGAAAGGAGTGAGGCTGGAGTTAAGGAAATTCTTAGCTGCTTTGGGTAAAACTGATGAGTCTCTGGACTGGGTGATAAGTGTGGGAGAAAGGAATGGTTTGGAAAGATGTTTGGGTCTTGAAGAAAATAAATCACAAGCTGCTCTTAAGGGGACATAGGTTATCATGGGTGGGAGGGTCTAATTTCTAAATGCAGAGCTCAGCCAGAGGTGGGTCTAGGCTCATTCAACCCAGTTCTCCCTGTCCTGCCCAGTGTGTATGCCCCTCCCTGTGGAGAGGAAGGGGAGGGGATGAGGGCAGGCTGGGTTAGCTCCTTTAAGAGGACATGCTTTCTGCTGTTCCTAACCTCCCCTGGGATCATGGTGGACCACACAGAGGTTAATCCACGTTTTGATGAGAACTTCTCCCCTTGTAATGATCTTGTAGGTGCTTCCTATGGTGGTGGTGGCTGAATATGTTGGATAACCTATGAGTGTATCAAAGGGAGGAAAAAAAGCCCCAACATTTTCTAATCCATTCTTGCTTAGAGCCAGGCTTGTTTAGGAACCCACAACCAATAAATAGTGGGTCAGGCATTTTCATCCAAGTATCTCTCTCAAGCCCATACTTCTCCCCTGACCCAGAGGCTGGGTACTAAGCCCTCAGGGCGAGCTGCTTTCTGTTCTGTTCTGCAGTAAATTGTCAATGCTGGAGCTATAGGTCTGGGTTGGAGGACAAAGCCCCAGGGACTCATTCAGTCAGTTACCCTGTAACTCCTCTTTGAACTTCCGTTGATTAGAGTTTTCAAATGCTAGTCTTAAATTGGGAAATGCTATTTCTCCATTCCAGAGCAAGACTAGCAAGCAATGGTGACCTTAGTGATTCTGTATTTATGCAGGAGTAAAAAAGCCAGGACTTGGGGAACACATGAGACTGAAACATAGTCTCATTAGTTTTAATATGTAACAAGGAAAATGATTGTATTTCTAAGTTCTAGTCTCTCTGGGTAATTAATTTCAGTGTTATATCCTCCAAGATCAAAGGGTGACTCTTTGGATTTGGGTTGCAAATGAGTTACTATACTCGAAAGCTAACTAATTGCTGCTTGGTCTGTTGTAAAACGGGGCAAGTGTGCTGGGCACCTGGCCTTGGAAGGATGACACAGCTAATCCAACAGGGCAGGAGGTGCATCTTTAAAAGAAATTGATGGGGAGAAGGAGGGTTTGAGAATGTGACACAAGACATCCTCCTGGAATGCAGAAAACTCCTAAGGAGTCCTAAGATAGGAGATTTTCAGGAAGATTCAGCTTGGAAGCTGTTTTTTATATCAAAGGTAGGACCATCAGTAATCCTAATCCTCTACCCCATGTAGCAGCCAAGAGGAGAAGGTGTTCTGTCGCCGATATTTGCAGAGAGATTTGGAAGTGTTGTTCCTGAATTCGCAGTAATTGCATACATCTGTCACGGACAAATGGAAAATGGAAATAGCTCAAGAAATAGATTAACACTTGCTGAAGTTAGTGCTTGCAAAGCTAAACTTGAAGCAGTTTTAAACACAGTTTGAAGACTCTCCACAATGAATGTATCGACCCTGAAAGACTAGTGAGACCAATTCATATAGATAAGCCTAACATGCATGTGTGTGTCTATGTGTGTGCATGGGGAGAGGGATATTCTTGTGGTACAGGCCATGTCAGGTATGTTGTAAATCTAGGCATTGTGATGTTCTTTGACTGGTAAGGAATCTGATGTCCAGAGAAGTTGGCTCACTTGTCCCCATTACAAAGGACTGAATTTGTGTTCCTGGAGTCCAAATCACCCTGGAGGTTCATGGGTGGGGGGTGGGGCAGAGGCAGACAAAATAACTAAATAAAGAAGGTTGAGAGCATGATGACTGCAGGCACACTGCTCAGCCTCTCCTGGCATACTTTTATTTATACTACTATGTATGTCAGCAAATATCAGCCTTTCTCAAACTGTGTCTTTAGTTTATTACTATAGTACTACTATTCTATGAAATGTTAGGAAGTGTTCTACAAAAGGGCTTCTGTGTTCAAACAAATTTGGGTTAAACTGATCCTTTAACTGGAGGACTTTTCCAACCTGACTCTTATGGGTAGTGAAGAGGAGATAGAGTATGTTCTGTTTCCTAAATTTATTAATTCTTGGTACCCTTCCCACCCGCTTTTGGATGGTCTGTTTCTATAGCCATATCCATGTGTCAGTCTGCTTCATTTAGTAAATTGTATATGGGTTCATTCTATGGAAAGACTTTAGGTTTTAAAAATATTTTTTTTCTTGAAAATATTCTGCAGTATAAGAGCTTCAACACATTTTACAGTTCTGAATGTTGTTGGGGTATGTCTGGAGTGGACGAAGAAAGGTCAGGGAAAACAGCCTTAGACCCTGAGGGTCAGCAGATTTTGGCAACATTGGAGAAGGCTGTGTGACCTGGGGAAAGAATGGGTTATGGGGAGAAAATGATGAGGGATAGCTATTCACACAGGGGTACAAAAAAGCAAACTAGGAGATGTAAGATGCCTGCAGCAAAGCAGGGAAAATGGGGAGGATAAACAAGATGAGAACAGGCCATCCTGAGTGCCCCTTCAAAGGGAGGATTTCTGAACAGCTTCTCACTGCTGGGCTCCACGTGGGCTGCTACCCAGCAAGGATGCAGTGGAATAAGATGGGGGTTGCAGCCCTGTAGATTTACATGCAAATCCTGCTCACTGATTCCTGGTTTGTGACTTTGAGTAAATTTCTTCAACTCTCATCTCTTGACTGCTCACAACCATGGAGAAATCTTTAATGAGATGAGGCCTATAAGCACAGAGCCTTCCCCCGACTGCAGAGAAACCCAGGGCATGGTCCTCATGCTTTTACTCTCCTTTGCAGGGGTTCAGAGTCCCTTCATCTCTGAGGACATCAGTTCCACCCACCTGGCCTCATCTCTTCCTCTAAGTCTCTTCCTTTCTGTATTTTGGACTTGGGGCTCTTCATACCTTGAGGAATCTGGATAACTGACTTCCTGATAACTGGGGGCTCTGCTGCTCTGAGAATGAATTTCTCCCAGCTTGGACATGAAATCTAAAATTAGGAGCTGGGTGAGAGAGTAGCTCCCTACACCATATCCCTTTGTCTCCTGGCGGCTCTCAGATTAAAGGAGGGGAGTACACAATTCCTCTGGGACCTATGGCTGCTTGTCCTGGTTTATCTGTTTCTCTTTGCAGCATTATATTTTGTCAAACAGATTTAAAGAGAAATTTTAAGTCCAATATGATAGACCTATTGGCAGTGTGACATGGAGAAATTTTTAAATTTTTTTGTTATTAAAAAATTTAATAACACTCAACTCTATTTGTTATATATTCTCTTTAAAAATGTGAATCAAAAGTTCCATTGCATACTTTTTTCTGCCATTATTTTTACATAATGATCTCTGTTTATTACATCTGAGAGAAAGAATGCTGAAAGGTCTGAAATGGCTGCTGTCAGCTTCAGAATTTCAGACAGATGACTTCAATCTCTCTGAAGGAACAATGGATTATTTAGAACAGTTGCTAAGACGCTAACTTGGGAGAACATTGTGCTTTTAAAAATGTTGAATGAGTAAATTTTGAAGATTTATTATATTCCCACTGATTTATAACTGCAATATATGTTCATTGTAGGAACTAGAAATGTAGAAAAGAGAAATACCATCAAAATTAAAATTATGGCATATTCTCTTATTTTCTAAGTCTCTTTCTTTCATAAACCAATATGTGTGATCACAATGAATACATGGGTTGACATTATTTATTTAACATTATAGTATGAAGAATTTCTTATGCCATGAAATAATTTTCCATATATGTTTTTAATAGCTACTGCATCATATAGATGTACCACAGATGATTTAACTTGTCCTTTATTGCTGGATATTCAATATTGTTGGATATTTAAGTTGCTGCTAATTAATTTGAATGAATAAATATCACTGTGATGAACATCATTGTGCAAATATCTCTGTGCACATCTCTAATTATTTCCTTAGAATTATTTCCTAAAAAAGCATGAGCTGATTAAAGGATCTGGATCTGTGGTTGCAAATGGCGCCTCCTGAACTGCAGCACCAATTTACACTCCCATCAGAACTTGATGGCCTTTCTGCTGCACTTCGCTAATCTGGGTACAAAACAACACAAAGCAATGCAAAAACAAACAACACTGCCAATTTGCTGTGTAAACCTTGCCATCTCACTATTGTGTTTGTTTCATTTCTTTGATTTCACACAAAATTGACTATTTTATCTAGTGTTTATTTTCCATTGATTTTCTTTTTTATAAATTGGCTATTCATACCCTTTGCCCATTTGTCTATGACAGCCTTTCCTAAGCAGTAGGAGCTCTCTCTCCATTACATATGAAATGCACAGTGTGGGACAAAAGTAGATTTACTGTTGTTCATACAGAAAATAATACAATAATTAAGAAATAATATTAAAGAATAAACTGCATAGTCACAACTGTAAACCTAATTTTGCCCCATCCTGTATTAACCCAAGACCTGGTTTTATCAGTAGTCTTGTAATTTTGTTTATTATATTTTCAGATGTTCAGAAGTTTTAAAATCTTTTGTAGGAAAGTTACACAGACTTTTCATCTATTGTTACCTCATTTGCTTGTAGGATGATGGGAACTTCCTTATTCTAAGATCAACTAGCTAATCACTTCTATTTTCTTCAAATGTGTAGTTTCTTAGATATAGCTTGTTAATTGTTTGGAGTTTATATTAGTGTGTAGTATGAGATAGGGATCTAATTTATTATTATTATTTTTTAAAATATTATTTATTTATTTTTAGAGAGAGGGGAAGGGAGGGAGAAAGAAAGGGAGACAAATATCTATTGGTTGCCCCTTGCATTTCCCCAACCTGGGACCTGGCCTGCAACCCAGGCATGTCCCCTGGGAATCAAACCAGTGACCTTTTGGCTCACAGACTCGTACTCAATCCCCTAAGCCACACCAGCTAGGGCTAATTTAGTATTTTTAAATGTTTAAACAATTGATTCAGTATTAATTATTAAATAAAATTCCTAGTTTGCAATGGTTCTAAATGCTTCTCTTATCATATCAGCACTACATATTCTGCGTTTGTCAATTTGTTTCTCCTCATTATTTTAATTCTTCCTTAGTGTCACATTTATGTGGTTGAAAATATATAGTACAGTTCTTTAAAAATCAGATATTTTAGGCTTCCGGCCAAGATGGAGTCACAGGTAAACACACTGCACCTCCTCGCACAACCAAAAGAAGGACAACAACAATTTAAAAACAAAATGCAATCAGAAATGATAGAAAATCGAACTGTATGGAAGTCTGACAACCAAGGCGATAAAGAAGAAACATTCATCCAGACTGGTAGGAGGGGTGAGACAGGCAGCCAGGGCTGAGAGGACTCGCAGCAAGGAGGGGGCTGGCGGACCGAGAGAGGTGGCAGATTGCGCAACGGGGCAGGTCAGGCTGCAGCTAGCAGACCCTGAGGCCCCACATTTGCGCATAGATAAACCTGGAGGAATGGTGGGGGAGCAAAGAAGACCACGCAGCCCAGGGCTCCAGCATGGGGAAATAAAGCCTCAAACCTCTGATTGAAAACACCTGTGGAGATTGGGGCATCAGCAGGAGAAACTCCCAGCCTCACAGGAGAGGTCATTGGAGAGACCCACAGGGGCCTAGAGCGTGCACAAGCCCACCCACTCGGGAATTAGGACCAGAGGGGCCCAATTTGTTTGTGGGTAGTGCAGGGAGTGACTGGAATCCAGCAGAAAGTAGAGTAAGCACTATTGCTCCCTTTCAGCCCCTCCCCCACGTACAGCATCTGGGCGCAGCAACGAGCATTACCCCATCCTGGTGAGCACCTAAGGCTCCGCCCCTTTACATAACAGGCTCACCAAGACAAAAAAAAATGGGGAGAGGCCGAGAGGGAGCAATGGCACCCGCTCCACTCTCTGCCAGATTTCAGTCACTTCCTCCACTACCCACAGTCAAATTGGGCCCCTCTGGTGCTGCTTCCCGAGTGGGTGGGCTTGTGCATGCTCTAGTCCCCTGTGGGTCTCTCCAATGACCTCTCCTGTGAGGCAGGGAGTTTCTCCTCCTGCCGCCTGAGTCTCCACAGCTGTTTTCAATCAGAGGTTTGAGGCTTTATTTCCCCACGCTGGAGCCTTGGGTTACACAATCTGCTTTGCTCCCCCGCTGTTTGTCCTGGTTTATCTGTGCATGAAAGTGGGGCCGTGGGGTGCTACCCACCACAGTGCCTGCCCCGTTCTCTGCCACTCTGAGTCCTCCCCTCTCGGTTTATCTGTGCACGAATGTAGGGCTGCAGGGTCTGCTAGTGGTCAGACTGCCTGCCCTGTTCGTCCCACACTCCGCCAGTCTCAGTCCTGCCACGGCAACACGAGTCCTCTCCGCCAATAGTGATGCAAAGGAAACTGGGACTCAAATCAACAGTGTGAACCAGAAGGAAGAAAGACACATCCAACCAGAAAAGAATGAAGAAACAAGAATTTGGAAAAATGAGGAGAGGCTTAGAAACCTCCGAGACATCTTTAAACGTTCCAACATCTGAATTATAGGGGTGCAAGAAAGAGAAGAGGAAGAACAAAAAATTGAAAACTTATTTGAACAAATAATGAAGGAGAAATTCCCTAATCTGGCAAAGGAAATAGACTTCCGGGAAGTCCAGGAAGCTCAGAGAGTCCCAAAGAAGCTGGACCCAAGGAGGAACACACCAAGGCACATCATAATTACATTACCTAAGATTAAGCAGAAGGAGAGAATCTTAGAAGCAGCAAGAGAAAAGGTTACAAAGGAGTTCCCACAAGACTATCAGCTGATTTCTCAAAAGAAACCTTGCACACAAGAAGGGGCTGCAAAGAAGTATTCCAAGTCATGAAAGGCAAGGACCTATACCCAAGATGACTGTATCCAGCAAAGCTATCATTTAGAGTGGAAGGGCAGATAAAGTGCTTCTCAGATAAGGTCAAGTTAAAGGAGTTCATCATCACCAAGCCCTTATTATATGAAATATTAAAGGGACTTATCAAAGAAAAAGAAGATAAAAAATATGAACAGGAAGATCGGGGGAAGATGGCGGCGAGATACATGGGAGCGGAGTCTACTTCCCCTCAACACCAGTGAAACACCTAGCTGATCTGAGGAGCAGAGCGAACAACCAACAATATTCCAGCATATATGAATATCGGAGACCAAAGATAGAGGACATTGAAAGATCTGAAGGTAAGATGAATTCTTAAGGACAATAAGGTCCCTGGGACCTGCGCGGGGACCAGGGTGGCTGAAGCCCCGGGCAGGGCGTAGGATCTGCTGCAGGATTCTTGGGAGAGAGCCAGGCTGGGCTGTGTGAGCAGCCAGGTGCTTGTTTGGACCAGGGGGGCTTGAATAGAAGAGTTTCTCAAAAAGAAAGAGAAAATAGAGGCACTCAGTGACTAGAGAACTCTCCCCAGCAGCCATGGCCTCTGGCACCCCTCACCCCTCAGCCCTGGACTGTGAACGCTGGATAAGCAGCCCCGGCCCTCACCTGAAGCTCCATTTCATGCACCCAGATTAGCAGACTGGAGGCGGACAACGGAAACCCTGGGTGGTCACCCACACCTGAAACCCCCTCTGGGCGCCCACACCTGAAACCCCAGCGGGGTGCCCACACCTGAAACCTTGGGTGGGTGCACACCTGGAGCAGAGGCTAGCTGCCCCACGCACAGGCCCAAGTGGCAGACTCGGGGGCCGCAGGCAACCCAGGCCCAAAGCAGCAGATCGGTTGATAACGGACTGGTTGCCTGCAGGAGACCACACCTAAAAGCCTGGGTTCTGAACAACTCCTACCTAGCCCCTGCACACAGAACCCTGCAGGGCCTACTGGCTCTCTAGGAGGGAGGCAGAACACCCAGCAGAGGGGAGCTACAGAGCTAGGGGAGACTGCATTCCCTGGAAAGACTCGACCCAGTAGGGGGCTGAATTACCCTACCAGCACCCAGAGCCCCTAGCATCTAAGACAGCAAAGAGTAAGAAGGGGGAGTGTGAGTTGCCTCTAATTGGTGCAACTCAAGGAAAGCACAACTGGTGAACTGAAGGCCTAGTGGGGAGCAGAAGAACCCTGAGGAACTGGACTGGAGGCTGAACAACAGCGAAGAGTGTGGCTCAGGAAGGGAGAAAAGTGAAAGCAATCCTTCCAAACACCCCCTCCCGCTACACAGACAGGAAGACCAGCAGAACTAACCTGACCGGTTTAAAGCCAGCAGAGAACTTTTTTTTTTTTTTCTTTCCTCCTTTCCCCCTGAATTCCTTCTTCCTTTCTGTCCTTCTTTCTTTTTTTATTCCTTCTTCCTTCCATCCTTTACCTTTTTTATTCCTTCTTCCTGCGTTCTTTTATTTATTCTTTTGTCTTAATTTTTGTTAAAATTCCTTCTTATCTTGCCTCCGATTTTTCTTTTTTCCTTCCTCCTTCCTTCTTCCTTTCCTTTTCTATTCCCTTTTTCCCTCCTTCCCTTCTCCTTTTCTTTCCCCCCATTTCTCTTTTTGCCACAGGCGAGACAATAAAACCTGGAGTGCTGGAAAGACCAGAGTTAGACCGTGTTAGACCCATAAACGTCAGTTCAAGACCAGTGAGCACAGGAGATTAAGGAGACAGCACCACTGAATCCCACTGGCATTCTACCATAGAAGTTCATACCATAAACCCAGGGAGTCAGAATAGAGCAATTTAAGAAGCAGAGGCTAACAAGAAGACTCTCACTAACAATGGGAAGACAAAGAAACAATCTCCAAATGAAAGGAAAGGAGGAAGCCTCAGAAAGAATGCTAACTGAAAAAGAGGCAAGTCAACGATCAGATACTGAGATGAAAGCAGTGGTTATCAGGAAGCTCACTGAGCTAACAGAGAACTACCAGAAATTACAGGGAAATTACAATGAACTCACTGCAAACTATAGCATCATGAAAAAGGCAATAGAAACTATCAACAACGGCCAAGAGGAAATGAAGAATACAATTTCTGAATTGAAAAACACAGTAGAAGGAATGAAGAGCAGACTTGACGAAGCAGAGGATCGGATCAGCGAGCTAGAGGACAAAGTAGAAAAAAACACCCAGAAAGAGCAAGAAAGGGAAAAGAGACTCAGAAAAAATGAAGAGGGATAAAGGGAAATGCAGGACAACAAGAAACGTAACAATATCCGTATAATAGGAATACCAGAAGGAGAAGAAGAGCAAGGGATAGAAAACCTGTTTGAAAAAGTAATGATGGAAAATTTCCCTAATCTGAGGAGAGAAAAAGTCACCCAAATCCAGGAAACACAGAGAGTACCAAGCAAGAGGAACCCAAACAGGCCCACTGCAGGACACATCATAATTAAAATGGCAAAATTCCAAGACAAAGAGAGGATCTTAAAGGCAACAAGGGAGAAACAGGAAGTAACATACAAGGGAACCCCAATAAGGTTAGCAACTGACTTCTCAATGGAAACGCTCCAAGTCAGAAGAGAATGGCAAAAAATGTTCCAAGTAATGAGAACCAGAGGCCTGCAACCAAGACTACTTTACTCAGCGAGGCTCTCAATCAAGATAGAAAGCCAAATAAAGAGTTTCCCAGAAAGAAGAAGTCTAAAAGAATACAAATCCACCAAAAAAGCTCCGCGAAAGATGCTAAAAGGACTGCTTTAATGAAAGGAAGGAAAAGAGAAAGAGAGAGGAACACAGGTAGGAAAAATGGCAATGAATAACTACCTATGGATAATAACCTTAAATGTAAATGGATTAAAAGCTCCAATCAAAAGACATAGAATAGCTGAATGGATAAGAAAACATGAACCATGCATATGCTGCCTACAAGAGAACCATCTCAGGACAAAAGACTTAACAGATTGAAAGTGAAGGGATGGAAACAAATTTTCCAAGCAAACGGACAGGAAAAAAAAAAGCAGGGGTAGCAATACTCATATAAGACAAAATAGACATCACAGGAAAGGCCATAAACAGAGAACCAGAAGGTCACTTCATAATACTCAAAGGAAGAATTGACCAAGAGACATCAACTTGTAAATATATATGCACCCAACATAGGAGCACACAAATACATAAAGAAAATCTTGGAGGACTTCAAGAAAGATATTGACAGCAACATATTATACTAGGGGACTTTAACACCCCATTGTCAAAAATGGACAGGTCTTCCAAACAAAATATCAACAAGGATATTGTGTCACTTAAAAATACCCTAGAGGAAATGGACTTAACTGATGTATATAGAGCTCTTCATCCCAAAGAAGCAAAATACACATTCATTTCAAGTGTCCATGGAACTTTTTCAAAGATAGACCACATGATAGGACACAAAGCAAGCCTCAACAAATTCAAGAAAATTGAAATCATAGCAAGCATTTTCTCTGACCACAAGGGATGGAAACTAGAAACCAGCCCTAAAGGAAAAAACCCACAACATTCAAAATAATGGAGACTGAATAGCATGCTATTAAACAATGAATGGGTCAAGAACGAGATTAGGGAAGAAATCAGAAACTTTCTGGAAACCAAAGAAAATGAACTCACAACCACCCAAAACCTATGGGACACAGCAAAGGCAGTCCTGAGAGGGAAGTTCATAGCAATACAGGCCTACCTTAAAAAGATAGAAACATTTCAAACAAACAACCTAACCCTATGCCTACAGGAACTAGAGGAACAACAACAAAGACAGCCCAGAGCAAGCAGAAGGAAGGAAATAACCAAGATCAGAACAGAATTCAGTGACATAGAGACTAAAACAATATTCTAAGGATCAATGAATCCAACAGCTGGTTCTTTGAAAAGATAAATAAAATCAACAAGTCTTTAAGTAGGCTCATCAAGAAAAAAAGAGAGAGAGGAACCAAATAAACACAATTAGAAATGAAAGAGGAGAGATTACAACTGATACCACAGAAATACAAAGGACTGTAAGAAATTACTACGAAGAACTGTATGCCAAGAAATTTGAAAACCTAGGTGAAATGGACACATTTATAGAAAAATATAATCTTCCAAAACTTAATGAAGAAGCAGAAAACCTGAACAGACCAATAACAGCAGACGGAATTGAAGCAGTCATCAAAAAACTTCCAACACACTAAAGCGCTGGACCAGATGGTTTCACAGGAGAATTCTGCAAAGCATTTAAGGAAGAGCTAACCCCTATCCTTCACAGACTATTTGAAAAAATCCAAACTGATGGAACACTCCCAAACTCTTTTTCTGAAGCCAGCATCATCCTAATCCCAAAACCAGATAAAGACACAACGAAGAAAGAAAACTTCAGGCCAATATCTCTGATGAACATAGACGCTAAAATTCTCAACAAAATATTGGCAAACTGCATCCAGCAATACATTAAAAAGATCATACACCATGACCAAATGGGATTCATCCCAGGGATGCAAGGATGGTAGAATATTCACAAATCAGTAAACATAATACATCACATCAACAACAGCAAAGACAAAAAACACATGATCGTATTAATAGATGCGGAAAAAGCATTTGATAAGATACAGCACCCATTTCTGATAAAAACACTGACCAAAGTGGGAATAAAGGGAGCATTCCTCAACATAATAAAGGCCAAATATGAGAGACCTACAGCCAACATCATACTCAATGGACAAAAAATTAGAGCTTTCCCATTAAGATCAGGAACAAGACAAGGATGCCCTCTCTCACCACTCCTATTCAACATAGTATTGGAAGTCCTAGCCACAGCAATCAGACAAGAAAAAGAAATAAAAGGCATGTAAATAGGAAAGGAAGAAATGAAACTGTCACTGTTTGCAGATGACATAATAGTGTACATGGAAAATCCTATAGAGTCCACCAAAAAACTACTCAACCTAATAAGTGAATTTGGCAATACAGCTGGATACATAGTCAATACTCAGAAATCAAAGGCATTCCTGAATGCCAAAAACGAAACTGCAGAAACAGAAATCATGAAAAAAAATCCTATTGGATATAGCAACAAGAAAAATGAAGTACCTAGGAATAAACCTAACCAAGGAGGTAAAAGACCTGTACTCAGAAAACTACACTACACTGAAGAAAGAAATTAAGGAAGACACAAACAAATGGAAGCATGTACCATGCTCATGGATTGGAAGAATTAACATCATCAAAATGGCCATACTGCCCAAAGCGATTTAGAGATTCAATGCAATCCCTGTTTGAATGCCCATGACATATTTCACAGATATAGAACAAACATTTCAAAATTTATATGGAACCATAAATGACCCCGAATAGCTGCAGCAATTTTGAGAAAGAAGAAAATAGCAGGAGGGATCACAATACCTGATATCAAACTGTACTACAAGGCCACTGTAATCAAAACAGCCTGGTACTGGCATCAAAACAGGCACATAGACCAATGGAACAGAACAGAGAGCCCAGAAATAAACTCAAACCTATATGATCAATTAATATTTGACAAAGGAGGCAGGAGCATAAAATGGAGCAAAAACAGTCTCTTCAACAGATGGTGTTGGGAGATCTGGACAGCTACATGCAAAAAAATGAAACTTGATCACCAACTTACGCCATACACACAAAAAAAATTCAAGATGGATAAAAGACTTAAATATAAGTCGTAACACCATAAAAGTCCTAGAGGAATACATTGGGAGGAAGATCTCAGACATTCCACGCAGCAACATCCTCACAGACATGTCTCCTAAAGCAAGGGACATAAAGGAAAGAATAAACAAATGGGACCTCATCACAATAAAAAGCTTCTGCATGGCTACAGAAAACAGCAGTAAAATGAAAAGGGAACCAACTGTATGGGAAAACAGATTTGCTAATGATTCCTCAGACAAGGGACTGATCTCGAAAATATATAAAGAACTCACACAGCTCCACTGCAGGAAGACAAACAACCCAATTAAAAAATGGGCAAAGGACTTGAACAGACACTTCTCCAAGGAAGACATACAGAGGGCCCAGAGACACATGAAAAGATGCTCAGCATCACTAGCCATCAGAGAGATGCAAATTAAAACCACAATGAGGTAGCATCTCACACCAGTCAGAGTGGCCAACATAAACAAATCCACAAACAAATGTTGGAGAGGAAGCGGAGAAAAGGGAACCCTAGTGCACTGTTGGTGGGAATGTAGACTGGTGAGGCCACTGTGGAAAACAGTATGGAATTTCCTCAGAAAACTAAAAATGGAACTGCCCTTTGACCCAGCAATTCCACTGCTGGGATTATACCCTAAGAACCCTGAAACACCAATCCAAAAGAACATATATGCCCCATTGTTCATAGCAGCACAATTTACAATAGCCAAGTGCTGGAAGCAACCCAAGTGCTCATCAGCAAATGAGTGGATCCAAAAAATATGGTACATTTACACAATGAAATTCACAGCAGAGAGAAAGAAGGAGCTTATACCCTTTGCAACAGCATGGATGGAACTGGAGAGCATTATGCTAAGTGAAATAAGCCAGGCGGTGTGGGACAAATACCATATGATCTCACCTTTAACTGGAACATAATAAATAGAAGAAAAAAGGAAACAAAATATAACCAGAGACATTGAAGTTGAGAACAATCTAACAATGGGAGCGGGGGTGGGGTGGGGAGGGGACAGTTTGGAAAGGGGATTACAGGAACTACTATAAAGGACACATGGACAAAATCAATGGGGAGGGTGGAGGTGGGGGAGGGAGGTGGGTTCAGCTGGGGTGGGGTAGAGAGATGGGGAGAAAAGGCACACAACTCTAACTGAATAACAAAAAATTAAAATTATTAAAACAATACAAAAAATATGAACAGTAAAAATGATAGCAAACTCACAGTTATTAACAACCACACCTAAAACAAAAATAAAAGGAAACTAAGCAAACAACTAGAATAGGAACAGAACCACAGAAATGGAGATCACATGGAGGGTTATCAATAGGGGAATGGGAGGGGGAGAGAGGGGGAAAGGTATAGAGAATAAGTAGCATAAATGATAGGTGGAAAATAGACAGGGGAAGTGTAAGAACAGTATAGGAAATGTAGAAGCCAAAGAACTTATAAGTATGACCCATGGACATGAACTATAGGGGGGTAATGTGGGAGGGAGTGGGTGGGCAGGATGGAGTTGAGTGAAGGGGGGAAATGGCACAAATGTAATAGCATAATCAATAAAAATATTTTAAAATGCAAAAAAATCAGATATTTTGTTTCTTAGTCTCCTGATGAAGTATATTTATTATATATTTCATCATAAACTTCCTCAGAACCTTCATTGTAATTTTGATTAGAATTTTATTGAAGTCCAAAGTAATTTTGCTTTTAATTTCCCTTGTACATTAATGATATAACTTTGTTATCCAAACTTTTTAATTTTTATTTTCTTTATATGTATTCTTTTAAAAAAATTACTTTATTGCTGTTCAAATACGGTTGTCTGCATTTTCTCCCCACCACTCCCCCACAACTCCAGCCAAACCCACCTCCCCCCTTTCCTTCCACCCTCCTCCTTGATTTTGTCCATGTGTCCTTTATAGTAGTTCCTGAAACCCTTCTCTCCACTGTCCCTTCCCCCTGCCCCTGTGGCTATATGTTTGATTGTTCTTTCTTTCTTTCTTTCTTTCTTTCTTTCTTTCTTTCTTTCTTTCTTTCTTTCTTTCTTTCTTTCTTTCTTTCATTTTTATTTTTAAAATTTTATTATTTTGTTATTGTTGTTCAATTACAGTTATATGCATTTTCTCGCATCCCTCCACCTCACCCTAACCAAACCCACCTCCCTCCCCCTCCTCCACCCTCGCCTTTGGTTTTGTCCATGTGTCCTTTATAGTAGTTCCTGAAAACCCTTCTCCCCGCTATGCCCTCCCCACGCCTCTCTGGTTATTGTTAGATTGCTCTTAACTTCAATGTCTCTGGTTATATGCTGTTTGCTTTTTGTTGTTGTTGATTATGTTCCAGTGAGATCATATGGTATTTGTCCCTCACTGCCTGGCTTATTTCACTTAGCATAATGCTCTCCAGTTCCATCCATGCTGTTGCAAAGGGTATAAGCTCCTTCTTTCTCTCTGCTGTGAATTTCATTGTGTAAATGTACCATATTTTTTGGATCCACTCATTTGCTGATGAGCACTTGGGTTGCTTCCAGCAGTTGGCTATTGTAAATTGTGCTGCTATGAACAATGGGGCATATATGTTCTTTTGGATTGGTGTTTCAGGGTTCTTAGGGTATAATCCCAGCAGTGGAATTGCTGGGTCAAAGGGCAGTTCCATTTTTAGTTTTCTGAGGAAATTCCATACTGTTTTCCACAGTGGCCTCACCAGTCTACATTCCCACCAACAGTGCACTAGGGTTCCCTTTTCTCTGCTTCCTCTCCAACATTTGTTTGTGGATTTGTTTATGTTGGCCACTCTGACTGGTGTGAGATGCTACCTCATTGTGGTTTTAATTTGCATCTCTCTGATGGCTAGTGATGCTGAGCATCTTTTCATGTGTCTCTGGGCCCTCTGTATGTCTTCCTTGGAGAAGTGTCTGTTCAAGTCCTTTGCCCATTTTTTAATTGGGTTGTTTGTCTTCCTGGAGTGGAGCTGTGTGAGTTCTTTATATATTTTCGAGATCAGTCCCTTGTCTGAGGTATCATTAGCCAATCTGTTTTCCCATACAGTTGGTTCCCTTTTCATTTTACTGCTGTTTTCTGTAGCCATACAGAAGCTTTTTATTTTGATGAGGTCCCATTTGTTTATTCTTTCTTTTATGTCCCTTGCTTTAGGAGACATGTCTGTGAGGATGTTGCTGCATGGAATGTCTGAAATTTTCCTGCCAATGTTTTCCTCAAGGACCTTTATGCTGTTACAACTTATATTTAAGTCTTTTATCCATCTTTAGTTTATTTTTCTGTATGGCGTAAGTTGGCGATCGAGTTTCATTTTTTTGCATGTAGCTGTCCAGATCTCCCAACACCATCTGTTGAAGAGGCTGTTTTTGCTCCATTTTATGCTCCTGCCTCTTTTGTCAAATATTAATTGATCGTATAGGTTTGAGTTTATTTCTGGGCTCTCTGTTCTGTTCCATTGGTCTATGTGCCTGTTTTGATGCCAGTACCAGGCTGTTTTGATTACAGTGGCCTTGTAGTACAGTTTGATATCAGGTATTGTGATCCCTCCTGCTATTTTCTTCTTTCTCAAAATTGCTGCAGCTATTCGGGGTCATTTATGGTTCCATATAAATTTTGAAATGTTTGTTCTATATCTGTGAAATATGTCATGGGCATTCAAACAGGGATTGCATTGAATCTCTAAATCGCTTTGGGCAGTATGGCCATTTTGATGATGTTAATTCTTCCAATCCATGAGCATGGTACATGCTTCCATTTGTTTGTGTCTTCCTTAATTTCTTTCTTCAGTGTTGTGTAGTTTTCTGAGTACAGGTCTTTTACATCCTTGGTTAGGTTATTTCCTAGGTAGTTTATTTTTCTTGTTCTTATATTCATCGGATATTTTCCCTAATTTTTGTTTGTGATATTTCATTGTAGGTGTACAAAAATGTCCTCAATGTCTGTATATTGACCTTGTGTCCTGCCATTTTGCAACTTTCTTAGGTCAAGCAGGTTTTTCGTGAGTCTATAGGGTTTTCAATTTATACTATTATGTCTTCTGTAAACAATGACAGTTTTGCTTACTCTTTTGTGATTTGGATGTCTTTTATTTCTTTTTCTTGTATGCTGTGGCTCTAACTTCCAATACCATATGTTATAGCAGTGGTGAAAGCAGACATCCTTGTATTTTTCCTGATCTTAGTGGAAAAGTTTTTAATTTTTGGCCATTGTGTATGATGTTAGGTGTATGTTTCTTGTGTGTGGCCTTTATTATGTTGATGTATGCTCCCTCCCACTCTGGTGAGTGTTTTTATCATAAATGATATCATAAGTGTTTTTATCAAATGCTTTTTCTGCATCTATTGATATGATCATGTGATTTTTGTTTTTCCTTTTGTGTTGTGATGTATTATGTTTATTGCTTTATGAATATTGAACCATCCATGAATCCCTGTGATTAATTCCACTTGATTATGGTGTATGATATTTATAATGTATTGGTGGATGTAGTTTGCCAATATTTTGTTGAGGATTTTAGCGTCTTTATTCATCAGCGATATTGGCTTGTAGTTTTCTTTAGTGGTTGTGTCTTTATTTGGTTTTGGGATTAGGATAATACAGCCCTCATAAGAAGAATTTGGGAGTCTTCCCCCTTCTTGGATGTTTTGGAATAGTTTGAGAAGGATTGGAGCTAGCTTTTCCGTAAATGTTTAGTAAAGTTCTCCTGTGAAGCCGTAAGGCCCAGAGCTTTTGTGTGCTGGGAGTCGTTTGATTACTGTTTTAATTTCACCAGCTGTTTTTGGTCTGTTCAGGCTTTCTACTTCTTGGTTCAGTTTCGAAAGATCAGATGTTTCTATGAATTTGTCCCTTCCATCTAGGTTTTCAAATTTCTTGGCATATAGTTGTGTAGTAATTTCTTATAATCCTTTGTACTTCTGTTGTATCAGTTACAATTTTTCCTCTTTTATTTCTGATTTTGTTATTTTGTTCCTCTCTTTTTTTCTTGATGAGTCTGGATAAAGGCTTGTCAATTTTGTTTATGTTTTCAAAGAACCAGCTCCTGGATGTATTGATCCTTTGAATTGTTCTTTTATGTCATTTCATTCTGCTCTGATCTTGATTATTTCCTTCCTTCTACTTGCTCTGGGCTTTGTTTTTGTTGTTTCTCCAGTTCTTGTAGATATAGGGTTAGCTTGCTTATTTGAAATGCTTCTATATTTTTTATGTAGGCCTGTATCGCTAGGAACTTCCCTGTCTGGACTGCTTTTGCCGTATTTCATAGGTTTTGGACTGTTATGTGTTCATTTTCATTTATCCCAGAAATTGTTTTCTTTTTATTCCAGAAATTTTTTCCTTTTTTCCTTGATCGCATTCATAACCTATTCATTGTTTAATAGCATACTATTCAGTCTCCATGAATTTGAATGTTTTTGAATTTTATCCTTGGGGTTGGTTTCTATTTTCAAGCCTTTGTGGCCCAAGAAAATGCTTGATATGATTTCAATATTCTTGAATTTGTTGAGGCTTGTTTTGTGTCCTCTATGTGATCTATCTTTGAAAATATTCCATGTGCATTTGAAAAGAATGTGTATTTTGCTTCTTTGGCATGAAAGCTAGTATCTATATCAGTTAAATCTAGTTGATCTAGGGCATTGTTTAATACTGCAGTATCCTTGTTGATATTTTATTTGGAAGATTTATCCATTTTGACAGTGGGGTGTTAAATTCCCCAAGTATAAGCATGTTGTTTTCTATATCTTTCTTGAAGTCCTTCAAGATTTTCCTTATATATTTGAGTGCTCCTATATTGGGTGCATATATGTTTACAATGTTTTTGTGTTCTCAATGGATTCTTCTCTTGAGTATTATGAAGTGTCCTTCTGGGTCTCATTTTATGGCCTTTGGTTTGAAGTCTATTTTGTCTGATGTAAGTATTGCTCCCCAGGTTTTCTTCCTCTCCATTTGCTTGGAATACTGGTTATCCAACCCTTTGCTTTCAGTCTGTGTAGGTCTCTTTTTCTGAGGTGGGTCTCTTTTAGGCAGCATATATGTGGGCCATGTTTTTTTATCCATTCCACTACCCTATGTCTTTTGATTGGAGCATTAAATCCATTTACATTTAAGGTTATTATTGATAGGTCCTTATTCAATGACACTTTTCCCCTTTGTACCTATGTTCCTTTCTCTCTTACTCTTTTTCTTCCTCTTCTTAAAGCAATTCCTTTAGCATGTCTTACATTGCTGGTTTGGTTTAACCTTCTTTTTTTGTTGGAAACTCCTTATTTCACCTTCCATTTTATTTTTATTTTTATTTTTTTTGATTGAGAAGTTTTTATTATTTGTTAAGTGATGAATAGCTTCTAAAGAGGAGAAACACAGCAGCAAACTGGGAGAATCTTATATCACTGACATTTATATTGTACTTTTGAACATTTGAATGATATGTTTTCAGGCACCCAAAATGTTTTTGGAACATCGCCTTCCATTTTAAATGGTATCCTTTCTGGGTAGAGTAGTCTTGGTTGCAGGCCTTTGCTTTTCATTACTTGGAATATTTATTGCCATTCCCTTCTGGCTTGAATTGTTTTTATTGAGAAATCATCTCAGAGCCTTATCAGAGCTCCCTTGTACATTGCTGTTTCTCCCTTGCTGCTTTTAAGATTCTTATTGCTTGCCTTTCTATTTAGAAGCCCGGGGGTCCAGATGCTTCCTCTGACCCTTCCTCTGGCCTCCAGCATTTGGTTCCAATTCATTTTCAGAGGCAGGGGCAGGGGCAGGGGCAGTGGTGCACAAGGGTAACAGTATCAGTGTTCAGCAGGAGTGGCAATGATGTTCTTCCCAGAATATTTATTAGGTTGTTGATAGAGCAGTCATTGTCATTTCCTTCACCTCCAAGTGTATAGTCTTGTTGGGAAAGGAGGGCACTGACTCCATCATGATGGAGACTAAAAAACCAGATATGAAGACTCAAGCTCTGCCAGAAGCCAGGAGCTGGGCATATGACTTGGCCAATGACATGGACTTACCTGGGATTCTTCAGTGAGTGATGGCAAGACCTGGTCCAGTAGGGAATTCACTGGTAGTCTGCAATGGTGCCCACCATAGCCAATTTCCAGGGGCCAATGTAATAATGCCCAGGGAAGCATTTGGGTTGTTACCACATGGGTCTGGGGTAACACTTTGGCACTCAGTGCCTACCCTCTGAGGCACACATGCCATCTTCAGACTAGTCCTGTGGGAGGAGTTCATGTGTTTCTGGTGGCACCTCTTCTCGCCGATCCTGACATTTTCTTGATTGCCTAGTCTCTCCCTCAATTCTAGGGTTCCCAAAGATGCTGTCAGCAAATTCATTTTCACCTAAATCAGCCCGAGACAGTTTGTGTAGCATTTAAATAAGAGCCTGATGCATTCTGCTCTTTAGGTCTCTGAATTTGTTGGTTTCTACTTCTTTTCAACCCTTATCCGTGATCATCTGTTATGATGAAGGCCCCTGTTTTGCATAAACACAATTGCTTTCCATTTAAT
Organism: Desmodus rotundus; assembly: GCF_022682495.2. NCBI lineage: Eukaryota > Metazoa > Chordata > Mammalia > Chiroptera > Phyllostomidae > Desmodus > Desmodus rotundus. The sequence goes on from NC_071390.1 coordinate 62,411,943, forward strand.
GCAACCAAGATCTCTGACCAATACCATATAAACTCTGAGGCTTCTCTGGTTTAATTAGAAGGTTAAAGGTCTCTCAGGTCTGGTGTTTCCTCATTAGCTGATGGATCAATTTGCTTTGACAATTTCATATTTATTTTGTTGTTGTTAAAATCATCATCCCAGGTATTAGCTATGGATGACTGATCTTCAAAACTCCTACCACATTTGCTGGGGTTTAGCGATTATTTATTTGGTGCAAATCTATTGAACCAAAAAGAACTCTATAGTTCCGTTTCTTTGATATTTTTTGGTAAGTGGGATTTCCTCCCCTTGATAGTGTGAATCAAATGTAGCTTTGTTTCTACAAAACAGGAATGAAGATCTCATGCTTACCACTTCCCCTCTCTACCCCAAACCTTCACACCCATTTATGTCCTACCTGTTGAGAACTTTAGTGCCTAGCCTTTGGTCACTGCTGGGCTCTCTACCACAAGTAGAGAATTAAACACCAAACTCATTTATACCTCTGGCCTTTGTGGCTTAGAATTAGTGTTTAAATTGCCTAGCACCTTCTTGGATTGGGGGAGCTACAAGTGTGGAGATGAAGCCTGTTGATTTACCCCTTGTCACTTCTGTGAGTAGCTCCCTCCTTGTCTGCTTGTGACCTCCCAACTGGTCAGCAAAAGTCTCTTCTTTTTTGAGGAAAAAGTAGAGAGTGGGAATGGGTGGCCAGACACTTATCTTTATCTTCTTTTGGCTAATGGACAGTCTTCTGCACATCTGGCAGATGTTTGTCTAAATTATAATTTCAATTTATGTTGACATTTTACAAATGCTTTTATATTGTGTTTTAGGAATAGTTAATAAAAAAGTGGAATAGAGCATTATGTGTCTCTAGCTTTCTATTGGCATAATCTGTTCAGTATTGCTGAGAGAAATTTTAAGCATTCTAAGAGTCTAATATCACTAACTCTGAAAAAGGGCTTATAACAGTGCCTTGTAATAGAGCATGAAAGCTTCTATTATCAAGGCACTGACTTCAGTAATAATCTGGGAAAAAACAAAGTTGGATTTTCCCCTCACTCATATACTGAAATAGAAATTCCACCTATATTAAATATTAAAAATGTGGAAAAAATAAAAGAACTAGAAGGAGACATGAAAGAAAATTTTTATAATCTTAAAATAAAAAAGGCCTTTGAAAGTACTCCACAAAATCCAGAAGTCTTAAGAGAAAAGATGGGTGCATATGACTATAAAAAATGGAATGATTCTACATTGTAAAAAATAGCATAAAAATGATATTTTTGAAAACCAGGAAAAAAATGAAATGAAGGCAAATGAAAATTTGGAAAAATGCTTGTAACACATATGACAAAGGACATATCCTATAATGTATAAAAAGTATTTATAAATCAATAAGAAAATAAACATCACCTCCCTAGTAACCAAAGAACACGATAGTTCATAAAAATAGACAAAAACAGTCTTTGAAATTATAGGAAAAATACTCGACTTCACTCATAATAAAACAAATGTAAGTTTAAAGCAATGAGTTGTGTACCTGCACAGATTCTGAGTTACAATAAGCTTTAAACTAATACTAAGCTTTCTGAAGGGACACAGGATAAGTAATACAGCTGCACAGCATGAGAAAATTCCTGAGTCGACCAGCACCAAGGTGGGCATGGGTCACCTGGACACTCTCTTTTATTCCCTTGTATTCTGGTGGCCTGAAGCTTGCATGCCAGTTTACAGTTCCCTCAGGCCAGGAACAATATGAGTTTGCAGATGAGGAAGGAACACATTCTATAATTAATTAACTTTGATCTTTCTTGAGAAACAGGACTTTTGGGCCATTGTCCCAGGAATTCTGGGTTCAGTCCAGGTCTGAAGTTAATTCTTACCTCCTGGGTTGTAACATCAACTAATAAAGAGCAAAATGTGCTATGACACACTGTGCTGGGTGAGGGTGTAATGTAACTGTCACTGTCCTACATCATTGGTAGGAACTTGGGGGGCAGTTTGAGCATATCTATCAATATTTTAAATGCATATTCTTTTTAACTTAGCAGTTTCAATGATAAGAATTTGTCCTACGTATATATCTGAAGGAAGAACATTTACTACAGCCGTGATGGTATCAACAAAATAATGGAAACAACCTAGAATTTCATCTATAAGGGTCTAATGAAATAAATCAAGCCAAAGAAATACCGTGGAACCATTTCAAACTGAGAGGCAGATCTGTATGCACAGATGTGGAACAATCTCAGAGCTATAAAAACCACAAGCCATGGAACAGTGTACATAGATGTCAAAAGGGAGTGCAAATACCTATATGGCTGTGTTTGCCCAGACTACCTCTAGAAATATTGACAAGAGACTGATAACTGTCTCTAATGAGAGAATGAGAGAGAGAAAGAGATTCATATTTTATGCTACACTCTTCTATATTCTATGCGATTTTTAAAAAAGAAATCATGTGTATATATATTAACCATTCAACAAATGAAAACATAATAAATACATACATTGATAAAAGTGTTATTAACTTAGGGTTATTGTAGCCATGAGGAAAAAAATCACATTTTTTTCTGTTGAATGAAATAAAATCTTTAACTTATTTTAAGAAATGCAAGTAGGACACATAAAGCTATTGTCAAAAGTAGAATAATTTGACTTCCATCAAGTTGAATTATCATGACAACATTGGACATTAAAGTTATATTATGTAAATGCTACCAGAGGACTTAAAAGCTGAGTCAATAATCATTTTCCAGTTCCTTTCCTTGTATTTCTTACTTAACCCATTGTTGTCTGGTTAGGAGTCTCTAAATTGCCAAATCTTATCAATGCTTTCCAATATTTACCTCATTTGAGTTCTTGGCCTCCCTTTTGGCAGGGTATGGTTGAGTATAATTTTTTCTTTGAAATTGCCGTATTCCTTGGCTTTCATGACATCATTCCAGAATCTCCTACTTCTTCATCCTCTACCTGATCCTTTGATTTCTGCCTTGGAAACACTTGTCTTGTCTTTATCCCAACATAATTGCCTTAAGGTCTCTTCCTACCACATTTCTGAGCACCTCCTAGGTGGTCCACTTTCCTGGATCCTGCTTCAGTCCAGGTTTTACAAGGTCACACACATCTGTGTGTGGATCATAAACATGCACTAACTTGCCCTTTTGAGGTTAATGTCTAAATTCAGTGGCATTTAAGAATCCTCACACTCATCTGCAGCTCCATTTCAGCATCCTCCATTCTCACACACCTTGTTTCCTAAGTAATCTTGCTTACAGGTAAAGAAACCCAGCTGGAGGTTTGCTTACAAAAAGATGGTACTTTTTTTGGAAGGAGCCTGTGGCCTCTCCTGAATGACCAAGGCTCAGGGAAGGTCAAGGGCTGCAGTGGCCTAAGGCACCACTGGAGCTAGGATCTGAATGTGGCTGAGGCTCCTCTACCTCTCATGCTGCTTTTTTCTGAGAACTGACTCCTTGCTTCTCTTTTCGTATTATAGCTTCAACCATTAAAAAATAAATGGATTGTCTCCATCCCAATTCTAAATACCCAGGAAAGTGATTCAATGGCTCAACGTGGTCCAGGTGGGAAGAATCAGGAAAGACTATGGCAGCTCACCCCCAAACTGCCTGGATAATGTTGGGAAAGTACAGCTCTCAGTTCTGTGATTGGCTCTTAGCAGCCACATGCTCTAGATGTTCAGACCCCTTAGTAAGCCCCCCCCCAACCTACATTTCCAACACATTCCTCCTTCTTTCCACTTCCATGAAGTCTTCTAAATAACACTTCTCACCCCAACACATACAAATGCAGAAGTGGTGACTATTTCTCCTGCAATTTTATAGCTTCTTGTACATATTGTTATTCGCACTTACAACACTGTCTTCTAAAATAGTAGCTGACAAGTGTGTCTGAACCTTTCCTGGTTTCTCTCTATATTCTGTGCCTTGCACTGTTGTCATTTAATGTAAGGAGGAAGGAGGGAAAAGAGGACCCCTCTCTGCCTGAGCATCATTCTCAGGCCTGATCTCATTTCTCCCTCATGGTTGTCTGGGTAGAGGTGCTTGGTGTATTGGGAACTGAATGCCAAGTTGGGGACTGGTTGTCCTTTAATAGGACTAACATTTTAAGGGCCCTGGTCTTTGTTATCCCTGTGTACTAAGAACGATGTGAATTCCTAGCTAAGAAAGCTGGAGACAGAACAGGAGGGATTGAAGATCCTGAAGAGAAAGCAGATCCTCCCAGGAGTTGCTGAGTACATCGGCAGCATTCAGAACTTCTCCAGTGTTTTCTTGGCTGGGACCTGGTTTCTATTAAAGTCACACTTGGTTCCCAGGAAATAGGCCTTTGAGAGGATTTCCCTCTCATCCTTCACAGGGAACATTTAATGCTAGACTGCAAGCAGCTGAGCTGCTGCCTTTGCTGGAAGGCTCTTGTTCAACTGTGGTTATGGCAGCTAGTCCCAGAGGGGATGTGCCTTCTCTAGAGTGTTCTCCAGTGTTTTGGGGGGGCTGTAAATGTTGCCAGATGGCACTTAGGCACTCCTTATTAAGTTCTTGCTCAGGTGCCCCTTTATTTTTAAATTAGCACACTTTTAAGGCTAAAAATGGTTGCAGAAACAGGTTCCTATGGCACACATTAAATTCTTGCCTAAAGCAGAAAACACTGGGGGAAGAGCTGAGGAACAGGGTGAGCTTTACCTACAAAAGTGTCTTGTGAATCCAGAGAAGGCTGAGTCTGAAGGTAAGTTTAAGATTATGCTGTTAGATCATAGCAATGAATGGCAGCCCAAACCATTGGGATACCTTGAAGAAGCTGATCGATCAACAGCGTTGCAGGCAGGAAGGCCCTGAGTCACACCTCGGTGGGCTTTCAAAGCTTCTCTGGTGAACCTCTCTGCTCTCTGTCTTCTGAGTGGTGTGTGCTCTTCCTTCTCTACAGACAGAAGGCCTGGGATGGCGTTCTGAAAGCCTACTTGGTTTAGGCTGTAGGCTCCCCGAGTTTGACCAGAGGCCTTACCCCAGGAACTGGCACTCAGGATACTTCGAGTAGATAATTTACATAACCAAAAGATATTATTCTGTCTGTTCTCCCAGCCTCTCCCCGAGTGTTGCCTCCTGCAGTGAGTGACATGCCCACTACGCACTGCTGCCCAGGCCAGAATCCCAAGAGACATTCCTCTTCTTCCCCTTTACTAGATACATTGGGTTAGCCATTAAATTCTTTCAATTTTATCTAAAAAATATCTCTGGATCTATCCTTTTGCAACTCCACAGCAAATCTTGCTCACTTCTCTCCCCAACTCATGTAACAATAGGTCTTCTACTCCTGGGTCTACAAGTGAATGTCCATGTGTTTGAGGCTGCATAGATCTGAATGCATGAATACTGCTTTGTTTCTGTGCACATTTAAGAGTCTTTGTAGATGGGTGCCTGATGATTTGTATGTGCTGAGCATGTCTTCACTTGGGCATTAGAATATTAATTTTTGTGCATGCCTATATGTGTGTGTATTTATGTGCAATCCTGTGTATTCTCTGTCCTCTGTTATTTCCTTGAGCCTGACTCTCTGGGAGGGTGAGTGATTGCTGTCGATGGAGAATGTTCCAATAAGGAACAGTGTGAAAGAAATCATTTCACACTTCCCAGAGAACAGATCATGCGTTTGTTCTTGACGAGAGAGTGGTTACTGAATGTCAGCTCTTTGCTTCTCCTGCTAAGAAGCACTGACTGGTTGCTGGCTGTTTTTAAAGCTAACTTCCTTCTTTTCTGTGATTCCTCTGAGGTTGGGAGCACAGAGAGAGGCAGGCCTTCATCTTTCTTTGAGATTTACAGAGTCAGGGAGACTGCGGGACAGTTTATGTGGGGAAGGCTGAATATGCCAGGCTCCTGAAGGAGAGCTGGTGCTATGCAGGATTTGGGGCAGAGAGCAACTTTTCATTGCTGTGGCTCTTCTGGCTTTAGGACCATTTGTAACAGAGCAGAGGAAAGTGAAAGCTTTATAGCAAAGGGCTTTTTGAAAAGAGCTGGCTGAGAAGTGAGGAGTGAAAAAATTCAAGCAACATCTTGAAATCAAGCAAAATCTGGGTGGTGAAGAGTAACAGAGTTACGAGCACCAGAGCAAGCAGGTGGGAGCTTGAATTTCAGTCCCATTTTCCTTCAGAGTTTTCTTGTCCTGGGTTCATCCTTAGATGAAACAAATGCAGCTTGTACTCTGTTCCTCTTCTTGTCCCACAACCTACCATCTTATCAACTTTTGTGCCTCCTTTCAGGACACTCTGACAACCAAGTCTTATCATTGTCATGCTTGTAATGATGCCACATAAACCAGAAACAAAGGTCTTTGCCACATCAGATAATATGGCCACAGTCCCAGCCCTCCCCATCGGTCATTGTGTAAATGAGGAGACTGAAGCCTTAGCAAAATAGTGCCTTGTCTCGATCACGCAGCAGCCACTGAGCAGCAACTGTAACTCAAGTGTCCTGACAGGCCATTGAGTGTCCTTTCCATCACACAAAGATAGTTTGGGATGATTTTTGGGTGTTGGATGACTTTTATTTTATTTAAAATCTGAAAATTACTTCCACTTGTGGGACCATATGAGTGAAGTGGCAACTCA